>NW_025333498.1:42540000-42900000 GCF_019186645.2 Phyllostomus hastatus
CTCAGCAAACTTGTCAATTGCTATTGTGGCATGGCATTTAGAATTTTATTTTTCTTGGACTTATATCCCCAACGGTATTATAAGTTCTTAGGAGACAGAATTCTGAGATTCATACTAATGGGTTAAGAGTACCTATCTCTGAAAATTAAGGATACTGGATGGCCAGAAATCTTTTCTACAGTGTTGGTTTCTCATGTGAGACTACACCCATCAGTGCAATCTCTGGTCAAGGTGAAAGTAAAGACAAGTGTTAAAGTAAGTCAAAGAAGTTCAGTGAGTATGGATGGGCAAGTTGATTAGAAATTAAAAATCAAAAGGGTAAATAAAAATCCTGAACAATGTCTATATACATATCACTGAGTCCTGAGCACCTAGGAGTGTGATATCCTTTATATATGTCTTAAATGAATTCATGAATCAATCATTAGTCTCCCTCTATGACAAAGTGATGAGCATAAAGGTCCTCATATATCAAGTAGCTTGGCCATGTACTATGAGAGAAATCACTCAATCTGTCTGGCTGAAATGATAAGGTCATTCACATGTTGTTCATATGTATGGAACAGAGACTAAGTGATGAGAGGAAGCAAGTGAGGGAAAACAATAAATTTCATGGAGGACTTATTACATGTTAAGCATTGTGCTGGGTCCTTTATATAAAAGGTCTCATTTGATTCTTAAACATCTCTATAAATTAGATACGATTATTTATTCTACAGGTTAAAAATGAGAGTAATAAGTATAATAAGCAGACTCATTCAAATGGAATAGGAAAAAATGAAATAGTGTTCAGCTTAGAGATATAAAACATCAGAAAATAAATTGTTCTTCAAAATGTTGACATGTGATTTAACACTATTAGTAAAAATAATAGTAAGTAAAATGCTTACTATTATGTATATATTTGCACGCATATGCACATTTCCATTGGATAATAAAATTAAAGTACCCCTTGGAAAAAAATAATGAACAAATCCAAAACACTGTTTACCAAACCCCCTTATAGCTGATCCCAATTCTGTTTTGGGAGAAACTGCTCTCTAAGGAGAAATGAACTAAGTTTTAGCTTCAACAGTCACTGTCTTTGTGTGTCATTTATGAATACATTGGGCCAATTGTTGAATGTGATAAATGACAGTTTTATGATATACATGACGGCCTCTACAATATTGGTTGCTAAATTTGTCATCTTTAGCTAACAAGTTAGGCTGAATCTTAGATGAAAGAGATGGTTCTCAATGTGGAATCCCCTAAACACTGTAATCCCCATGTGTATATTCAACAGGTAACCCCAGTTATCAATTACACAAATTTGCACACTGAAGGAGTTTTAGATATTACATGAAATTTCAATATTAAATAGGTATTTAAGCATATCAATTTCTGCATATAAAGAGTGACTAGCACATCATGAATTACAATGTCATACTAGCTCTGTGGAACAACGGCTTTCAATTTAAAGAATAAAACACCCTCCAGCTGAAGAAAATTCTCACATTACAATATGTTTAAAAGAATCTATTCCAGTTGTGGTTGGTTGTCTATGAGAAATCTTTTTCATAGAGGGAAAAAAACTGAACATTCCCATGTGAAAGTCTTTCTTGCAAGAGAAAAAAAAACTATGTTGCATTTTATACAAACTAGGTGAATTCAGAATGATGGATCATTTCAAAAATATTCATTATACTATTTACTTACATAAATGTGGTTGTATAAAAAGTAAAAGAGGAATGCATTCACAATTGGTTTAAGTAATTTTCTCTTGGCAAACCACCATATAAAACAGGGGCGTCATGGCGCCACAGAATTCTGAATTGTGGTGGAGCATCATCAGTACACATGGCATTAATCTTTGTCTCGTTGCAGGAGACACCCTTGCTTGCATTAGCAGGCTGCCTCTTAAATGTAAGATGGTGTAATGTAACTCAGGTTTAAATAACACAATAAATACGATCATTTTTCTTTAGTCTTTCTCACCAATCTCCTCCAAGCCCTGTTTGTTAAAGTGCTTCAATGTTTACACATTGTAATGTAAATAACAACTTCTTGGGTTGGGGGAGGGGCTTTTTCCAAAAGAGCATAGTAAAGGAAGAAGCTAAAGAGGTTATTATCAAGTATTTTTATTTAATATGTTCAATAATTAAAAGACTTTTTTAAAAAATCAGCACATGTATATGAACATAGCATAACTACTTATCCCACTTTCCTATTTCTCTTTTAGAAAACTAACAGTCCAAATATTTTGGAAATCTCACTGTTTTATATCACTTCAGGCTCTTCATGACAAGGGGAACATTTAGCTGTCTTTAACATCTTCTAATTAAATACTCAAAGCACTCTTAAATTTTTTTCCAAATATAGATATATTTTAAAATAACAGATTTTTCCAAATGTATTTTTCTATTAAACTGAGAGGCTTTCCGAAACTGTCCCCACTGAATAGAATGGCTATTTAAGGAAACAAGCTATTTATGTGGAACTATTAAGAGGGATGATTTTGATAACCCACACTCAAGGCCAAAATAAGGATCATTGGGACTTTTACTAAAGAAGTTAATGGAGGCCAGGCCATTGGCAAATGACCTTGAAATCCCTAGATGTAGCCTCAAATTGGCTTCAGCACAAGCTTATTATTAATGCAGACAGCTAGTTTATACCATGAAAAGCACATGGTATCTCTCTCTGAAACCATAACTGTCACTCAGGCACCCCCATATACAAATATAACCACCAATGTGACAGCACTTTTACATATGAAAAATTCATTAATCAGTATTTTATGTTGCCTGAGAAAATTATTATCTGCTTAATGGCAACTTTATATATATAGCAAAGAACTATCATATAAAGGTATTTAAATAAAGGATATTATTTTACAATACTGGAGTCAGAGTTTAAATTCTATTTTCCTCTCTGATTTGTAATGCCCCAGAGACACATATCAAACCTCTTATTTTAGATATCTCAACATGTTATAACTATTTCCTCTAATGTTTCTCAAAATTGATATGATATATTTTAGAACTTCACACACGCACACATACACACACTCTCACACACTTACTCTACTCAGTCAGAAAGGAATTGTTTGCTCAGTTTGCAGATATGAAATCATTAGGGACTGGGTTTTACTTTGGGAAATTTGAGTACCATGTATTGTTAATGTAAAATAAAGAAATAAAGGCTGGGAAGTTAGAAGATTATTTTTTTTGGAAATGCTTGTTTAGAGTTTGAAAAAAAAAGGAAAAAATCTCCTAATGGTAAAGCATTAACAAATACTTTTTCATATGAATAAAATCTGTAATCAGTTAGATAAGAGCAATGTGCCTTTTTTTGGCATTTAATCAAACAATGAAATCATATACACATTTCCTGACACAAAAGACAAATGATGTAATAATCTGAAGGAGTTTCTCTATCTCTTGGAACTTTGCATACTTGACTTGTTTTCCATATTTTGTGACTTTAAATGGTGGGAAAATTATATTAAAATGCTTGTAGCAGTTCCTCTAAACTAGCATCCTTTTTGTTTTATTGTATTTAATATAAAAGCAGCAATTATTTGATTTCAAAGTTATGAAAATATGTACCTTATGAGAAAACAAGCAATTTAAGCTTTAATTGGTGTCATTTTTCACAGAACTGGCAAGATTCTTGCATCCCTGGCACATTGTTTTTCTATAAAACTGCAGAGCTGCCTTCAATGAATGTTTTACGAACACAAAAGTTGTTATATGAAGGTATATGCATAGATGTCTGGAAATATAAGATTTCTGGTGGGAGTTATTTACAAAAGATGTATTTCATTTGTTACTGTGCGTGGAACAACTCCTATTATTCTAAATGTTTCTCTCTTCTCAATAAGACTGTTCTTAGCTCATGTCTCTGAAACATTGCGGCGTACATCTAAAGTAGAATAAAAGCGGGTGCTTTGATGATGGAAAATACAGTGCTTGTGAGAAAAGTAAAAAGAAATAATAATTTTAATTGAAAAGAGACCATATTATAACATTGAAAGGCTAATTCTGGTTTTAATCAGGAGAAAGACAATATACAATATACAATACACACTAGAAGGCTTAATATATATGAACCACAAAACTTTCTGTTTTTCTGAGATGTTGGTTTACTGTGGATACTTTTACTTACTCTGTTCAGCTTCTACATTTTCCATATTTTTTAAGATTACATATCATCCTGAAGGACTTCAGTTTTGTCTAATTATTGACAGATTTCACAACCTCAGCATTTCTAAGGACTTGAGAGGTTTTTACATCTGAGAAGGTATTTGTTTTTATTGTTTGAATGCAGTTGCCAGCGCTATGGCAAACAGATCAAACAGATCATATCCAACAGATCAAAATAAAGATAAAGGATACCTTTTTAAAACTATCTAGATGATGCCTTGGCTGGTGTAGCTCAGTGGATTGAGTGCTGGCCTATGAACCAAAGGGTCACTGGTTTGATTCCCAATCAGGGCACATGCCTGTGTTGCAGGCTAGGTCCCCAGTAAGAGGTGCACAAGAGGCAACCACACATTGATACCTCTTTCACTCTCTCTCTCCTTTCCTTCCCTTATATCTAAAAATAAATAAATAAATAAATAAAATATCTAGATGATTTCTCTGATCATTCAGTTTAGAGAAGCACTGAAAATATATGGATTTAATGTCGAGAGAGTCCTATTGGGTAACAAGATTAAAATAGTATTCTTATATCTTATTTACACCTTTGACTGTTGTTTTATGTTGGCAGTATTTATTGATAACAGAGGCTAACATATACTGAGTGTTAATATATGCCAGGCACTATGTTAACCACCTTATATGCCTACATCCCAGCAGTACTATGAATAGCAGTACGTAATTCTGTCCTCTTTAGAAACAGAGAAATTCTTTGTTAGGAACTAATCTACAATGGTCATGCAGCAGGTAATGGACAAGTAAGAACTAGAATCCACATCTGTGTGCTCTAAAAGTCACTTTTCTGGCCACTGTTCTAGACTAGGAGATTCAAACATACATAGGACAACAAGAGTTTTTGAAAGCCTTTTCATGTTGGCTGCCCAAGTAAAACATTCATGCCACTAGGGCTGATGGCACCCAAACTATTGATATCCCTGTCATTATTATCCGCATTGGTTTGATACCATTCTATTTCAAAATGAACCACCCAAAACTGAGAATAAGCTTCCCATTGTTACCACTTTCTATGAATATCAATACTAAATGGTTTAATATTGATATTCATATTAATGAGCTCAGTAGAAACAAAAGTATATCCAATCCATGTATAAACTGCCACCTATTAACTCACTAGTCCACAACTGCATGAAAACACTACAAAAACATGACACAGTTGCTGGTAAGGAAGTTAAAAAGATTTTCTTTTCTGGGAAACCAAGAAATTCATTTCCAAATGAAAATCAATGCATTTGGCATCTTTGAAAGATGCCATTTGATCTTGGCAGTTTCCCCTGATGCTTCCAGTAGGGGTTACAGATCTGCCCTTGGTCCCCCTCAGCACTCTGGGCTCATTCCTGTCAGAGTACTTAGCCCAGGGGTGTCAAACTCATTCAAACTAATTTTCACCGGGGGCCACATCAGCCTCCCAGTTGCCTTCAACAAGCTGAATGTAGAGCTCCTTGCTCCGAGTTAAGGAGTAGTTACATTTATACAGTCATAAAATTACATTCACATTCTGCCTTTTGACGGCAACCACGAGGCTGATGTGGTGCCTGGTAAAAATGAGTTCGACACCCCTGACATAGCCTGTGAACCCCTGAGGTGTAAGGTTTCTGATGTCTGTCTCTCCATCCTCAGATCCACAGGCATACTGTTCTGGGCATACTTCTGCCCATGGTCAATACTTATTTTTTCTATAAAGGGCCAGAAAATAATTATTTTAGGCCTTCAGGGCTATACAATATCTGTGGCTACTGTATCTCTGCTACAGTAATCTAAAAACAGTGACTGACAACATGTAAGTAAATATGTGAGGCTGTGTTCCAATAAAGTTTTATTCATGGACACTGAAATTTGAATTTCAGACAATTTTTATATGACACAAAACTATTCATCTTTTGATTTTCTCAATCATTTGAAAATGTAAAATCTATATTTGACTCATGGAACATACAAAACAGTCAAAAGACCAGAATTGTCCCAAAGGCCGTAGTTTGCTGACTCCTACTCTAGGCAATCAATAAACATTTGCTGACTGGTTGAATGGCTAAATAATTGTGAAAAATTAGTCTCTCTTTGCACTGAATGAAATGAGGCCATACATATAATAAATGAAAGTGTATATCATCACATTCAATTTTGGATTTAGAAATAATTGTAAAAGACAGAAAAAGTTCTTCTGAGGTAATAATTAGTAGGCAAAGCCAAAATGGTGCAGGTCCACATAATATCAAGCTAAAGATTTCTGGAAAAATCCAGATTGTGTATTGACTGACATAACATAAAACCACTGTAGTCCTTCCTCACTGACAAGCAAGGAATTTGGTACCTTTTTTTTATCTGCTTCTGTGATATCTTGCTCAGCATCTTATTTGATCTGTTTTGGAGAATCAAGAAACTTCTATGCCCATATCTGGCTCTCACTCTGTGTCCCTCATCCAGGCTCATAGTAATTATTTAATTATATGACCATTCCAACTGCTTCGCTTTCAAAATTCTCATAGGTGATTCTTTGAGCAGCTCTGATATCTTTCACATGTAATTGCATTGTTGTGCTCTGGCATTTTGCACAGTACTGCTTTAGGATTTAGAGTAATTTTTAGCTTGTGAGAAGGAAACATCTTGCAAGACAGAGTTCATCCAGGTGGATCTGCGATGGTAATTGCAGAGCTGTGCTAGTGCCAAGGTGAAGGTGAGGCTGAGGCAGTGGTAGAATTGGGCACATTCTGTCCCTCCCTGCCTCTTGGAATCCCTAACCTCAGAAGAACAAATTCATGCCTCAGACCCATTAACTCCTATGAAGAATGTTAAGCAATAAGACTTTACAGTAACGCATCCCATCACTTTCAAATAGGGGTTTCTTAAAATGGCCAGTCCTGACCAATATAATACCCTTCTCTTCTGATGTTGCTGAGGTGCCTGAACTTCTAGGAGACAGTTAAGTCCCTGGCCCTCTCCTTATTAGTCAGGCCAGGTCAATCCCCTCACATGTCATCACTTTTCTCCAGCCCAAATCAGTTAAAAGCAAGAAAATACATGGATTGTTACTTGGTTTACAAATCGGGAAAAGTGATGTGCCTTATTTTAGAGTTTCTTCTTTGAACTTTATAAACTGGTATATGACTCTATTTATAAGGTATAGTATTTAATCTCTTCTCTGGCCGGAAAATATCTGACTCCAACAAAAAATGGAGGATGGCATTGTGATATTAGGGGATTCAAGACAAGGGCTCAGAGCCATTGACATAATATGTGATCACAGATTTATTTGTTGAGGTACTTTTCCATCCTCACCCTGTATGACTGTGAGTTCCAAAAGAGTGAGGACTCTGTCTGCGTCTACAATTGTGTGAACAGGGCTCAAGATACAAGTACTCAATTAAAATGTATTGAAAAAATACATTTTTCAGTGTATTTTTTGCTGACAAATAAAAATACTTGTTTACTTATGACAGGAAAGAAAAAGCCACTTCCAACTCTACATATACCACAGTGCCAGGTAAAACACTCAGCAAATGTCTCTGCTTCAGTTTAAGGTTTGCTCTTCCCTAGCATGCGCCCTGTCCGCTTCTACTCAACTCATCGGTCATGTGATTTTGGCCTTCTGCTCCCTTTATCTCATATTCCTTTTTCTTTACTGAGTTCATCTTAATTCACTGGCTTCTTTTTTTCTACCTCCATATTTAGGTGCTTCCATGGCTCTTGTTGGCTTAAATAATATTTCGTACTTCCTGAAGTCACACCTCCCTGGTGTTTGCCAGCAGTGAGGTTATCAGCAGTTGTCCTAACTGCCCGTTTTCTTAGAGACCTCATGATACATTTCAATTAGATCCATCTGTTTTCAAACATTGGTCACAAAGTCTAAGTCTCCTGTGACATGGCAAGAGATCAGAATACCAAAAAAATGGTGACGAGATTATTCAGGAGTTTATGAGTGTCTACACTAAGAAAGAAATCAAAGAAGTATAAGAATATGAACACAAGATGGTAAAAGAAAAATACTATATTTGCCAACCAACTGATTATGTGATAGGAAGGGAAATTAATTAGGATGCTTATGGTCAATTGTCAGAAACCCAAATTTAGCTACCCTGTACAAATTAGGTAGATAGATGATGATAGATTAGATGATAGGTAGGTAGATAGATAGATAGATAGATAGATAGATAGATAGATAGATAGCAGATAATTAGACTGCCTTGTGAAACCTAAGGCTTAGAATTTTGTTTGTTCAGTCTCAGGGAAAAGATGCAATCAGGCACTCACAAGTATTAGCTAACTCTCTCTGTCTTTCTCTCTCATCTTTGTTCTCTGCACGTGTTCAATTTTTCTCTCTCTCTGATTTTCTCAGTTTGTTAAATCATATAGCTTTTTTAAATGGCAGTACAGAATGGTCCAAACACTTAAAGTTCAAACTCTAAATCTCTGGAAAGAGGTTAGTTCAAGTTCTTATCCTTGAACAAGTTCACTATTAAGCTGCAACCATGTGGCAGAGGGTGAGTGAGTGGAGGAAAAGGCACCACATGTGTGCTACCTGGCAGAAAATCTTATGAAGAGTGTACTACAAAAGGCTAAGAATGAGTTAAATATGCCTCCAAAATCAAAACCTCCAACTTCAAACACATGATAGAACTCTCCCTGTGAATAGAGAGGAAGAAGAAGCAAGAAAGGACACCAGGAAATCAGTAATTGTCTCTGACCCATGAAGAAAGTGGAGCTCAGACATCATCATTTTAAGGCATTAAAGATTGTTATTGCTATTGTATATATCATTAGACTTTTAGGTTCTAGGTCCTCATCTCCTATTTTATTATAAGTGAAGCCCAGAAATGATGGAGAAATGAATGTTAGCTAGAATGAAATGAAAATTATATGGTAAATATAGGGAAATTCTCATGTAAATTAACTCAAACTGGACAATTAACAGATATCATTTTTTGGTTCCACCTTTACACACTATGTTCAGGTACTCTGCTAATGACTACAGATACCAGATTGAATACTATAAGGTCCTTTCCTAAATACTCTCACTTTCAAGTAAATATCTATGAGTCAATATTAACACTATATACAGGGTTATGGGTATTATGGGTTCATGATGGAAGGTGATTTAATTCAGCTAGACCATCAAGGAAGACTTGATAAGGGAAGTGGCATCTCACTTGCAGATGAGTAGGAGTTCATCAGGTAAAGAAAGTATAGGGAAGATATTCTGTGCAAATGGTTCAACACCAACAGTCTTTGACAATATCATGTTTTCTAGTTTTGTTCATTCTGAGGACCAGAAAGTTCATACGGAATAATTAAATTTATCTCATTTAAGGCCAATATCAACACACCTGAGCTGTGGGCACCTTATGAGCACAACTAAGTAATTGATAAAAATCTTTGAAACAACTCCATGGAGTGAGAAAAATATATGCAATTCTCTGAATCTTAATTCTATACAGCAATTTTTAAGTGACAGTCTGAACTTCTCTGTGGCCACCCAGTCAACCAGCTGAGCCTTCTGTGTGAGCCTTCCACTATTCTTGACCTTCACTAATTTGCACTGGTTTTGTTATCATTTGTTGTTAGTTACAGAAAATTCTTATTTGGGGGGATGGTCACATTTCACTCAATATCAAGTCTACCATAGTTTCCTCTAAGACGTTCTGTAAACATTTTGGCCTCAAGGGCAGTGCCCTTCCCTTCTGGACAGCCTATGGCTCCTCAGCTGTCAGTCTGTGTACTGTATCCATTTGCTCAGGTCAGCATGCTGCATCCCACCTTCAGAAGGCAGACTCGACTCTTCTGAGGCTGCATTTTTGTCCCTCTGTGCTCTGTATGACAATGAGTCTCCAACATGAAATCAAAACTCCCATAAGGCAAAAATGAGACTGCCACCATATTTCCTGCTAAATGCTATTAAAATTGTATGTGGATGCTATATTTAAGCAGTGTATTTTACCATTTCACTATCATAGCCACATGTCCTACTTAAAGGTATAAAAAGTGATATATATGTATATGGTTTTTGTAGGAAAGTAAATAATTGTAATTTTATCTGAGTGCTTGTGAGTAACAGAGGAAGGGAGATGTTCCAGAATGGGCAAAAGAGTAAAGGGTATAAATGGTAATTTCTCAACTATAGAAAAAAGCAATGTTGAGATGAAACTTCAGACCATCTTTAATGTACTCAACAAGCATACAACCCGAGTTGACTAGAGCTAAACTTATTTAAGACAAAAATGTAGAGGCATGCTTTTGTGTGTGAATTCACAAAAAATGTTTTTAAACTTTAGGGAATTTTTAAAATAATTTGCCTTTTGGAAGGAAAATTCTTATTAGGTTATCAATAGAATAAGAGAATAAGTTTTAATTTTTACATTAACACTCTAAAAAAATTCAATGATAAAGAAACTAACTGAAAAGTAGTTTACTGAGGTTTGAAACAGTATGAAAAGATTTGAGCTGAACTCTGTTTTGTTTTATTTTTTACAGTCATTCCTTTTCTATAATCACAGCCATGAATCTGCTTGCATCAAGAAGTGAAATGCTGTATATTTTCAAAGCAGTAAAAATTCCTTAAAATAGTTCCAGTGGTTCAAAATATGCATGATGATCAAAATAGCCATCTATAAATACTGTCGATCTATCATGTGATATATAAACATTATCAAATATTTTTATATTCACATATGTATATATATGGAGTGGAAATGAAAGAAGGCAGAGAGAGAATATTTCTGTTAATGCTTGCAACTATTTGGCAAACTATATACCCCACAATATGACTATACTACATGGGACTTATGGGAATATGTCTTCCTGCATTGTATACACACACATAAACATCGAAGTTGGAATGTTCACATGTACACATGCATACATATTTTAAATAACACTTTAAATGCAGTTTGAAAATACATATGTATATACATACTCACACATATTCTGAAATGCTATCATTCAACAAAATTCATGATGTGTACTGAAATGTATCAAAGCAGAAACACATTCCAGAAAGAAATACTCACTGGTGCAATTAAATCATAAAGGAGTTTAATTTGTTCGCTTAGTAGCTAAACATTTATTTCAACATTTTGGCCAGCAGTTCCTTTAATGAGAATGTACCTGGAATGAATTAAATTTGGTTATTATTTAAGCACATGAGTTAAAGTGTTTCTTCAGGGACTGCACTTATGCTTTGATGCATTTCAATGGATACTGTTCTTGAAAATGCCTGTTTCAACTCCTTTAAGCTGGAAACCTGAAAATCCCCATGATAGTCTGGTTTATGAAACTAGTCATGAACATCTTTGGGATACAGGGGCTAGAGGAACAAGTTATTCTTTTTGACATCATAGCCTTATTGAGATATAATTCACATGTACAATTCACACTTTTAAAAGTGTGCAATCTGTTGTTTTTTAGACTATTGACAGACTTGAGCAACCAGTACAATGACTTTTTGAGTATTTTCATCACACCAAAAAAGAAGCCCAGTATGCATCAGATGTTGTTTACCATTTCCTCCCACCTCACCCCATGTCCAGCCACAGGCAACCTCTAGTTTTCTTTCTGCCTCTCTTCTGGAAGTTTCATATAAACAGGACAATACAATATGTGGTCTGTTCTTACTGGCATCTTTCATCTGGATTACTGTGCTTAAGCTTTATCCATGGGGTGCCATCTATCTGTACTTCATTTTTATTGCTGATATTAATGATATTCCCCTCTATGGATTTATCACATTTAATTTATCCATTTATCTGTTGATGGACATTTGTGTTGTTGCTACGTTTTGGCTATCATCAATAATGGTGTTATGAATATTTGTGTGTAAGTATTTGCATGGGCATGTTTTATTTCCTTTGGGTACACAGCAAGGAGTGGTGTACACCCAACTATTGGGCCACATAACAACCCCATGTTTAACCTTTTTGAGAAACTACTAGACTGTTTTCCCAAAGTGGCCACACAATTTTACATTTCTACCAACAATGTATGAGGATTTCAATTTCGCCATGGGCAACTCACTTGGATGTCTAAGGACATTCTTCCTAATTTATCAAATCAACGTGTTTCCTAAGTGCTGGATTCTGTACTCTAGTGTGATAAAGCCACACAGGTAAGACATAACCTCACTGATTTTCTACTCTATATGCTTAGCAAAAGCATTCTGTGGACCCAGAAATATCAGCCTTTCTCCAAACACACCATGAATGTTTTCTCAAGAATGCCATATACACTGAGTGTTATCGACTGAAATATGAGAGATTGGTCCAGAGTGAACTCTGCCACTTGAAAGCTATGTGACACATCCCACTCCACCAGCAAGCCAAGTATGGAAGGAGATACAGATGCTATCTGAGATCAACTTAATGTATTTTAAAAATACAAATCCTAAATCTGTTTAAACAATAGTAACTTGAGAAATATATCAATTCAGTGAGGAAAGATAATCCTATAGGATTTTTAGATTCTTTTGATTAAGTACTCTCTGATGTTCTCAGAAGGGACTTCAGTCTTTCACTGCTAGAGTAATTTTAGATGCACTGTTGTCCTTTCCTAACACCATCATTTGCCACATATTTTAAAATTTTAAATAAATTATAAATTTCTGGACTATGTAAATGTTCCAGATTGTTTTGCTATATCCAAAACAACCTTGAAGAATAAGGGAAATACTAATGAAGGCCAACAAATTTAAGTAACTGAACTATTCACTTTTTCATGCTTTTAGCATACTATAGACACAATCTTACTGAATAATTATATAATGTATGTACATTATGTAATGTACATACATTATTCAGTATATATATACTGAATTATGTAATATATATTATATACTGAATATGAAATATTCTGAATATTTCATACTGAATATAAAATACTGAATACTGAATATACTGAATATATACTGAATTATGAAATATATATATATTTTATATTTATATATATATATATATCAGGCCTTACCATAGTGGAATACTCTGTTTTATAGTGAAGCTAATGCACAAGAACAACAATTATAATGGTGATGATAAAAATAACACCCCTGCCCTGGCTGGTGTGGCTCAGTGGATTGAGTAGCTCATTGGGTGGAATGAGCTATGAAACCAAAGGGTTGCTAGTTCAGTCCCGGTCAGGGCACATGCCTGGGTTACAGGCCAGATCCACAGTAGGGGGCATGTGAGAGGCAACCACACACTAATGTTTCTCTCCCTCTCTTTCTCCCTCCTATCTCCTCTCTCTAAAAATAAATAAAATCTTTAAAAAAATAGCACCCCTAAACCACACTGTGTACTTAAGATATACACTAATTATTTTACATATCTAATGTTACTTAATCTTCACAGCAACCTATTAAAATAGGTGTAATCAATCTTTCCAATTTACAGATGAGAAAACTGAGACTGGGAACTTAAATTACTCCTTATTTGTTATGCAGTGAGTAATGCTAGGCCAAGACCGACTGGAAGCCAGGTTTGTCTGAGTCCGGTATAACCTCCAAAGCATGCTCTACCTAGCCAAAAAGGCATTCACTGCTCCCTCAAAGAAAGAAGATAGTTCTGACATGTATTTTCTTTTTTTTAATTCGCAGACAGTTGTCTGCGAAAAGTATTTTCTACAGCTACAATGTAAAGCCCATTATTTTAGTGGGTCATTGGGAACAAAATACTGTTTATAGTTTTATAAATGTTATATCTCTTTACATATTAACTGTTTTCCAAAAGTAAGTAGAATACTTCATGTTTGATAGAATGCAAACTCACAAATAATAATTTATAATAGCCTTATGACTACTGTGTAATATTTCAATCAACATATAATGAAAATATAACTATCAACATGTTAAATCTGAAAAATAATATTACATTGAAAAGGGGCTTTGTATTAGAAAATGTTTAATACCTATAGACATACAGGGTTTTCATAAACTTAATAAATGAAATGTACTTCTAAGCATAGAGAAAGTAGTTACATATTCCAATTAATAGTAAATTGTTATGAAATAACTATAAAATATAGCATAGGTACTTAAATATCACTTCATTATCCCTATTTTGTAACCATGAATTTTAAAATACTAAAATAGTTTTCTTATTAACACAAATAATGAATCATTGTTAAAACAAATAACTGTATTTTGTCTTTTCACTCAGAGTCCCATTCCTGAAACATACCAGAATTTTAACCAATGTTTTAAGATACATGTTTAATTGGTGCCCTGTATTCTGCACTACCCTCCAGGTACTTTTTATTTATTTTGCTAAAACTAAAATGTCTTTATCATGTTTGCTAATTTCATAGAAATTAGAAGCAGCATTAACATTGTCCTTAATCAATATTCAATAAAACCCCTGAATTTAAAAGTTATTGTGGTCAAAACTGTGAATGAGCTACAGAATCCACAGATAAAGGCATTTAAATAGATTTAACCACCTGTGAGGTATAATAACCATGCTGAAATGTGTGGCCTGGAGTGTTTTCATTGCTATTATAAAAGGACACATATACATAAAAGCAAGAGAATCATTCAGATATGACCATTAATAAATAATTATCATATAATAAGCAATAAATAATCACTTATTAATCCAGTATTATACAATATTCAAAAATAAATTTAACATTACCTCTTAGAAAACCTATGATTTTATTAATCATACATATATAAGAATACTACTCATCATCTCAATAACACATTCTCAATACTAGAAGTGAAAAGATCTAGAGAGATTCCTGGGTCCAGAGAAGGCCTATATCGGAATCATTTAAAAGTATGTCACACAGAACATAAAATTGGTATAGAGACAAAATTTTAGATAATTCTACATTTTATATTTTAAGAAACATAGTCTACATAATTATTGCATAAATTTTATCTGCTGATATTCACTCATTAAACATAATTTAATCCCAGATATACTTGTATTCTGTAAGCCTATACTCAACCTTAAATAATATTCCTTGGTTAACAAATATTTATTAAGTACATATAGTGTACTAATATGAAGTGACTGGTGTTTTGAAAGCCACTGGCCTAAAATTCAAAGTTATATCTCTATAACTAGTTAGTTCTGGATATTCAAGACTTGATTTTTTCATATGTAAAATAAATTAATTCTACCCACCTCATAGGGTTATTTCAAATACTATATTAACTGAGAAATGTAAGTAAAAATATTCTCTAAATTGTGAAATAGATCACAAAATTGGTCAAATTAATTATCATTTATTTACACGAAATAATCATTGCCTAATTTTCAAAACCTGTTTTAAACATACAGTTTGGTAAGCACAAATTCAAACATGTTTTCAATAAATTAAATTACTTCTATTTATAAAAATTATTAACAAACCTATATTCTAAATTCATATAAGTAGAGGAGTGACTTTGAATCAGCTAATTTGTAGCAAATTCGTCAGTCCAAATGTGTTTTGAGTATCTATCAGTACTAATACCTTGTGTGTCTACAGTGATGTGGATATTTTCTTCAGTTTTTCAATTTTCTTTTGTCTATATGATATCAAAATGATCAACTGTTACTCTTATTACATACAACTAGAAATAATAAATTAATTTCCTGTCTTGCAATTGATGGCATAATTTCTCCAACACTCTACAATCCTGGATTACTAAACAGAGTTGTAAGTGTTCTTCAGGGTTCTCTTCAGTTTCTTATTTTCTATGAAAAAAAACACTTTCCTGTAAAATTAAGATACAACTGAGCTGACAAGCTGACTCAATCTTGGGATAATTAAAACATAAAATTGTCAAGTAATTTTCTGGATATGGCCTTTTGAAATTGAGGTAGAGATGACCAAGAACTTTGGGCAAATGATAGTATTTACAAAGAAAGAATACGCAACTAGAATCATCTGGAGACCTTCTGTGATTATATTTGAGGTACACAAGTGTTAAACTTTTATGCATATTTATTAATTCACTCAACAGACATTATGCATCAAGCTATGCTCTAGGAACAGCAGGAACATAAAGGTAAATATTACCCAGACCATTCACATAAGGATTATGCCTGAATAATGGAGCTGAGAAAGACAAATTAAATATAGATACAGACAAAGATACAGATTCCAATATAGCTGTGCACCACAACCATATTTTAAGGTAGAAATTGGTGTGCCACTAAACATGTACAAATATAAAAATATCGGAGGTGACGACCTAAATTGAAGGATTGGGAGAAACTTGGAATATACAGGGTCTTGGGCATGACAATGTGGAAGACAGGCTTGTTAAGCCTAGGACCAGTGAGCACAAACACTCAAGAGTGGGAAACTCTAAATTGAGTTAGGACAATAATGAGGCCATTTGTCTAAAGTAAAGGAGGCTAAATTAGGTAAAGCCATATAATGGGAGGATATTGAATATCAAATTAAAAATATTTGGCTACTATCTGGTAAACTTTTTGAAACTTTTGAGAAGGGGCATACAAGCCATTGTATATTAGAGGGGAGGTTTCATGGGAATGTTAAGTGGGCAAATGTTCATAAAAGAAATTAAAATGATGATAAAGAAGGGAAGAACAAGGAGTACTGCAGCAGCAGGATGCAATGCAAATGCAAGTGGGAAGTTAAAGAGGCCTCTACTTAGCTACAAGAATGAAAGAGAAAGAAAAAAGGGTTGTAAAGACATTTTAGAGAGACGATTGGCAAGGACCAGTAACCATTTGGATTTAGAGTTAGAGATTATATATTTTTTTCCCTTTGGCAAGTATTATCTGGCATTTATCCTGTGAATTTCCATGTCTGCTAGAGCTATTGGGGTAACAATAAAAGGAGGAAGAAAGAAAGGAAGGATGATTTACCTATTCTTCTCCATCTTTTTAAGCAATATTTGAGAGGGTGAAAAACCCTAGTATATCATGTGCTCGCCCTTTATTTAATTTTTCATTTATAAATTGACTACTTTCTATAGTCTCCCCTGTTTCCTGGATTTAAAATCATTTCTGCTGATGAGCTGGTGTTCTAGAATCCCTAAGCAATGAATAGAGGTGGGGTTCCCACAAGTTGAGGTAAAAACACAACAGTCTGCAATAGCACCAATGAGGATTTAAATGACAAATTTTTAAAGTATGTTATATCAAGACATGTTCACATCCTAAAATTGAACAATAAGTTGAAGATAATAAAAGGCTAAACAAACAAAAGTCATTAAGTCAATGAAAGGAAAAGAAAAAGTAATATGAGACCCCACAAGAGTGAAAGCACTGGATAAGTTTCAAATTAACTTCATTAGTGCAGTGAGCCCGCACATCTGCAGCCTAAACGGGCACTGCCATGCTTCCTCCAGTCCACATTCTAAATCCTTTGTTCCCTTGTTTCTCTTCATGCTCGGTCTAATGCCTCTATGTGCTCTAGTTTTCCATGACTTACTTCTTACTCTGCACTTATTAATTCCTTAGACTGAGATTGAGCCATCATTTCCACATTTGTGCTTATTCCCTTTTCCCCGTTATATTCCTTTTTGAATGACATTCCGGATAGGGCTAGGAATACCTGAGCATAAACAGCAGCAGCAGCTAAAGCCAGTGATGTAAGTGGTCAAGGTGCCAAATGAATGGTCAGTGTCTCCTTAGGTCTAACAGTCTTGATGTCTTCCAGTCTCCTGCATTCTTTCAGTTCCTTATGGCAGAGGATTTTCTTTACTTTTTCTTGGGAAACATTTCAAGTTCATGATATTTAGAGCTATCCATGGGTTCAGAACAGCCAGAGTAAAGTCTGAAAGACATACTGGCACTCCAGCATGATAGGGAAAATTAGTCATCCAAATTGAAAGATGAAAAATATATCCAAAAATTAAAGGGGGAAAGTGTGGAGGGCTAGAAAAGGGTAGAGATGGGTGTGGAGGACAGGAGAGAATGGTGTTCCGTCAAGTCTTTCCTGACAGTGCATCTTGTTTGGATCATGCAATTTGAGCAGAATTTGGGGGTCAGTTTTGCTTCACTCTCTCCCATTTTTAGAATCAGTTTTCCCAATATTATGACACACATGTTCCCAGTTAGTGTAATAGACTGCATATGTAACGTTAACTACATCATTTCAGAGTTCCATTTGCAGATTCTACATTTTATTCGACTCATATGCCCCCCACCCTGGAGGAGACAGGCTGTTAATCCCCATCCTCTGTGGAAAGCTTATGCTATAGCTGGCAAAATGTGAGAAAAAAGGCTTTGTATTTCAGTTACCATGTTAGCTGTGATACACACACATATACATTTCATCTCCAGTGTTGTTCTTCATTAATTCATTTTGGAAATTATAATGCAACATTTCACCATCGTCTTAGGGAAGCTCGGAGCAGATTTTTCTAGATGTGCAAGGCACTCTCTTTACAGTGGGGTTGGCAGCTATTGTGAATAGGGGTACCTAAGTTCACACTTTTGAGGTTGAACCTTAAATTTTTGATAAGCCCTGGGTGGAAATCCAGGCTCAGAACTTGTCGAAGAGAATCTGAATCTTTTAAGCAATGAGGAGAACAATTAAAAGAGATTGGCTTCTTCTTCCTACATATTGGATGTGAAATCTAAGTGTAACAAGGAAAAGGGAAAATTCTGAATAGCTTGAATGACTAGAGGAAGGGATTCAGTAATAGAAAACATTTTATTTCTCTATCAATACTTTCAAGCTATGTTAAACTTAGGTATACATTTATCAGTAGGAGTGGAGAGTTAGTGAAAATGATGGCTCTTTCTTGTAAAAATTGGTAAAATTTGTGGTTAAAAAGACACATATCAGGAAAAGGGAATATAAAAGCAAAATGATTACTGCAGACTTTTACTCTCAACATTAAAATATCAACATTTTTGTACTTTGGCACTTTAGAGATTTAATTCATGTAATAAGCTTTATTTAGCTAGTTCTAGGAGATTTGTTCCAGGAAAAACTGTGTCATTTATGACTTCTAAGAAATTTTATATAAAGATGGGAAGAGTGCTAAAAAACTGTTTTAAATAGATATGTTTTTCTAACTATAGGATACGTATACATTTATATTCCTGAGTGCTTCAATAGGATTAATGGTTTCATGGGAAATTTTTTTTTCAGATACAATAAGTGCAGTTTTCTAAATAAATATTTTTCATAAGACAATATCTGTGTTTTTTCTTTATAAACTTAGATGAGAATAATCAATTATTTTCACCCTCCTTTAATCTTTCTCTCCAAGTTTACTTTTAGAAATTCTTTCAATGGCAAAATTAATAGTGTTCAAATAAAACCTTTGTAATTTATAAGTTAAAAATATTCTATTATTATGCAATCAGAATTTGAAATAACATGCTAAAAATTTTTTTCTACCCTTTCTCCACATATCTTTCCTTGTTTCTTAAAGGACCCAACATGAAATCATTAAATTAAACAATATGATTTCTAAGACCTTGAGGAACAAAATAATTTTTTATTTTAGAACTACAAATACCACAACAAATACATAAACAACAATTTTCATTTAAATGTGACAATAAGCAATATATAAAAATACTGAAGACCACCTTTAAAAATCTTAAACATGAGCAAAACTAAATAATAACTTTCTAAAGGAAAATGAAAACTAGAAAACATAATTGTAAAATATCAAAAATGCTAACAAGAGTACTGAAAATTATTTGAAGTTTTATTGAATCATTTTTGCTTTCAGAAATTGATTTTCATGCAAACAAGAAAAGTGATAGATACATATATGCACAAAAGTCACAGGTCAACTTTCCTCTTTCAATGTGTGTGTCACCCTGATTTATAGTACCTGATTGATTTAATTGGCATCAAGAAACTCCTGTACTAAAGATCATATTATACTTTTTTTGAGATGCTACTCAGAGATTGACAAAATTCCAAACTGTACTGTACATACCTTAGATATATCATTCTTATCTATCACTCTGCATTTTATATCAAATTGATTTTGACACATCACATTTGAATAAAACAGTGATAGAACACACATACTCATTTACACTTCAATATTAATTGTTACACTTTTATGCACTAAATAAATGTACATAATTGGTAAAGTGCATGAGAATTAAGTCAAATTAGCCAAATATGCATTTAAAAAAGACATTTCCCTATCTTATTCATTACTATATATCAAGGTATATAATGAGATATATGCTATAAGTCATTATAAAAGCTGATTTATAGCTCTGTAAAATAATTTAAACAAATATTCTCCATAACCTAGAAGCAGAATAAACTTTCACTGAGTTTAGATTGGAATTTAGAAAATAGGAATTGTCCTTCATCTATAAATGAAAGAAATTATTTTCTACATCAAGACCATTAAGTGAGCAGATCAGAGCTTATGTGCTTTGAAGAGTTGAGGCAACCTCAAGCCTTATGTAGCAAGATCTGCTGTGGGGCCGGTGCCCTCTAACTGCATACTCAAAACTTATGAGAAGTAGTAAAGAAGATCAAGATCACAGTTAAACAATTGACCATCAGTAGAATCCCCTTTAAAAATAGCTGTGTCACTACAGACATTTTACCCTTTTGTTGGTCAAAATCATGTTTCTCCAAAGAACATGATTTTTCAAAGTAGGGGAAGAGGCTCAGTTGGCCACCAATTTTTCTAATGCTATTGAATTACAGCACAAAACCATGTCTTACATATAATCAGGGTGCTATTGGCATTCAAGAGGTTGTAAATAGACACTTGAAAATCCTTTAGAAACATGTTATATACTATGGTATTTATATCTGACTGATTTTTAAAATGTAGCTATAGCATTTAAGCCAAATAACTATGAAAAAAACTGCAAGCTAATCTTCACTAGAGTAAAGTAGTTTGTACGCATAGGTGTCAAAGACCTTGAGTTAAGGACCAATACTAATGCCTCGTTCAGCTGGAAGTCAAAGGATCTCAATCTATTAGAATATTGCTGTTCTTAAAATGTAGATGAAACTGGACTCTGACCTTACCAACTACCACGAACGCTTCTTTTTTAACCTGAGACAAAGCTTCTGGATCCTCCTTTAGAAGAGCCTATTCACTTCCCCACGATTCTAAAACATTAACTGCAAACCTGGGCACTCCACATTTTGACCCCAGTAATTCTTTGTTGTGAAGGTCTGTCTTGTATACTGTTAGAGGTTTAGTGACATGACAACTACCCACTAGATGCCAGTAGCAACCCCTTTCTAAGTTATAACAATTAAAAATGTCACCATACATTACCAAATGTGCCCCAAGGACAGGAAAGTCCCCCAATAGACCTGCTGTTCTTGAGGGAGAGGAATAACCTTCGTTAAAGCCCGGCTCACTGAGGAGAGCAAAAACTATTACCTGACAGCTTTACAGTAAGGAGAAAAGATTGAGAAATAAGACAAAACAATTACAGCTGGTTGAATAACAATGGGGTAGGGACTTCAATTACTACACTAAGTATGAACATCACTACAATAACTATGAATAGCAATTGTTTTATTCTGCATTAAAATAGAGATGCCCTACAATAAGAGCATCCCTAAATCATTGCTAAATAAGATAATTTATGTTCACTGTGGTGATCCTGAGTCATTAAGAAATTGTTAGTTTCTTCAGTGTACCCCAACAAAGGAAAGAGAAGAGATAATACATTTGAGTAATATTACCATCAAAAGACTGAACATTTCTAAATTCAGGCCAATTGATGTTTATCAGAAAAAAATGCTTCTTTGCTGATACATATTTTAGATTTCCCAAGGCAATGTAGATTTAGAATATTTTCTTTCATTCCTTCATTGGTAGCTGTTCAGAAAATAGACATCACTCATCAAAGGGACAACTTATCCTTTATTAAAATCCTACCATGTTGTGGTTTGTACCTAGTTTGGCCCACAGATATTACCAAATATGAATGCTTTCCCCTCCTGCCTGGTCAGAGCTGCCCATAAAGATGCTGGAGAGAGATGTATGTTTGGGTAAGATCTGGACAGTTTTTTAAGTCCAGGCAAAGAAATCTGGGTTCTCCAGAGAAGCAGAACTAATAGGATCCATGATAGATGATAGATAGATAGATAAAGGTAGATAAATAGATAGATATGAGGGAGGTCCCCCAAAAACAAGAATTTACTTATACCAAAATTGTGTATTTATCCTTACAAGTTTAAACGTCAGTCAACTTCAAACTACCCTCCATTTGATACACCTATTGAGATGTACTTTCCACTGCTCAAAACAGTATTTGAACTCACCGATTTTGATACCTTTTTGTGTTCTTGCTCTTTTATTTCACCTTTTCCACATCAGCAAAACATTTTCCTTTGAGGATTTTTCTCAAGGGGGAAACAAATAAACAAACAAAAAAGTAATTTGAGCAAGATCAGGTGAATAGAGAGGGTGGGGCACAGGAGTCATGCTATTTTTGGTCAAAAATTGCTGAACACTCAGTGTAGTATGGGCAGGTGCACTTGTAAATCACCCATCATGAAATGGGCAAACACATTAAAAGAGTTAAAAAAAAAAACTTCACTAAAGCCAAACACAGCCTCTCACAGCTGGTACACTGACACAGACAGGTTCCTAAAACTCTCACCTAGTGGGGGAAGCCTGTACTACAAGGGGCCTGCCCTCAAGAACATAATTCTGGCTTTTGGGAGGTTCCTCCTTCATAGATAGATAGATAATAGAGAGGTAGATAGATAGATACTTAGATAAGTCTATAGATGATAGATGATGATAGATAGATGATATAGATGATAGATAGATAGATGGATGATGATAGATAGATAGATAGATAGATAGATAGATAGATAGAAAGATTTATTACAAGGAATTGGCCCACATGATTATGGAGAAATCCCAGTGTCTACAATCAGAGATCCTGGAGACCCAGGAAAGCTCATGGTGTGGCTTCCAGGTTCAGTCCAAGTCCTAAAGGAGGAAGAAACAGATGTTCCAATTGGAAGACAGTCATATAAGAGAGAGGACACATTCTTTTTCACTCAGCCTTTTTTTCAATTCAGGCCTTCGACACATTGGATGAGGCTCACTCACATTGGGCAGAACAGTCTGCTTTACTCATTCTACAAATTCAAATGTTAATCTCATCCAGAAACACTCTTAAAGACACACCCAGAATAATGTTTAACTATATCTTGGCACCTCATGGCCCAGTACAGTTTACACATAAAATGAACTCTCACAAAGCTCTGTGTGGAAACAGCTTGCAAAGCAAGATCAGGGTATAGAGTAGGAGAAGGAATCACAGAGAAGGGTAAAGGAACCAAGCACCCAAAACAAAGCAATGGGAAAAATACTGTGGCATTAATTGGGACAGGATAGCGTCAGAGACCAGATGGGTACACATAGGTCAAAATCTTATTTTGCAAGAAGTTTTAGAAATCTGACATGCCTATTAGAGCAAACAAATAAATGTGCTAGTCCAGTTCTACAGTTTGAATAGCAGTCTGAAGCAGGATTATGGGAGTAAGAAAAAAGCTACGACAATGTCATCCTTTTAATGATGATATCCTGGAGACCTCATTCGTGTCTGCAGCCATGAAGAGGGCTTGGGGTAAGGGAATTCCAGAGACAGCGGCAAAAGGGATGGAAAGGAAGTCAATAATTATATTCTCTGTCCACTTGTGTTTGTTATAAAATCAACCAGCAAACACTCAGAGAGACAGGTTTAAGTTTGGAGCCCATCTCAATCATTTATTAGTAATGCAATTTTTGGCAATTAGTTGACTGTTGGGGTTCTTAGTTCTCACATATGATATAAACACAAAGACTAAGTAAAACCCTAATGAAAATAAACACGTTTGATGACACTATTGGTAACTGGCTGCCAGTCTGTATCAAATGCCTGTTCTCAATTGAAGGTGGCCCCGTAAGACTGGGAATTTATAAGTCATTGTTTGTGGTAATTTGGGACCCTCTTGGGTCAGTGTTTTATTAATTGTTCACAGTATATAACTTAGTACTTTTATATCTGTGCTTTTTTGTGTGTGACAGAGCAGACCAACTGAGAAGTATCATTTTTCATTAGCTTTGCAATAATACAACACTGTATTTTCTGTGTTTAAGTTTTCTGGACACATTCTTGGTGTTATCTCAGTGTTTTACAGTCTCTACTTCCCAGGGTTAGGCAAGGCAGATCTGGGTTCTGTGGGGCCTGAGGCTTGAAGAATTTGATCAGTCTTTTTAAATAAAAAATATACAAAATTATGAGTATAAAATCAGGTATGAAAGAGAATGGTGACTTAGAATATAAAAAAGAATTATACATTTTTAATTGACAAACTTTAAAACAGAGCTTTGGAAGGAGTCCTTGTAAGTACATAGCCCTGAAAACTTAAACTTCATTAGCTTTACAGTACATCTACTTCTTGAGGTGGATGAAGATTAGAAAAGATTATGCATGGACATACTTAATGCCTGATATTAAGAACTTACCTTCAAGCCCTGGCCAGGTAGTTCAGTTGGTTAAAGCATCTTCCTGATATGCCAAGGTTACGGGTTTGGTCCTCAGTCCAGTCATGTACAAGAATCAACCCATGAATGCATACATAAGTGGATCAACAAATCGATGTCTGTCTGTCTGTCTCTGTCTCTCCTTCCCTCTCTTCTATCCCCCCTCCCTCTAAAATTAATAAATAAAAAATAATTATAAAAAAGAAAACTTACCTTCAGCAAATGTTAGCATTACTATTGTCAAAATAATAAATAATAATGATTACCTAACATGTACCAAGTCACATGATACTTGAAGACATGAGAGATTTGGGGAGAGGCTATGGTGATAGATGAGAACCTCCTTACTTTCTCTTCTTTGTCCTCTTGCTGGGAAAGCTGCCCTCTCACAGCCCAGCACACAGTAGGAAGAGATGGCATATGTATTAGTCTTAAGTGAGAAAAGGGACCCCAGCCCTATTGGCCTGATTAGCAGAGTCACCTGAGGGAAGTTAGATGTCAAACCTGTCAAAATTGCCTTCTGGGGCTACAAAAACAAAAAATCAAAGATAGAATTTTTTTGTAGAAGCAATAACTACAAATATAATCACAATATAATTAATCAGCAAAAATGCATATATAAACAAATAGTTATGAAAGTACCAATAAAAATATAGGCAATTAATTTTGTCCAGCACTATTAGAGAAAGTTCATCAGGAAATAGACATTATAGTAAAATCCTAGATGGAGAAATGAAATGCAAAGGTAGATAGACCTGTATGAATAGGTGTGGACCAGGTGAGACAAGTAGGACCCTGGACTAAGGAAGGGTGACAGGAGATAAAAATGCAGAGTAATTTGGGCTGGGGTTCTCTGGTATAAGATATTTGGCCTGACGGAAGTGGGAAGCTCATTGTGCATTGACTTTTATGAGCTTTGTAATAACAGCCTTGCGGAAGTTGTGCAAGAGTCACTCCTGGAAGGGTAAACACTACGATCAGAGAGATTACTTCTGTGTAAGACTATGGGCTGTGCACTGCACAACTTCCTGGGCCTGCTAGTCACATAGACTACAATAAGAACCATACTCTTGGAGGTTTACATCACTTGTAAGAACAGTAACCCAGATTGAGAATAATGAGAACCTGAACCAAGCAGATGGGAAGAGAATGAAGATAGTTACCAAAACCAAAAAATATTTCTTAGTAGCAATTAGCAAGTATGGGAGACCATATTTCTCTTCAGTTCCTCAGACAGTTGCTGATGTTTCCATGAGATACATTTGAGGTTGGAGTAAATTTGAAAATGCAAGCTTTTGACACAGTGATTTCACTTCTGGGAATACACCCTAAGGATCCCGAAACATAAATCAGAGCATATGCACCCCCATGTTCATAGCAGCACTATTTACCAAAACCAAGATCTGGAAACAGCCTGAGGGCCTATCAACAGCTGACTGGATAAAAAAGCTGTGGTACATTTACACAATGGAATACTACCCAATCATAAAAAAGAAGGAAATCTTACCTTTTGTGACAGTGTGAATTGACCTAGAAATCCTTATGCTAAGTGACATAAGCCAGTCAGAGAAAGACAAATACCATATGATCTCACTTATGTGTGGGATCTAATGAACAAAATTAACTGGCAAACAAAATAGAAACAGAGGCATGGATACATGGAGCAGACTGGCAGCTGTCAGAGGAAAGGGGGCTGGCAGGGGGACTGAATGGAAGAAGGTGAAGGAATTCACCAAAGAACATATAGGTATAACCTATGGACAAAGACAACGGTGTAGTGATAGCCACAGGGAAGCCAGAGTGGGGACAGGAGGAAAGAGGTGAAGAAGGAAAAATGAGGATATTTGCAATAGTATCAATAATACTAATAAAGAAAAAAAAAAGAAAACACAAGTTCCACCCCAGACCTACTGAATCCAAATCTATGTTTTCATAAGACCCCAGATGCTCCTTGTACAAAGTAAAGTGTGAGAAGCACTGTGTTAATCTGCTTCATGGGAAATAAAGCTACCCAGGTACCATGCTGGTTAGCTGCTTTAGTAAACTACCTTAAACTCACACACACACAGAAGAAATTTAGCTACAGGGAGATTCAAACAAAAGGATGAGAAGATGAGACACTCAGCAAAGGAAAAGACCACCAAGAACATGGGAAAATGCAGCCAGCCTCCAACTAGAAAGATTTAAGTTTCCAAGTTTTTAGGCTGTTTCCAATAATTCAGCTCTTAAAGACTGCCCACAAAATACACAGAATTTTGTTGTTCCTGCTTGTTTGCAAGAGTAAATACTTTCCAATGAGGGCAATATTCATTTCATATCATATTTTAGGATGATTATAGCTCATCTCAGGTGGTTGAAGTCATTTAGCCTTCAGCCTTGTACCTTATACCCCACCTGAGGCACGCTGAGCTACGTGGAAATGGGCTGCCTGTTGTGCCTTACTGCTTAATTATTGTATTAACATATTGAAACTTCCTTTGAATTAGCTCTTCTCTGTGAGTGTGTTTATTCTGTAGAAAAGCCCTTCAGTGATTTGCAATGAAGGTAATTTTTCTTGTCAGCTTACTTCAGAAATCCAATAAGTATAAATCCAATGCAATTTTAATTTGCCAACATTTTGTTCCCATTTCATTCTGTTTTGTTTCCTTTACATCTTTTTTTTAAAAAAAGTCCAAATGCAAAGCTTCATTTACTGAATACAAAGCAGGATACACCTTCCCCAGAATACACAGTGCAGTGTTGCTCTGGCTCCTGTCATGCTGGACACCTTTGTCCACTGTGGGCAGAAGCTGGCCTGCCTAAGACTACATCAGAGCACGCTTGAACTTTGGGTCCCTTAGCAGAGAGTTGCATGTTGACCAATTGAAAACTTTGACAGATGTTCATATCTGTAAGCATAAATGAAATGAATAAAAGTTTGGGGGGAGCATTGCACATATAAAACTGCCATCTAGAAATTCAGTCATCTTTATAGCTGCAGGGTATCGGCAATGTTATATTATACCAAAAAAAGAAGAATGGTATGGTCTGTGACATTCCAAGTCAACATTCACTTCTCTAGTGAAAGCTCCTGCAAGTATTAAATCCTGTTTCTAATTATTTTAGCCACACCCCCACAGTATATTCTCCTGTTTAAAATTTTAGCATGTGGTAAGAACTAAAGACTAAATATTGATTTTTTATTAGCTACATGCATGCCATCGCAATTTTTGTTGTTTAAGGTTTAGGCACAGCTAAAAAAAAATAGGGATAGCTGTCAGAGGGGAGGTGGTTGGGGGCCTGAGTGAAAAAGGTAAGGGGATTAAGAAAAAAAAAAAAAGCATCTCATAGACACAGACAACAGCATGGTGATTACCAGAGGAAAGGGGTGTAGGGCTGGTTGAAGAGGGTCTAAAGGAGGGGGGGATAAATAGTGACAGAACAGTGGAAGTTGGGTGGTGAGCACACAGTCCAATATATGCATGATGTATTATAGAATTGTACACCTGAAACCTGCATAATTTTATTAACCAATGTCACCCCAATAAATTCAATAAAAATAGAAAAACAAAAATAAAAAAAGTCAGGGGCAAAACTGCACCCCCCCCACAGGCTATAAGTTTAGCCAGACCAGGAATCAAATTTTATTCACCTTTGTAGTCCCTCTCACTAGCATTTTGAAAATAGGTTGGGTAAGAAGCTGACATTCTAGATATTGAATTGTGAGCTTACTTTCAAATTTGCATCCAGGTGGTCAAATTTTCTTTTAGCTTTATCTGACATGAGAACAAGAAGAAACTAAAGGCAAAACCCTCTGCTACACTACAAAATTTAAGTTACTGACTAGGCTAGGTATTTAAGCTTATTAATCTAAACCAATCACTTAAAGAAAAAGCCTTCCTAGTTGTTTTTTTCCTGATACACTAAAACTTTCCCCAGAAATTCTTCTCTGCAAAATGTCATTTAAATAAACTATCATCTTTTTAAGTAGATTTGTTTGTAGATTTTTTTCAGTACCTTATTTCATTTTCCTTTTCTCAGTGCTGCAAACCCAGCCCAGTGACTCACCTATGTGGGACAGTACTTTAGATGCACAATGTCATTTTTATAATGACTAAGGGCTATTTACTGTCAAGTTAAACACAATGACTTTGGTAATGCAAGATCTCAAGAGAGAAAGTAGAAGGCAAATTAGCAGTGGCTAGAGAACCACAGTGTAACCTCATTTTTAATCACAAGTGTTCACCCCTCAATGTGCATAGCTGATAGGTTGGTGAGCAGACTCAAAATAGGTCAGTTCCAACCAAGTTTAAATCAAGTGGTGGCAGCTAGGGATATGGTGGTGGAGTTTGGTGGTTACATACACTGGCTTTGAACTCAGACAAGCCTGTGGTCCCTGGATTATCTTGTGTGGTACTTAAGAACAAAATGCACGGAGATATTAAGAAGAGACCTCTCAGGAAGGGTTATGTTAAAGAAAGGCAATGAAAGAGTAAGCAAGAATTAAATAATATCAGCAATAGAATTCATCATCCAACTTGATCTTCAACCTTCAGGTTTCAAGTCTTGGTTAACCATTTTTATTTAGTGCATTTGAAAAGCGTAATTAAGCGTGTATTTTGTGCTAGGCATTAAGATCCCTGAGCTCTGCATAGTCTGACTGGGAAGACATACAAACTTTAATAAAATAAGTATTGCAAAGTGATGCAAAACTTGACAGAGAAGATAAAGTGTAAAACATATGAAAATGCAATAAATCTGACTCTGAAGGAAGGTTATATTGGAGGTGGGCCTTCAAACAGAGGAGGAGTTTGCCAAGCAGACAAGGATGGAGAAGGATTCTTAGTGGAAGGAATAAAAGCAGAGCCTGAGAAAGGCTGGCAAGTTCCAAAAATTATAAAACATCCTGCTATATTCAGAGCAGAGAGAGAATGGGGACAAGGCCAAAAACACAGGGTAGGAGTGGAAGCGGTCAAAAGAAATGCAAAGGAATTTTGACTCTTTTTAAGGTGATGACAAGTATTTCAGTAAAAAAATTTATAAGCCTATATCTGTGTTTTGACCATTAAATTTAATCATGATGTTGGGCCATACTTTTCCTCTGCAATGTCCTAAATATGAAATCTTTATTTTTGGCATTGTTAATACTGACATCAGTTCAGTCCCTTAACATCTCCGAATACTTAGCAAAGCCTTCTAACAGGTTACCTGACCTCTCATCTCTCTTTCTTGAATCCAGTCTTCGCACAGGTTCTGGCAAACTTCAATGACTGATTCCCAAGTCTTTAAATTGCAAGGTTTTCCATAGTCTTGAGACCTTTACTGAGGTATTGGGTTGGCCAAAAAGTTCATTTAGGTTCTGGTAGTGCTTAGTTGTCTTTAACTTCATTCAAAACAATTTTGTTAGATTATATTGTGACAGATGTTATATCATCGTTCATTTAAAAGAAACCTATCAAAATGGGTGAATTTTTGTGCAGCCATTTTAATATTGAAAATGGAAGAAGACACACAATATTTTTGATGTATTATGCTTTATTATTTCAACAAAGGTAAAAACAAAACTGAAACACACAAAAAAAGTTGTTCAGTATGTGGAGTAGGTACTATGACTGACTGAAACTGTCAAAAGTAATTTGAGAAGTTTCTTGGTACTACTGACATTTTGGTCAAATAACTCTTTGCTGTGGGGCTGTCTTATTCATTGGAAGATGTTTGGCAGCATCCCTGGCCTCTACCCACTAGAAGCCAATAGCGGGCAATAGCCAACATACTCAAAATACCAAAATCAATAAAGTTATTGGTGAAAATGAAAACTGCGTCTTTTATTTTATGGAAAAAAACTAAACAGGTTTTTTGCCAACCAAATACTTATTCAAATAAATAAACACATACACACGTGCACACACAGCATGGCACGAGGCTCCAATCATGCAGTACCCATAAAAGGAACCTGCCTACTGCTAAGGCCAGAAGCCCAGAATCCTACCAGAAGAATATGGAATTCCTAATAATCTAAGTCCTTTTCAAAACCACCTTAAATATCTCCTTTGGACCATTTTCTCTTTTCATACATTTGGACTATATGTTGTAACCAAAACACCCATAACTTCTCAGTTTTGAACCTTTTTATACATTATGTCCAATATGAGGAATGCTTACATTCTTGTACTCTTACTACACCTGTAAAAACCCTACCCTTCCTTTAAGGCACATTAGGTACCACCCACCTAAGGCTGGCTTTCTTTATCCATCCATCTGGATATAGTCCCCTCCCCTCACCCACACTGGACATCTCAGAGAACTTTGTTCTTCACTTACTTTACTTACCTTATTATACTTGTATTGTAGTTATTGGTGATAAATTTGATGACAGGAATCATTGTTTTCTTCATTACTATATCCTCTGACAATTTATCAATTTATTTAACAAATAATAACAATTTATTGAATTCTATTATAATTCTGATTGGGCGCTGAGATAGATATTGATTGATGTGTAACTAATCATGCCAAAACTCAGAGGCTTAAAACCACAAAGATTTATCATCTCACACAATTTTTGAGTATTTGGATTGTGGGACCAACTTAACTGGTGGCTATGACTTGGGGACTCCCATGAGGATCACTGGCAGGATTAGGGTCATCTGAGGACAGGATGAGGTCAGGAGGATATGCTTCAAAGTTGACTCACGTGGCCACTGGCCAAGGCCTGAGTTTCTTCCTGGCTGTTGGATGGAGGCCTCAGTTACTTGCCACATGGGCTACTCCATAAGGCTGACTGTGTTATAGAAAATTACATCCCCAAGAGTGAGTAATCCAAGAGAGAAAAGAGAATGAGAGAAAGACCAAGGCAAAAATTGCAATGTATTTTTATTACTTACTCTTAAAGCAAATACCACCACTTCTGTGGTATTTTATTGGCCACACAGACTGATCCTGGTGCAGTGTGGAAATGGACTGCATAAAGGTATGAAACTGACTTCCAGAGGCCCTTCATATTGTACAGTAGAAAATGGTCTATCCAACCACTGACTGGATGGAAGACTAGTGCTATGTTGATAGCCTTCTTTGTGAACAGGATCAGATTTTTCTTATAATGACTTTTAAAAACCAATGAAGTAATATGATACAAAGTAATATGAAGTAATTAATGACTTGGATTATGTCATTATTTAACAAACAAAACTTTCAATGTATGTGAGAGATAAATTGTTCAACAATCTTACTAGTGAATAAGACAGGCTATGTATTACATCTCATCAAAGAAAACATATACAATTCTGGGCAAGACAGCAGCATAGGTAAATATAGCTCACCTCCTTACAACCAAAACTACAACTAAAAAATAGAACAACTATCACTCAGAACTGTCAGAAATCAAGGTGAATGGAAGTGTAATCACTATGGAATTAAAGAAAACACATCCATCCAGACAGGTAGGACAAACAGAGATGTAGAACAGGCTAGTTCCACATCTATGTGTGGTGGATAAATATTCAGGAAGTATATCTTAGGAGCAAGGAGTCCCACTCCCACAACAGGCCTCCTAGACCAGGATTCCAGTGCCAGAAAGATAAGCCACCATAACTTCTGGCTACAAAAACTAGCAGGGATTGAGTCAGTGGGAGAAACTTCTGGAGTCCCAAGCAGATCCTTTGAAAGAACCCACTAATGGATTTAATCAGACTCACTCCCTCTGAACTCTAGCACTAAGGTAACAGCTTAAAAGGCACCAGTGGAATACAGGAAGAAAGTGAAGTGCCTGGCATCAAGTTGGGAGCTGAGGGACAGCTACCTCCCAGACTAAAAGGTGAGCAGAAGATATTGTCCCTTTTCTGTGCCCACAGAGGCACAGAGCCAGCAGGCAGGTGTCATATCTGAGACTCCATCAACTGACTAACACTATTTGACCCACCCTGGACATTCCCAGAGACTCTATCCCACTCAACTTGCAGACCTCTCCAGGCTGCTTTTCCATATGAATGAATGGCTGGTCTTGGCTCATGTTTCAAACTTCCTAAATCCTCTCAAATAAGCAAGGGCTAGTCTCAGTGAACACCCAGCCCCCATTCCACTTGTTAAAGGGTGACAGGCCTGGCACTAGCAGCAACAAGCCTAGATTCATAGCTTGGCTTCTCTTGGGAATCTCTAAGCCCAGCACAAGTAGCAGCCATCTCAGATAGCTTCATAGCTCAGTCAGGGTTCCCCTGGGCAAAAGACAGATGGGTACAAACCTTATACTGCACCACCCAGGAAATCCCTGAGCTTACACACCCAGTGGACAACTATAGACCATGTGGGATCATCACCACCCTGCCCAGCACAGCTAATCCTCCACAGAAGGCAGAGATTGCTGGTGGTCAGTGGTTACAGCCATACCTTACAACTGACTGGCCTGGGTAAATCCCTCCAAATGACCTGCAACAGTAATCAAGGTTCAACTACAGGATGAGGGTGTACTCAGCCCACATGAAGGTTGCATTTCAAGCACCCAGTGTTAGGGGAGGCTGTGCCACTGGACCCTACAGGACATCTACTACATTAGGCCATCTACCAAGACAAGAAGTTACAGCAGCTCTACTTAATACATAGAAATAAACACAGGGAGACTGCCAAAAGGAGGGGACAAAGAAACATGGCCCAAATTAAAGAACAGATCAAAACTCCAGAAAAAAAAACCTAAACAAAATGGAAATAAGCAATCAAAACACTGGTTATAAAAATGCTCAAGAATCTTAGTGAGGACCTCAACACATAAAAAAATCCATTCAGAAATTAAGGATGTACTAATTAAAATAAAGAACTATTTACAGGGAAACAACAGTAGAGTGGATGAAGCTGAGAGTCAAATCAATGATTTGGAACATAAGGAAGCAAAAAACAACCAATCAGAACAAGACAAAAAAGAATATAAAAGAAACAAAGATAGTGTAACCAGCCTCTGGGACAACTTCAAGCATTCCAACATTCACATCATAAGGGTGCCAGAAGGAAAGGAGAAAGAACAAGAAATTGGAACTCTTATTTGAAAAAATAATGAAAGAAAATTTCCCTAATTTGGTGAAGGAAATAGATATGCATGTCTGGGAAGCACAGAGTCCCAAACAAGATGGATGCAAAGAGGCCCACTCCAAGACACATCATAATTAAAATGCTAAAGCTTAAAGGTAAAGAGAGAATCTTAAAAGCAGCAAGAGAAAAGCAGTTAGTTACCTACAGGGGAATTCCCATAAGATTGTCAATTGATTTCTCAAAAGAAACTTTGTAGACTAGAAGGGGCTGGCAAGAAATACTCAAAGTCATGAAAAGCAGAGACATACAGCCAAGATTGCTCTACCCAGCAAAGATCTCATTTAGAATCAGAGGACAGGTAAAGAGCTTCCCAGATAAGAAAAGTCTAAAGGTGTTTATCATCACCAAATCATCATTATATGAAATGTTAAAGGGACTTATTTAAGAAAAAAGACCAAAACTATCAGCAATAAAATGGCAATAAATACATATCTAGCAACAACTGAATATAAAAATCAAATCAAGCAAACAAGAAGATCTGTGACAGAATCATGGATACAGAGAGTGTATTGATGGTTGCCAGATGGAAGGGAGTTGTGGGGGAATAGGTGAAGAAGTGAGGCGGTTAAGTACAAATAGGGAGTTACAGAATAGCCATAGAGACATAAAATACAGTAACGGAAATGGAGTAGCCAAAGAATATATATGTATGACCCAAGGACATGAGGTGTGGGGATTGCTGAGGGTGTGGGTGGTGCTGTGTGGAGAGGAGGAAAGGGGAAAACATGGGACAACTGTTATAGCATAATCAATAAAATATAATTTCAGAAATAAAAAATAAAGCATATATTTTAAGTTAATTTCAAAATTTTTGCCTAAACTAGAGCTATCCAAAAGAAATGTCTGGATTAGCAAAATGTCCTATATCTGTACTATCCAGAAGTGTAGTCACTAGCCACATGCAGCTACCAAGTACTTTAAATATGACTAGTGTGACTGAAAAACTAAATTTGTAATTTTATTTCATGTTAACTAATTCAGATTTAAATAGCTACATGCGACTAATAGCAATCATATTGGAAAGGGCAAGCCCAGACTAACACTATACTTTTATTTTGTTTTGCTATAGACCTGAAACATAGATCTTTTTAAAGATTTTTTAAATTTTATTTTTAGAGAGGGGGGAGGAAGAGAAAGAGAGAAGGAGAGACACATTGCTATAAGAGAAAAACATCGATCATTTGCTTCTTGTACACGTCCTGACTAGGGACCAAACTCACAACTCAAGCATGTGTCCTGATGAAGAATCTGACTGGCAATCTTTTGCTTTGCAGAATGGCACCCAACCAAAAGAGCCACACCAATCAGAGCATACCTGAAACAGTGTTTTAAAATCACATCTTGGAGGGTTGGGTGGGTGGGCTGGAATGGGAGTAAAAGGGAGAAAACTGTACTTGAACAAAGATTAAAATTAAATAAAATGTTAACAGTTAAAAAAAATGACATCTTGGGACAAATAACACAGTGCTAGAATCAAATCACCTGACATTAAACTAAGGTCCTTCATTTACAAGTGACTTGACCATGAGAATTATACATTTCTCTGCCTCAGTGTTCCCATTTAGCAAAATAGAAGTACTTACCTATATGAATTTGTGGATAGGATTAGTGCCTAACATATGATAAATGTGATAGTGCCTAACATTTATACACATATAGTCTCTGATGCCTATTGGTGAACCTATAGCTCCAATATTAGATATTAATTAGTTTAATTAGATAAATGCATAAGATCAATCTTCACATTCCTGTAGCAAAGAACAAAATAGTGTAATATGTGCATTTCCCACATGGCAGCTTCAGAAATAAAAAAAGATTTTTCTTTGAAAATAGACAAGCCATTAGCTGGAACATCTTTTTCTTCCTTCAGTTTTACATCAAAGTTTTGTGGGATTTTTGGCAATATTTCAGTCATAACTTTGATGATTATTATGAAAAAGACCAGGAGACTGCTGTTAACTTAATTTGTTAAGTTTGCTAGTGTTCATTTGAAGTTATTGTTACTTGAAAGATAATGATAACATGGCCAAGTTCCCAAGGAAAGTAAAATTAAAATCCCCTACCTGTGGATGTGAATATATATATTTTTTTCTACAGGTGGCACCATAAACCATTAGCATCCTCTGGGGGAAGAAGTGAAGTATAGTTGCTGGCATTAAAAGTAAAACAGTCTCACCCGGGCCGCTGTGGCTCAATTGGTTGAGCATCGTCCAGTAACTGAAAGATTGTGTGTTTAAGTCTGGGTCAGGGCATATACCTAGGTTGCAGGTTTGATACCCGTGGGGATGCAGGGGTGTGTGACCCCCCATCGTGTCACCTATGACCCCCAGTCAAGGTACGTACAGGAGGTGTCCAATTGATGCTTCTCTCTGGCATTGATTTTCTCTTTCCCCCTTCCTCTCTCCCTTCCTTTCTTCCTTCCTCTCTAAAAGCAATGAAGAATAAAATGTCCTCAGGTGAGGATAAAAAAAATTTAATAAAAAGTATAGCAATCTCATCTTGGCCAGGTGGCTCAGTTGGTTGGAGTGTCATCCCATTCACCAAAAATTTATGGGTTCAATCCCCAGTCAAGACACACACATAGGCTGTGGGTTCAATGCCCAGTTGGGTGTATACAAGAGGCAACCCATCAATGTTTCTCTCTCACATCAATGTTTCTCTGTCTCCCAGTCTTTCTCTCTCTCTTTCTCTCTCCCCTCCCCGCTTCCTCTCTTCCTCCCTTCCATCCTCCCTCCCTTCCTCCCTTTCTCCCTCTCTAAAAATCAATCAACATATCCTCAGGTGAGGATTAAAAATTTTTTAAAGGTAAAGCAGTCTTTTCATTTAATATAGATTGAGATAAATTCAGATTAAGTACACATAGTATGAAGAAAAATGGTTAAAGCATTTAACCATTGGTTAAAGCAAATGGTTAAAGCACATAAGACTATGGTGTTCTGTATTTCTATCATCAACAGACACATACAATTTTAAATTGGGGACTCAGTTGAGCACTACCCAACCTATTTGGGTTAAACATCTTTTCACAATATATTATTGACCCACTCTCACTATAGTTTATTTTCTTTTTTTGGAGAAAACTAAGAACTTCTTTATAAATTGGTTAAAGTTTTTATGATTACCCTTTGTCTGAGTTAGAATGTAACAGTGTATTCTAACACATCAGTCCTTAGTATCTTGTCCATCTCTGCTCTAAACTTTCACTCTTCCTTATACTGTGATTCAATTTAAAAATATTTCCAATGATCAATCTAAATAAATAACAAATTAGCTTTAAGGCAAACAAATGAATTTGCATTGTTTTATATTCATCATAAATATTTCACTTAATTACCAAGGTATCTAGTTCAGAAACACAAAACAATATTATAAATTAATTAGCACTGTCCCTGCTGATTTTTTAGCAGTTCTTTGGAATTTAAAAGCCAAAAGTAAAAACAGCCTGCAGAGTCAAACCAAAGCATACATTCATTATATCCAAATGCTAACGTCCACGAACATGTCATAGTATAATTTGTGGGATATATTTTGAACCATCAAGATTTTGTCTTTCTTCAGGTGCCACCTTATTTACTTTTAAATTCAAGGTCATAAAACCCCTTTTTTATTTTCCTTTATATGATACAAACACACAAAAACCCCTATTACCTTGAAAGAGATTAAAGTAGGCACTTTTCTCTCATCACAGAGTAATTAAATTGTACCATTACTAAAAATATAACACATTTTCAAAGACATAGAAGGTCATCAGCATGAAATAAATATACTCTCAGTATATAAATATTATTACATTCAGTCTTTAATATCCAAATTTTAACTTCATTTACTATTATCCCAAAACAAAGGTAACACATTTTATTTAACTAATTGTTAACTCCTATGAAAAGACTTTTTCTTAAATCATTACTTTCAAATAATTGGTCCTTTATAACACTTCTGAGTGAAAGTAACATAGTCTCAAAGGAAATAGTAAAAGTTCATAATATCTGAGCACAGATCTAAATAGCAAGGCGCCTATATTTTATTAAAATTACAGCCATAAAATTTTGTGATAAAGTGAATTTAATTCCTATAGAACTGATATAAATATCAAAAAAAGCTTCCAATAGTTAGTGTTTAAACCCATTTTAAACAGCTTTATTATATAAGTATTATGTGGGCTTTTTTACAAATGATCTTAATTTACACATTATTATGAAATACTTGACCTTTTTCATTATTAGACAAATAAGTGTCTGCTAATTCTGTACTAAAATCTCTGCTAAAAGAAGTTCGTTTTCCTCTTTGTGAACTAAGAACAGTCTGAAGGAATTAGTGCTGAGAAGAAAAGGTTAAGAAAAACAAAAATATTTTGCTTGATCACGTAAAAAGGACCAAAAATAGTTTGGCTTAAATGATACAATAATTTGGAAACAAGGTCTGATTCTGCTGTATTTGAACAGCTGGGGTTTGTTGTTGTTGTTGTTTCTTGAGTAGCTGGGGAATGAATATATGTCCCTCTAATGTATTTTATCATCAACCTGCCTTTTTGGGCAATGCATGCATTATAAGTGAGTATATGTACAATATTCTAATGAAATTAAGAAGCTAATATTAATCTTTGTTTCTGAATTGAGGACTGAAAACAGTCACACAACAGGTGCATAGAAACCCTTGGTTTTACTCCTTCACTCACACATTGCAGCCTCCTGAAACTACGGTCAATTGGTAAATTTCTCAACAGTAGTTTCCTGGTAATTTATCCAACTGACTGTTAGTCATCATGCTGGCAGTCTCTGAACCATCTTTCCTAGGTTCCCAGGCATACATGATGTGAGGCAATTGAATAAATGACTGATTCACTCGATTTCACATTCTCAGGGTTCTTAAAGTAGTCACTGTGCTCTGTTCTCAGAAATATCAAAATTACATATTCAGGGTTCATATCTTCTGACCTCTCATTCTTTATCCTGGCATGTTTTGTCTTTGGGCATGAAGCTTCTGTTCTTTCCATCTGTGCAGGGCTGCCACCTAAAACCTAAGTCATTCTGCCCTGACCTTTCCTAATTTGAGGTTGCTTCTTCACTATCAGTTGTTTGTGATACAGAACAGTCTGCTGTAACAGGAAAAAAAATCATAAAAATATGTATATGTATGTATATGAAATATTAAGTAAAAAGTTAGACATATATATTTATACTAATGATTGAGATAATAGGTAGTTTAACCTATCACTGCCATAAAATGTAAATTATTAATAGTAAAATTTTACATGACTCTTCAATTTTAACATGTTTACATGTTCACTGGACTATAACCTAAATGACTTAACAGAGTTGTGAAGTAATGACTGACAGACAATACAATAATAGTATTGAAATAAAATGATTGAGCTATCATATTGACTCTAAGAAAAATTATGGATAATTTTTAACTGAGAAGATTAAAAAATAAAATATATATTATAAAATGTATATTAAATACCTACATATATATATATATAGTTTTATGTTATGTACAATCAAAAGATTTCCCTACCTTTCAAAAAGTTGAGAAATACCTGGTGCTTAAAATGAGGCAACAATAGGTTGCTAGTAGGAGGGATGTATAACATAGGCACTCTGTATTTATATTGTCTTTGAGCCTTTGTCTGGCTTCTTGGTCAACACATGATTTCTGGTTCAATGACAAAGCTCCATCAACTGATCCCACTGGCTGAACAAAATTCTGAGATCTCACCTAGATCCTCTCCACTGCTCAGAAATTCTTGTTTTCATCTTTTCTGGACTTCTGAAGACAGTCCCACAGAAGGTGTTCCAAACTGTCTCCTCTGCCCTCTGTCTTCAACTTCGATCAACTTATTTCATTCTCCTTGTTATGATTCCATTTCTTCATCTACTGAGCAGAGTTAGGCCATGCAATATGTGTCTTTAAACTCCATTTTCTCCATCAAAAAATTATCATTGTCACTCTTTCTCTCTGGAATCCATCTCCTCAGTTTTAGGGAATGAAGCATAAAATATTCATCAAAATTCAATTCTGTCTCCCGAGCTTTTTATTCCACATGATCCCACATCTTGTATTCAGTCAACCATACATTCACCTAATCAGTGGTTCACTTGATCAGTCAACAAATACTTACTGTGTACACAGGTAGCAGAATACCTGTTTGAATCCAGAAGTGGGTTCTAATACCTTTTCTGTCATTTTCCAGCTAAACAGTATAGGCAGGTTTCTTAATCTCTCTGGCAAAAGAAGCTGTAAAGTGAGTAATACCATTTTTATGTTGCAGTATAAAAATGAAATGAGAAATGGCATATTAAGCATTTAACACTGTGCTTAGTACATAATAATCTTTGTGGAAATCAAGATGATAGGTTCTGAGAGTATATAGTTGACACAGATAGTCCTCAAGATGCCATATGTTTATAATATATATGTATGTATGTATGTATATAAATATACATATATACACACATATATACAAATATATGTATATAAAATCTCTTAAATAAGTAATACAATACAATATGGAATAGAACTAAGTGACATAACTATTGTAATTGAGCAGTAATATTTATACTTATTTTTAGATGTCATTATTATAAGCTTAGAAAATTTGAGAAATCAATTTTAAATTATAACTAATAAAATATCTAAGCTAAGAGGCCAAGTACAAATAAATTCACAAAATTTATGATATTTCTATATTTTTAGTGCTCACAAGGAGATAAAATATTTTGTTTATAATTACTATGGAAATACATATAGGAAAACTTTTGACATGAGAGTATGAGACTTATATAAAGAAAACAATTATGGTTTGCCAAATGATATAACAGGAATATATTAAAAGATAGCCCCCTTTGCTGTATGTGTAATAATCAGAAAATCTTGAATTTAGAATGAAATTTCAATTGGATTTGTTTTTTTCTTGAAAAAGAGATTTAAAATACATCTCAAAGGATAAACAGGTAAGACTGGAATTAAAAATTTGGAAAATGCTCTAGGACTCCATGGTTCTTTCCAAAGAATTCTGTGAGGGTGGAAATTTCTCCCACTGCTGCAACCCACACATGTTTTTACAGCCAGAAGTTTGGAGGATTTCTCTTCCCACGCTGGAATCCTGGGTTGCACGGTCTGTCTTGCTCCCCACTTGTTCCTCCTGGTTTATCTACACGCAAATATAGGACCACCAGCTGCTGCCTTGCTCTGCATCCTCTCTGCCAGGCTGCCTGTCTCCATCCTTCCTACCAGTCTGGATGAACATTTCTTCTTTAACTCCTAGGTTGTTTGATTTCCATACAGTTTGATTTTCTAGTAATTCTGGTTGTTTTTTATTTTTGAATTTATCCTTATCCTTCTGTTGATTGTGTGAGGAGGCAAAGTGTATCTACCAATGCCTCCATCTTGGCTGGAAGTCCCTAGAGTTTTTAAAACTTATTTGAAAAAATAATAAAGGAAAACTTCCCCAATGTGGCAAAGGAAATAGACTTCCAGGAAGTTCAGGAAGGCCAGAAAGTCCCAAAGAAGTTGGACCCAAGGAAGCACACACCAAGGCACATCATAATTATAGTATACCCAAGATTAAAGATCAGGAGAGGATCTGAAAAGCAGCAAGAGAAAAGGAGACAGTTACCTATAAAGGAGTTCCCATAAGACTATTCCCTGATTTCCCCAAAGAAACCTGACATTCAAGAAGGGGCTAAAAAGAAGTATTCAAAGTCACAAAAAGCAAGGACCTACATCCAAGATTACTTTATCCAGCACAGCTATCATTTAGAATGGAAGGGCAGATAAAGTGCTTCCCAGACAATGTCAAGTTAAAGGAATGCATCATCATCAAGCCCTTATTATATGAAACTTTAAAGGGACTTACCTTAGGAAAAAAGATGATCAAAACTATGAACAGCAAAATGACAACAACCTCACAACTGATCCTAAAACAAAACCAAAAACAAACTAAGCAAACAACTAGAACAGGAACAGAATCACAGAAATGGCAATCACATGGAAGGTTACCAGCAGGGAAGTGGATGGGGGAGAATGGGGGAACAAGGAATAAGAAGCATAAATGGTAGGTACAGAATAGATAGGGGGAGGTTAAGAATAGTATAGGAAATGGAGAAGCAAAAGAACTTATATGTATGACCCATGGACATGAACTAAGGGCAGGGATAGCTGGTGGGAGGGGGATTTCCACACAGAGGGGCATAAAGGGGAGAACAAAAATGGGACAATAGTAATAGCATAATCAATAAAATATACTTAAAATTTTTGGAAAATGCAAGTAAATGATAAGATATTTTTTTACTAGATATTTTAGAGGTGTTATAAAAGCATAATAATTTTAAAAGTATGGCACAATTTTCCATATCAGCAGAGAGAAAATGGAATACAAATAGAGATCTCAGGAGTAAATCATAATTTATATGTAGAAGTATAAGATATAAGAAAGGTGACCTAATCTGTCAGTGGAAAAAAAAAACTGTTTGATAATTAATTCACTATATACAATGTTTAAATTATATATTTATTCCATAAGTAAAATTTACTATAAAATATATTTTTCCTCATATAAAATAACACAATTAAAAAGCAAACTATAGGTTGTTAAAATATATTAGGCAACTCAATTATTGTCCTAAAATATGCACCCATAATGCAAATCAGTAAGTCAGACTTTAAACCTAATTACATGAAACCATGTGACAAAAGAAGTGTGAATGGTAATAAGAATGTGAAAAATAATTTATAGCTTTACCCACTACAAAGAAAATGAACTGTACAAGACAAGACTCTTTTTGCCTATCAAAATTAGACAGAAATAAGAGTAATACAATATTATGAATGGGGTTAATATTCAAAATATATAAAGAATTCATACAATTCAACAACAAAAATACAAACAACCCAATAAAAAATTGACAGAAGACCTGAATGGACACTCTTCCAAGAAGATGTACAAATGGCCCACAGATATATGAAAAGATGTTCAACTTCACTAGCTATTAAGGCAATGCAAACCAAAACTACAATGAGATATAACATCACCCCTGTTAGAATGGCTATTATCAATAAAACAAGTAACAACAAGTGTTGGAGAGGTTGTGGAGAAAAAGGAACTCTGATTCACTGCTGGAGGTAATGTAAACTGGTACAGCTGCTATAGAAGACAGTCTGGCAGGTCCTTGAAAAATTAAGAATAGTTACCATATGACCCAGCAATGTGTCTTTAGGTATCTACCCAAAGAGTTTGAAAACATTTATTCACAAAGATATATGCACCACTGTGTTTATAGCAGTGTTATTTACAGCAGCCAAGACATGAAAAGGGCCAAAGTGTCCTTCAATAGATGATTGGATAAAAAAAGAAGTGGTATATATATACAGTGGACTAGTACTCAGCCATAAGGAAAGAGTAAATACTGCCATTTGCAACAGCATGGATGGGCCTTGAGAATATCATGCTAAGCAAAATAAATCAGAAAAAGATAAGAATCACATGATTTCACCCATATGTGCAATATAAAACTGAAAATAAAAAGGGAACAAATAAGAAACAAGCAAAAATTCATAGACACATAGGGAAGGGGGTTGGGGTGTATCCCAAAGGGTAAAGAGGGTCAAATATATGGTGACAAAAGATGACCTGATCCTGGATGGTGGGCACACAATAAAATATACAGATCATGTACCATAGAAATACATACTTGAAACCTATGCAATATTCTAAACTCATGTCATCCCATAGGTATAAATTTTAAAATTTCTTTAAAGTAATACAGCATCCCATGGTTGTTACAGCGTGCTCAAACACTGTTGTTTGGAGAGCAGATTGGCACATGTGCCATTTTATCTGTTCATCAGTCTTATCTATTCAACCAATACTGCCTGAGCATTTAATCTTTGTAAGGAATTGTTTTGAGTAGTTGGGAAGTTAGTATCAAAACTTTTAAATGTTTACATTTGTATTCTGAAAATTTTTTTCTAGCAAGTCTATCCTAAAGAAATAAGCACTGATGAACAAATAAATACAAGTAGGATATTTATGCTAGCTTTAATAGCAAAAAAATTTGACACACCTAAAGTCCCAAAAATAAGAATGATTAAATGAATGCTGCTATCTCCATACAATTGCCTGTATATTCTTCAGAAAAAATAGAAAATTCTGAGACTATTAAGGGCCTCAAGGGTAATTAACAGTAGCAAATTTGCAAGTAGTACAATTACCGTATTGTGATACACAAACAACAAAGAATAAGAGGGATTATCACTGGATGGAAAATTATAGTTTTTGAAAAAGTTCTTTTAATACTTCTCTATGTTACTTCTTATGAGCACATTTTTCTTTTAACATCAGAAGTATTACTACTCATTTTTAAATTCTGTAGAATGATAGAAAAAAGATACTATTTTTACCTAAAAATATAAGAAGACCTCAAAGTCACATCCCAGACTTCGCTCAATCACTATCCTTTCTCTCTGGCATTTTTAATCTCCCCTTGGCCCACAAATAAGCTAGGGTCTCTCCTATTTAAAAATTATTTTCTCCTGTTCCTTTGAGCTAGCCAATATTTTTCCCACATGGTATGACTGCCAAATTTCTTTAAAAAGCAGTCAGTGTTTCTTTTCTCACTTTTTTGCCATCCATACAACCTTTTCAAAATGGATCCCACTCTGATATATTTGTTGAGCCAGCTCTATCTCAGACCACTGGTAAGTCCATTTCAAGTTCAATTTTCTCCTTTTTGTCATACTCCTTGCTTTGTTTTCATTGTTTAACTATGGTCATATTTTGGTAGTTTTCTAATCAATATTTCACTCTTTGTTTTTCTCCTCTGACTCTTTAAATAGGTGCTATTCTTAATATTCTATCCTGAGCCGTGTTCCTCTCTTCTACCTTTCTATACTCTTTTGGAAAAATGTTATTCACTTTCACATTCAGCTATCACCACTATGCATAAAACTCACAAATCTCCAGTTTCTGATTCTCTCTGGAACCATATCCTCCCTTCCCTTTCTTTAACTGCATGCCAGCCATTGCTACCCGGATGTCCTTCGGTCATTTCCAAGTCAACATATCTAACATCAAAATATTCATTACATTGTACAACTTACTGTCCCACATGACTTCTCCATTTCTATTTCCCCATAATTTATGCATGCCAAACTCAAAATCTTAAATATCTTTGCTTTGTTTCTTTTTATCCAGTTAGTTATCCAAGGTCTATCAATTTTTTTAAGTAGCTTTTATTTTCTTACTCATTCTTTCCAACATTGATAGTGATATAACTACACTTACTTTAGTATAACTTGGTCTGTTTCCATAGGAGTAATAGTCTTGCCATTAGTCTAACTTCTTCCACTCTCCTGCTTTATCTTCCAGATTTACCTTCCTACAGTAACACCACTATGATTTTACCACTAACTACACCAATGACTCCTTGCTGTCTCTCAAGGTAGATGCTCTTTACCTTAGCACACAAACTCCTTTTCAATACAGTTCTAGGCTCTTTTTTCACTACTACTCTACATATTTCCTATGCTCCATGAGGACTACTTTCTACCATGAGTTGCCCTTTCTGAAACTGCTAACACCTTTCCTAAAAACTCAACACAGATATCACCATTACAGCACAGCTCTCCCCAGACATGCCCACTGACTCCCTGATTTAGTCATTCTTTATGGCAATTACTGACTGCTATTTGTTATTATTTGTAAAAATGCTTTTCCCCCAAGCTATATTGGAAGGTCCTTGAAGACAAAAATTGCATCAATTTAGCTTAGAATACACCACAGCACTTGGCACGATGTTTTAAGAACAAATCAATAAATTTATGGGCAGCAAACTACCTAACACTTTTTGGTCATTATTATATTCACATATTTTCTGTTAGTATATTGGTTTGTTATTCTCCTTTGTAAGATTGTTAAATCTTTACAAATAAGAATCAAACCTATCCTTTAATAATAGATAACCAATTTTTTATTAAAGTTTTAGAAACTTGTTATATATAACACAATTTTGCTAGGTGTTTTACTCCTTATCCTTGCTTTCTTTTTTAGAAGGAGGGTTATAAAATTCTTAAAGTGCCATTTTTATTATGGTTTGTCAGTGATTAATCCCTAGTTAAATCTTGATTATTAGAGTGACTATTAGGGTTACATTTATTTCTTAATCCAATTAAATGTTTACAGGAGAACATAGGTGGCTGTGTAAGTTCTCAAAAATAGGCATAATTAGATATCCCAGTGGTGTATGAATCAGGTAACTTTTATTTGGCAGATTTTTGAAGGGAAAAAAAAGCTTCAAATGACCAGTCATTTCCCTAAGCACCTCTTCTTATTTTAACAGCTATTACTCTCATTCCATGCTCATCTCCCCTGAGATACTGTGTTGGATTCTTTTCCTGAATAAGTCTTTCAAAAATTAAAGGTAAATACAAGTCTCAGAATACCAACAACATTTCTGTCTGAGACATTTCTTACATGTTAAACCAAAACAGGGTGACATTACAGCCCAGCCTAGCTCAGATCAGGTGAAGCCTGAGTAAATCTATTACACAAGACTGTTCCCTCAGCTGTGAGCCAAAAGAAACAAGAGTAAAAGCACAGTAATATGGTAATATCATTCCAAGATCCCAAACGTATCTGTAAAACCTCAGCTGGAAGTTGATTTAACCTCTCTGGTATTGTCATGTGACCCCTGAGGTGGTACCTTCCCTTCTATAAGTGAGTAGAACAATTACCATTACCCGTGGAAGCCAGAGTTCCCCAGTGACTCGGAAGAGTCTTGAGAAGGGATAAAGTTTCATAGCTTATTGCAATTCCTCCAGCACTGAAATCTCCTGGAGCTGAAACTCATTCAGAAATGATGAGGCATTTGAAGCTGCCTGAAAAAAGGGCTCTCTACTAAAGTGACTGGCTAGTCCATATCCCACCTGAGATAATGATGAAAAATCGCATTCAGAAAAAAAAAAATCCATTCCTACAATGGAGCTGAGACAGTGATTATTAAGCTGACTTTGATTCAGGCTTGTTGACTTTTTAGCTTCCTAATAGCCCATCTGCACTAGAGGTATTAAATGCTGCACTGATCATTTAACTTCTCCTATCCAATTCCTGTGATAACTTCTGTACTCTGGATAATTAGGGAATGGAGCAAACAAATTGCCACTCTTCCAACACGAGGACAAATGCATTGCTACAGGTTTATCCACCACATTTTCAGAAAGCCTCCCCCCTGTAGCGTGCAATCTTGCCATGGTATTTCCCTCTGGGCAGTTTCCCACAATGCAGAGTGGGGGAGAGGGGAGGTAACATGTGGGAACTTAACTGAGGCCAACCCAGAAGTGGCTGTCATTCCACAAGAAGCAAAGCAGGAGTGACAGGCCCCCTTTGCGTTCACAAAATACTTGTTGCCACGTCTCAACAGATTTTCAAGTGTAAAGGTGAGCCCCCTTCCCACTGGCTTCATGGGTTACAAACCATGCATACTGAAAATGGGTGTTATTTGACCAAGTCGGTGATAATAGCATTTTGAGAAGCACCCTTGTAGCTACAGGACAAACTACTTGAAATGGGGGAGGCTGTCAGCAGAGGCTGTGTTTGGGAGGTGGCTACACAGAGGCAGAGAGAGTTGTAGCTACACAACAATGAAAAGAGAAAAAAAAAGGAACACTCAGAGAAGAGGAAAATAAACAACTGACTCGCAAAAAAAAAATAGAAATGGAAAAGCTAAACACCTCAAAGACAGTTTAGTGAGCAATTTAAAGTCAGCTGAGGTGGAGCAGGATGGCAAAAAGCAACTACTTACTCTCTAAGAAGGCGTCTCATTGCTTATGTGGAGACAACCCTGGCTCCAAAGAGAGGTGTTTTCTATTAGTTTGCCCACTGGAAGTAAGAAAGAAAGGCAACAACAGGAAGTGGATGTTTAAGGGTACTTGTACGTGCACATAGGAAGCGGCTGTTCCACTGGGGCTGTTCTTCTCCTGACGACCTCTGTGAGCACTGTCATTGTGGACACAAGCAACAAGCTGCTTCCAAGAAAAAAGGCACATAAAAAATGATCTGGAGATTCTTCTAAAAGCATAAATGCCAAGGGCAAAATAAATAGGTTAAAGAGGCATATTCAACTTTTTCAGAACTGTGAAATGAGGAGCAGGGAGGGAGAGAACAGGAGAGAGAAAAGGAGGAAGAGCTCTAGAGAAAAAGGAGAGCCTACTAAAGAACCAGCCCCCCTGTACAGACAGCCTGACGCCAGATGGCTTCTTCTAATAAATATTCAACCTTAACTCTGTTCCCATGTAACTTTGTTGTAAAGCTGCCAGCACACCCACACAGATCTGGGCCAGCAAAATGATTACAGTAGTACAAACAAAATAGTGCAATAGAGGAAACAGACAGACAGGGTCCTTCCACAGACAGTCAGTGCTGGAAGATGTGAGCTGATGGATTTTTAGATTTAATGCTTCTGAACTCCTAATAATAAGTAACATTGGAGGGGAAGGGACCTCAAAAGAGGAGAAGAAACATTTAACTGTTATCTTGACTCTGCTTCGGGTTTCAGCATTGACACATGTACAACTTTTTCTTTAGAGATTATGCATGAGATACTGTATTTCAAATATGATTTTCCAATATAACCTCTCTGTTTCACTACCTTTATAGGAATAAGATCTCCTTCATGCCTCCTTGTCCCTCCCCATTTTTTTTAAATTGCAGCAATCAGTAAGACTTGATCAGTTGAATAAAAAATAGATGATTCACTGTAATTAAAAGAAAAGCAAGAGGGTAATTCTCTATCAGTGTCTTCTTTTTCTCCCCACCACCCCTCTTTCCCCATCCCCCAGCTATTTGGTGTTTAAATTATATTTAAATATATGGAGACCTCTGGATCCTGAGAGGAGGAAGATTCTGTATGCATTTCTATGTTTCGGGGGTCATAACTTGAAACTCATGATGTCAAAATAAAAGGACATTTTAATAAAGTAACATATGGAGATTTTGAACCAAATAATGCCAAATCAGCTTGAGAAAAATGGTGATTTGGTGATATATTATTTTAAATATGTAAACTTTGAGTATATTAAAACAACTATTAGAGAACCACATGAAGCTTTTGCAATTTTAGTTTTCTAATGATATATATGAATTTCTTATAGATAGAAATGGATTAAATCAACTTAGTAATAAAATACAGCAACTTAGAGCAAATCATCTAAAATTCTTGGTATAAAAATGAGTTGCTAACTATATTTTATTTTCAATTTCTTGATCTGATATCTAGAATTACCCAGAAAAAAACAATCCCTAAAGGAATTTACCATAAACCAAAGCTTTTTTTTACCTCAAAATCAAGGATATATTTTTGGGGTTATCTGTAAGCACTGATAACACTGAGGGAATGGAGTTGTAAGAAAACTGAACAAAACAAAAAAAATTAAACACTTATGAAGAACTAGATAAGTTTTGTTAAGTGCATACTGTTGTTTTGACAGTTTGAGAATCTGCACAGATTTTACATTTTATTACACTGACATCAAAAGCTGTATTGATAAGAAAGGACCATGTTTCTAACAAAGAGAGACAGAAAAAAATTAGCATTTATCTTCTAGTGATATGGAGCTTTCCTAGGGTAAGTCATAGGCTTTTCCATTCCTGCAGAGGACTATCTCAAGGAACTGAGAAGGCATTGGAAGATTAAGGTTTCCTAATTAAGGATATGATGGAGACAAATCCTTGAAAAGATGTGTATAAACTGCACACATGAAAAATAAACAATGCAAACATATCCATATACAAAATATTCAGTTGTGCATTCAAAAGAGGTAAAGGCATACAATAATTGAAAATTATTTGAACATCTGTTTGCACATTAATCTGCATATTTTTGCACATGCAATCATCCATTTGCATCAGCATATTTTGGATGTCGCATGCACACATTTGATACCTGTTATTAAAAACCAGGTTCATAATGTGCTACTAAGTTCCTTAAATATAATTACATTTTCATAAAATTTATCATGAATTCCAAAAAGTAGTACTTTTCTAGAGAAGTGGACAATATACACAGGATGATATTAATGGAAAATAGTGTACTTCTCCTCATCTACGCATAGACAATAGACTTCAGGGTTCAAAGAGAGAACCTAACTGGTTGTCACTGAAAGCAAATAACAACATGGCAGAAATGAATCATAACACAATCCAGGTCCTTCCTTCTAGCAGAAAAATGATCAACCTCTGAGGAATAAACTAAGAAGTTATGCTCATCAACTAAGGAAAGCATATGTTTACCTAGCACATAGTACATACTCAACAAATATTTGCCAAGTCTTTGGTTAATGAAGGAATGTATAATTTAATTAAATGTCACATTTAGCCGAGGGTTACCGAGGTCAGATGATATATCAGACTCTGACCAATTTGCAGGCCCATCTCATCACATCCATATGGCAATAGCCTTTGGATAAATATTAAAAGACTGAACTAAAAAGACTCTGCTACCAACTAGGAATGTGACCTTGGACTAATTTCTCTAGTAGCTGATTTTCTAAAATGGGAGACTGGATTGAGTTAGCAAATATGTGGTACATATGATGCTACTATCCTCCTTTTACCCACATTAGGCATAAAAACTCAATCCTGGCACTTTTTCCCTCTGAGCCTGAACTTAGCCATAAATTCTTTCTTAACACAGCACTCCAGGCAACCACCACCAACTGATTGAATTTGACACACAAAATTCATCTACTTTCTACGCCTGGACTATGTTATCTCTAAGGCCCCTTTCATAAAATGAATCAAGAACTTATAAAGAACACTAAAATTCTATGTTATTAGGAAAGTATCCTAATTATTTGGTTGTTTTCTAATTACTGTGTCTCAAATATGCTCTAAAAGTAGTTGACCATTAGTTAAGATTTGAGAAATGCTTGCCTCATGTAGAATTTCACTGTAATACTATTTTAAATGGATCCCACCCATGAAACATGCTAAAGTAAAAAAATATTCAACATATTTCTCCCTTTTGTATTACCCATAAAAGTAAGATCTTTCAGGCAGTTATGCAGAGTGGATCAGGAAAGCAGCAGGAAGCAATACTTTGCACAACACAGCCCTTGGTATGGAAGAAAGACAGCAGCCGTGGTCCCAGCTTCTGCCAGACAGAGCGTTGGTGGTGTGATAGAAAGCACAGAAACCTGGAGGCATGTTGGACATATTCAGATGACTCAAGTGATATGGAAAGATGGGAAACAAATGTAGTTCTCAGAGAGGATGGGTTTTGAGAAAAATTGCTGGGAAATCCTTCAATGTGATAAGCATTGCAAACAGCTGAAATGAATCCATCAAAAGTATATATTCAGCGTTTGCTTTGTATCCAGCACTGTGATACATTCTTAGAGAAGCACAGTAAAAGACTATAACACACTGCCAGCTTTTGGGGAAATTACATTCTGGTTGGAAGAACCAAAACTTATAAATAACACTACAAAACTGCTCATAAGCCAAGGATACTCTTTTTTACCCCCCAGCTACATCTATACCCATATGGACAACATTTTAATCAATCCTATCACTTTGAATCACAATGCTTCAACAAAGAATGTCCAGAATATTCTTTATGAAGTAGCAAAATGCCCCCTGTTGTGGTTTTGCCACTTGTGTTATTTTCCTAGCAATTTATTGGGTCATGTTTCTTCATTTCCTAATGGCAGTAGACACATGTTCTTTTTGCCTGCACATTACACATACCTCTTGCTTGTAGAACTGTCATCCAAATTTCCCCCAAAGAACCACCATTTTTCCACTCTCAGTCTTTGTGGATTGGGTGAGGCCAGTTTTCACATGCTATCTCCAAGTATGGGCACATGATCCAAAGTGGACAATGGCAGTGAGCACTAGCATTTGCTAGGACTGTGGTGAAGAAGAAACTCAATGTCTGACCAGACTAGCTGGTGGCCATGGGTCCAATTAACTATCAATAAGCCCAAAAAAGGAAAGTGGAGCTGAGAGGTGGAAACAGACAGATCCCTAGTAGCACAGTATGAGCACTAGGATATAGCAATGTCTGATTCCAGTCCGATTTCCTGGACTTTTCCATTACCCACACTAACAAATTCTACCTTCCCCCTACTACCCAGCTTAAACCAGTTTAAACTGGATTTCTTTGTCAAGCAACCAAAATAAACAGGTAAAATCAACCCACATCACTGGCATACACTAAGCAGTCAGTGGGTCCCATTTAACAAACACATGCAAAAAGTACTGAAATCACTGTCCTTAAGTCACAGGTCAACAAAAGTAAAGTCCCAGCTTTTAAGAACAAAATAAGTTGAAGCATCAAGTTATTATAAACTCTTTTCTATAGCCATTTTCTTACCTTTTTCTCTTCTCATTGCTCAAGACCCTCCTGAATACCCCTCTGGGAAATATTAGGAAACAAGGTGACTGCCAAAATTCCCCTTTACTCATCTCTATTGAATTAAAATTCTTTGAGTTGCTAGTAGAGAGTTTTTATGAAAACAGAGTGTCTAATTATTGGGTAGAATTATCAGAATTCCAAAAAGTTCATTTTTAGGTCATTTATGGGGTGGTTAGTGTTAATTCTCAATTTAGAGCCCCTTGCCCTCCTGCTTGTTTTCCCTGAATCTAGCCAACTCTCACCGAGTTCCTCAAAGGGAGATCCTCACACAATACAAATTCTACCTCAGCATTCAGAGTGTCCCCTAGAGACAACAGCTGATGAGCACTCTTAGAGTCATCCCAGGATACTGGCAGGGCACTAAGGTATTTTTGCCTGACTTCAGTAATTTATGCAATGGGATTATGCAGCTGGTGAAAATAAATAATAAAGAACCAAGATAAGGAGGAGTGGCTTCTCATACATAACATCAGAGTAAATCCATAGTGGCTCATAATAGCTACCTAACTGAACCACCAAGTCCTTAGCTCATTGTCTAGCCTAAGAAGTCACACTGCTGTTTTAATAAAAGTTAGCTGTGGGAATATCTCTATCACAACATCCCTACTACTGGTCACTTCTAAGCCAAGCATTTGTTCTTTTTTAGCCTACTTCCTGTTTAGAAATTGCTTCTATTTTGAGCGGTATGTTTACTTTCTCACCTTTCTGTAAGAGGAATTGCTTTTTATTAGCTAGAATTCAAATACAACTAAATGAGGGAAACTCAATAAAGGAACTGAAAAGAAATTTCATCCAATAAATTTGCTGTGAAATGCCAAGTTTGTGGCTGTGCCTGCAGTCATTTTCGTTATAAGACACATAGTAGGAAACAGTTTTGGTGTTTTCAGCCATTAGTTTATAAATTGAACAAGATAGATGTGTTCATTCATGGGAAGTAATGTAATTTTTCTTGGGAAAGTTTAATATTATACAAGTCCATTAGCATATTTACAAATTAATCTTCCCTTAGGAAAAAAAAGATTGAAGATTTATAGAAGGAAAGGCTTTATTACTTTTAAAACTGCATTTTGAAAGAAAATAAAAGAAAAGAAGAAAATTATATTGAACCATAAATGCCTTTTTATGAGTAACAGTTTTGTAAAACAAAAATTTATGAAATGAGAAGAGAATAGAGCAGAACATAGAAAGGGTTTTCAAGAAGCTCACAGAAATTGCAACTCCAATATCACAAATTACAAACTCCTATAAAATTAAACCTGTTTATGTAAATGCAAGCTAAAGGGCATTAAATCTATTAAGAACTTAAGGCTATTACTGTGAATTTCCCCTGGGTAATTTTTTTTTTGTCTAAACTCTTTAGCTACTTACTCCAATTTTTGACAAGTTAGGATTTTAAACCTTCATAACATTGATGATAACAACAAAAACCTGTGTTCTTTTAATTTCTTCCTTAAACTCTCAATGACTCATTAATGTTCAGCAAGTAACTGACAACATAATTAATTACTAACAATCCACTGTCATAAAAGAGACTTTCTCACAGAGAAAATCTTGGAGTATAGGTAAAGGAAGTCTCAATTTACACACAAATTCCTGACATGTTATGAAAAGGAAGAAATGTGATTTGATTTTCCCCCAGATAGTTACATCTTACTCATCCCTACCGTCTGCCTTGAAAGTGTCCTTTTTTAAGGAAGGGTTAAATGGACTTTCTACACAAAGAATTCAGTTCATTATTAATAACAATCATATAAATAAGATACAAAATTTAATGATTTATTTATGGCCACTCTTGCAATACATCTAACTATTGAAAAAATAAAAGTATTAATTATATTAAAATATTGTGTTGCAACATTTTTGAACATCATCATAGACAGTTCTTCAGGTTGAAAGCTACATAATAGTAATTGATAATAAAAATAAATGGCTATCAATCATCTCCTGTATTTTAGGACTATACCTAATGTTTTCAATGCATTTTCTTATTTAATAGACATAGCAACCTAATCTGGTAAATACTGGGATAATTTGCATTTCACAGATGAGACTGTTAAGTGTAAAGATATTAAATATTAAAAACATCCAACTAATTCATGGTGGAATCCAGGGTGGAATTTCAGTCCTTCTGATTCCAGAGCCCACACCACTAATTTTACTCTATACCTTGAAATTCAAGTAATTCAACTTTCTTCCCAATGTTTTCAAACTTATTTAATAAATTAACTACCAATATTAGCTAAAATAATTTCAGACATGCATATCTTATTACTACAGTTTAGCAATGCCACATATTAGAAAATTTTTTTCCACTATATTTAACCAAAATCTAGTAAAACAATGTATAACCGTTGGGTTTGTGTGGTTTTCCTTCATGTTCTGTGTTTTATTTCTCTACTCTGAAACATTACACTATGCATTACCATGGTCCCCATAAAGCATCTTATTTTCACTTGCAATAGCAGCCTCTGAAAGGATATGTTGTCAAGATCTCTCACTACCTGTTTCCCTTCCCCTATGGCCACTGTTCTTCCAAGTTCTTCTCTAACAGGGGCACCTCAATTGAGCATAACCTCCAAAAGTATTCGTTCACTTAAAATAGCAAGCCTTCTATTTTTAGTTCCAATCTCTTTCACCTCAATGCATTAACATTATGCATAAAGCCATGGCAATTAGATTCTGAAATGATCAAGAAGACCTATCATTTACCCAAAGATAAACAAATAGTACTCCTGAAAAGACATATACTTCTTCCCCTGTCCGCTTCTTTTTTGGATGATTTACTAGGGCAATGATTTGGGAATAACTTTGGATAGAAAAGAAACCTATCAGGCAATCCTATAGAGGCAGGCCTGGGAAAGAAGAGCTTTCCCTCACAATCCTTTAATGGTAGTTCTGAAATCACCCAGAAGTCAAAATCTCGGGCTTCTGTCTGAAGTCACCCAATTATTATCACTGTGATAGAATAGAAGCCTTTCATGATCCTATGGATGTGGAAAAATACTGAATTCACCAAATTTCACTGGGAATACTTAAAGATCAATCTGAAAGGATGCTCAGAGTGCCTTTCGACCCACATTGAAACATTAAATTCCTATCACAGTAATGTAGAGTCAAAATCTCATGGAACACAAATGCATATAATACAAACATGTATAGCACTTCCACCTCCAATGTGTCATTTTATATTAACAGATGAAGTAGAAAAGGGACGGCTGTTGGTTGTCTTCATTCAAGAGAGACACTGAGAGCTGGAAACGCTAAATAGCCTTTAACATTTCACCCAGTAAATGGTAGTGGAGATGGAAAAAAAAAGGACTGGCCTTCCAGTTTAATGCACTCTTCAAACTTCCTCTCATGAAATGCGCTGCAGTCCATCACACTTAACCTACACTTTCCACACCTCCAGAAGGAGATATCAACAGATATACCTGTTTACTTTGGCATGAACTCAAAGGAGTAAGGTTGCAAAGCTGGTCGCTTGTTTGTACATTAACTTTAATTTCTCCTTTCCACACATACACTGCAAGGACATCAGGTAGATTCATTTATTTCCACCCCCTCATCCCACTGCTTCTCCTAAAGTGACATATTAATTATGGCTCATTTGAAATTTTCTGTTACAAATGTAGATTCAGACTTCAACACCTCAATGAATTATATACACACCATGCAAGCCTGTTTGTTCCAGGTTTCTTAAAAGGAGAGAATGAATGCAGGGTATTAATCATCAAACTGATGTCTTCGATTGAAAAGTAAATTATTTAAATGAGTAATACTTTGGGTGTTTTAATATGTTACTTTCTAGAAATTCTTTTTCAACAGGCAAGGTGAAAAGAATGAAATTAAGTTAAAGTACACTACCAAGATAATATAGAGATAAAATCGAAGCTATGTATACACTACATAATTGTGGTCAACCCAAACTGTTGGGTCTCACTACTCATTGATTCTATAGTTATCATTCAAATTTACCACAGTAATCCAAGTTAGCTTTTAAGAGGGTCTGAAAATTTTGACCACTGCATACCTAAATGTGTTTCATCCTTTCACACACAAAGAATGAATGTACCCCCTAATGTAGTTTTATGTTTTTTAAATCTTAACTCCCATGGATATTGAGTAGCAAAGACAAGTGGAATAGCCATAATATACAAAATACACAAATATGTATAAACATACATATTTATGTGTGAATATAAATATGTATATACTTATATAGTCTGCATTCATCCTGACTTAAGTTATGTATCAGAGAAAATTTCCCACATTTTCCATTTTACTTATTACAAATATACCACATGTGCACTAAAAATTACAGGGATGAAACTATCAATAAGATCAAATAGAAGGTGAAAGACATAAAATTAAAGAGGGTAAGACCACCTTGAATGGAATCGAAGTAGTTTGAGTGGCCACTGAAACCATCACATAGAATGTGCATGAATCAAAGGGGAAAAAAAAAGGAATACCTGGTGAGTGCAATTTATTAAACTCAGCAGGTATAGGAAAGGCATTCAATGATGAGAGTTATATCAGTTGGGGGAAACTAATTGCTTTAAAAAACACTGAAAATATGTAATGGAACTAATTCAAGAGTTTTTATTTCAATAATGGTACTAAGTTAGGAAATAAAAATTGACAAGGCCCTCCTCCATGCAGTTACTTGAAGACCTAGAGTTGTTGGAAGCATATTCAACCCATGGCTGAGAAGGTCACTCTGAGAATTATTTCCCTTCCAGCCATCAGGTTAGGGAGAAAAGAATGGAAATGTGTTTTCAGTGATACTTGATGAACCAGGCCTGGATGAGACACACATCTCTTTTACTCACATTCTATTGGTTAGACTTTGTCACACAATCACAATTGAACATGAAAGAGATGAAAATGCAGTAGCTCTGTGATCATGAAGAAGATAGGACTACAGATTTCCTTTCTTGGACAGCTAGAAGTTTCTGTCATAGTCTGCCCTTCTGGTCACCATAGTCATGTTCACCTTTCTTTCTTCACACAGAACACATTCAGTAAAATCCTGAAAAGAGACAATCCACTTAATGCATCTAGCTAAAAGTCCATGGGTGACTGAATTGTTATTCCTCTCTATTCAAACTTGGGGTGATTTCCTATGATCCTGTATGCTGTGAACCAAGAAGACAAGCTCTTCTTCTTCCCCATATACTCCTACATGTCATGACTATGTTAAAAAGTCCGAGGCAGAGAGAATAGTGGACACACAGTAATCACGGATCCACAGTAATAATGGAACTCTACTGAAAAGGTATTGTGAAGCCACAATTCATGACACTCGAGCAAGTTCTAAGATCTTGATTTAACTCTCTAGGAGCAGGTACTATCTCCATTGTTACTCCACAACCCAGGCTGCACCCTCTGGATTTTTTCCCTTGTCCATTATTATACAAGGTCAAGTCTCAAGTGAACACTAAATAAATGTATTCACTTTCAGAGATCAAAGTCATCCCTGTGTATTTCCTGTTAATGTAAGCTTGAGGAACCAAAGGTTGTATTATAATCAGAGTTTTGTTAAGGCTGAAATTATCGTTTTATTGGCAATACAATTTTTTTTCAAATACCTAATTGCTTCTGATCATATTTGCAGTCAGTCCCATGAGTCAGTAATGATCACCTAAATTCTTTTTCAGATTTAAGACTTGGACCTCTTTTACTGATTTGTTTATTTAAGTTTTTATTTGTTTGTTTATTGATTTATTTTGCTTTCTAGCTTTCCTGCCTTTATTTCAACCTAATGGCAGATACTTTGGGTCATGTAAAACAAAACAAGAGGCTTATATGGGAAGGTAACCCACTTAATTATTTTGAGATATACTTCACATACCATATCAGCCACCAAAGTGTACAATTCAATGGTTTTTAGTTTATCTATAGATAGGTGCAACCTCACCACAGTCAATTTTACATTTTTATCACCTCACAAAGAAACTTCATTTCCTGTAGCTACCATACCCCCAGCTCTAAGCAAGCTGCTACTTTCTGTCTCTATCAATTTTCCTGTTTGGATATTTTATAAAAATGGGATCATATAAAATGTGGTTTTTGCTTTGCATATTATTTACAAGACTCACCCATGTTGAAGTATATATCAGTTCTTCACTCCTTTTATGGCTGAATATAATATATTTGCACAGACATAACAAATTTATTTACCCAATAAAATATCCAAATTTATTGAATATTTGAGCTGGTTCTGCAACTACCAACATTCATATACAACTTTTTCTGTGTGCATGTTTTCATTTCTCATGGAGTGAAATTATTGGATCACATCGTAACCAAGTTTAACTATTTGAAGAACTTCCAGATTGCTTCCAAAATGACTATACCAGTTAGTATATCTACCAGCAGTGTTCAAGGATTCCAATTTCTGCTCATATTCACCAACTGTTATTATTTCACTTTTTGGTTATAGCTATTCTAGGGAGTATGACGTGGTATCTCATCATGGTTTTGATTTATATTTTCCTGATGACTAATGATATCAAGCATTTTTTAAATGTTTATTGGCCACTTGTATATCTTCTTTGGTGAAATGTCAATCCTGTAATTATTTTTCTTTTGGGTCTTCTTAATTATTGAGTTGTAAGTGTCCTTTATATATCCTAGTTATCAGTTCCTCGTCATATACAATTTGCAAATATTTTTTCCTATTCTGTGGTTTGTCTTTGAATATCCTTTAAAGTTAATTTTTATAAAGTCCAATTTATCCATTATTTTTGTTGTTGCTCGTGCTTTCATGTCATATCTAACAATTCATTATATAATCTGATATCATGATCATTTACCCTTATGTTTTCTTCTAAGACTTGTATTAATGTCTTTGATCCATTTTTATTTATTTTCATATATAGTGTGAGGTAAAGGTAAAATTTCATTGCTCTGCAAATGGCTATCCAACCATTTGTTCCATTTGTTCAAAAGACTATTCTTCCACCATCAAATGGATACCCTTGTCAAAAATCAGTAAGCCATAAAATCATGCACTTATCTGTGTATGCTCCATTTTATTGCACAGATCTATATGTCTACACTGAGGCCAGTACGATAGTGTCTTGATTACTCTTATTTTGTAGTATGTGTTAAAACTGGGAAGTGTGAGCCCCCAACTTTGTTCTTCTCTTTTAAAGATTGTTTTGGCCATTCTGGGTTCCTTACCATTTCATGTTAATTTTAGGATCACCTTGTCAATTCCTACAAAGAAGCCAGCTGGGACTGAAATAGGTATTTCATTAAATCTGTAAATTCATTTAGTAGTGCCACTCTAACAGTATTAAGTACGCCAATGCAAGAACATGGTAATATTCTTCTATTTAGATTTTCTTTAATTTCTTTAAACAATGTTTTGTAGTTTTGAGTACAAATTTTATGCCCCTTATATTAAACGTATTCCTAAATACTTTGTCCCTTTCAATTCTATTGTAAATGAAATTATTTTCTTAATTTTGTTTCATAAGACTCATGGAAAGTATGTAGAAGTATGATTTTTATATATTAGTCTTATATCCCCAGTTTTGTTGACCACATTTCTCCATTCTAAACATTTTACATGTTTGGATTCCATAAGAATTCCTATATGCAAAATTATGTCATCTGTGAATATAGTTTTACATCCTTCTTTTCAATATGGATATATTTTATATGTTATTCTTCCTTAATCACCCTGGCTAGAATCTCTAGTACAATAATGAATAAAAGTGGCAAAAGTTATCATCCTTGTCTTGTTCCTGAGCTTAAAGGGAAAGTACCCAGTGTATTCACCATTAAGAATGATATTAGCTACAGGTTTCTCAGAGGTGCTCTTTATCAAATTAGTGAGGTTACCTCCTATTCTTAGTTTGTTGAATGTTTTTATCATGAGAAAAATGTGTTGGATTTTCTCTAATGCTTTTTCTGAATCTATTGAGATGATAATGTGGGTTTTTTACATTATTCTATTGATATGGTTCTTTACATTAATTGATTTTCAGATGCTAAATAAATTTTCTGTTCCTGGAATAAGTATCACTTCATCATAGTATAATTCTTTTACAGATTAATAGATTCAGTTTGCTATTATTCTGTTAATTTTTTTAATCCATATTCATAAGATGTAGTAGTCTATAGTTTTTTTTCCTTATGATGTCTTTGCCTGGTTTTGGTATCAGAGTAACACCTTTTACCATCCCTGTACTATCATTTTACTAGTATATTTGAATTAAAAGTGTGTCTCTTGTAGACAGCAAAAAGTTTATCTTCTTTTTCCATCTGGAAGAACAATCTCTACTCTTTGACTGAATTGTTTAATCTATTCACATTTAATACATTAAGATTCAGTTGAGTTCATGTCAACCATTTTACTTTTTTATCTATATATTTCATCTTTTCTCATTGTTTCTCTATTCTCCTTTATTGCTTTTCTCTGAACTAAGTGAACATTTTCCAATGTAGCATTTTAATATTAATGACTTTTTTACTATTCTTTTAGTTATTCCCTTAGTGGTTGTTCTAGGACTTTCTATATACCTTTTAACTTTAGAACAAACAATTTCACATTTATACAAATTAATTCCAGTGGCATGTAGAACAGTTACTCTTATACAGCTCTATTCTATAAATGTTATAAGCCCAACAATGCATTTATTTATGTAATTGTATTGTTAAGAAGCTAAATAGAGAAAAACAAGAAACATTTATAGATGTTTTATATTAAAATTCTTATTGGTTATTTCTTATTGCCTTCACTCGTTCCTGTGAATTCAAGTTATTATGAGGAGTCATTTGCTTAGTCCAATACAGCTTTGCTTCCACCCATGCTCTTGTGCAATTATTGACAACTATATTACATCCTATACATTATAGGCTCAAAAACACATTACATACATATTGCTTTTTTAATTAGTTGAGAGAAAATGAGAATAAGTATACATTTGTACTGCTTATTAAAAATACATAATGCTTTTCTCAGGATTGTCCATTGCTTTATTTTGTTTGGAGTTAAATTACTATGTTGAGCCACTTGCTTCATCCTGAAGAAATTCCATTAGAATTTTTTATAATTTGAGTATGCTAGCAAGAAATACTCTCAGTTTATGTTTATCTGGGAATCTCATTTTGGCTTTAATTTTTAAAGATAGTTTTGCTGGATAAAAGATTCAGGATTGACAGTTTTTTCTTTGAGCATTTATTTAGAATGGTATCCCCTTGCTTTCAGGCCTCCATGTTTCTGATGACAAGTCCACTATTAAATTTCATTGAGGTTCCCTTGTAAGTGATGAGTCATTTTTCCCTCAGCCTTTCAATATTTTCTCCTTGTCTCTGCTTTTAAGAATTTTTACAGTGAAGTGTCTTTTTGTAGATGGCTGTTTTCATTTTAAATGAGGTTCATTGAGCTTCCTGCATATATAGGTTAATATTTGTCAATAAGTTTGGAACCTTTTTGCTTTTTCTGGTACCCCCTCTCTTCTCTTCTTCTGGTCCTCCCACTAGATAGATGCTGGTACTAATGGCTTCCCAGATTTTTGAAGCACTGTCTTTTTTCTTCATTCTTTTTTTCTCTGTTTTTCAGGTTGCATAATCTCTACCTATCTTTATATTTGTAAGTTCTTTCTTATGCCAGTTCAAAACTACTGTTGAGACACTAGTAAATTTTTAAATTTCAGTCATTATTTTTGACTCTAAATTTTCCATTTGTTTCTTTTTTAAAGAAATTGTATTGCTTTAATGATGTTCTATATTCAGTGTATCATTACCATCATACTATGTTTTAAATGTTTTCCTTAATCCTTTGAAGATATTCATAATAGCTATTTTGAAATCTTTCTCTGTTAAATCTGACATCTGGTTGTTCTCACAGATAGTTTCTGTTAACTGATTTTTTTCTGGTATATGAAAAAAATACCAGAAAATACTTTTTTATTATTTGCATATCTCATATTTTTTGTTTAAAACTGGAAATTTTAGATAATATAACAAATCTGGGTACCTGGTTCTTCTCCTTCAGGTCGTATTGTTATTTATTTCCTTACTTTTTTAGTGACTGGCTGCCTTATTTTAATGAAGTACAATTCCTTCATAGTGTGAAACCTCTGCTGTTTCTACTACTCATGGAGTGCAGCTTTGGCTATGCACTCAGGATACCCTGGGATGTCAGTGGTTTTGGCAGAACTCTCTTTGACTATCTTTTCCCTGAGCACACTGTTAAACTCTGCTAGTTGCTGGCTGACTGCTCTCTGCTTTCAACAATACCCTGGGGATAAATTGCTTTACAGACTAACCCCCAAAATAGTTCAGTCTCCTTTAGAGGAATATTTAGTTCCCAGGTCAGTAATTCAGATTTGTTCTGGCACCAGGATTATTCTTCTCAACTGTATCTTTCCCCATTTCTATCCAGAAAACTAGCCAGCCTACAATTCAGCCTATATCTCTAATAAGTCTATTAATATCCTTTCACCCAAACAACTTTTTTTGAGAATGCCCCTAGACCTGAAATTCTCCATATTCTAATACATATAAAGTCAATTACTCTGGGGAGAAATTTGAAGATATCTGTTCCATGGCTTGCTTCTTTTCCCCCAAGTCCCCAGAAAAATCTTTGAGCCATGGCTATGGTGACAATGACATGCTTTTCTCTGAACAACACCTCCACATCTGGAGCTTAGCCCTCAGCACAAGGGAGGGAGGGGCAGGCAACAGCCCAGATTTCAGCTTGTCTCTCTCAATGTGGCACCTCTCACCCCATGAGCTAGGTCATGCTGGTCAGGACCCATGGACTCTCAGTATGCCCCGCCTCAAGGTAGAGCTCACTTATGGGAAGAAGAATAGGATTTATTTGGCCACACTTGCCCAGAACTTCACATCAACAACCAGTCACTGTGGCAGGATGAGAAATGTTCATGCCCACCAGTCCCGGGTAGATAGCCCTCTAACTGAGACCTGGGAAGAAAAAAAAAAGCTTTGTGTTCTTGGCTGTCCAGTCTGGAGTAAATTTTCTGTCTCCCTGAACTGAGAGGTAAAGAAAGGCTCTAGACCTGGTTTAAATATCACATATTATCATAGTTCTTAGCGATTTTAGTAGTTTTCTTTTCTTTCTTTCCTTTCCTTTTTGTTCTTTTTCTTTTCTTTCTTTCTTTTTTTTTTTTTTTGAGGGAGGGAGGGAGGGAGAAAGAGGAGGGAAGAAATACTGATTTGGGAAGGAAACATTGATTGGTTTCCTCTTGTATATGTCCTGGCTTGGAACCAAACCACAACCCAGGCATGTGCCCTGACTGGGAATTGAACTGGCAACTTCTTGCTTTGCAGGTCAATGCCCAACTAACTGAGCCACGTCAGTCAGGGCTAGTAGATTTTCTTGAACATCTTTTCTTTTTAATGTATGTCCACAGAGTTATTTTTAGAAGCTTTAGTTTTTTAAAGAGTGTTCATCTGTTTTATTGGGGAGAAAGTCTTATAAGCTTCTCACACTGTCATGCCAAAAGTATAACTCCCAACCCCCTTAATTTTATCTTTGCTATAATCTTGAGTTAGTTGTTTTGGTTTTTGTTTGAGAAGTAGTTTAGAACTTTGACCATCAAAGTTTTTTTCAGTCATTTTGCCTACTCTTTAGAGTGCAGAAATAGGTTCTAATTCCTAGGTTGTCATTTACACTTACATATTAGCCTATTCTTTCCTAACCTCATCCTACTCTTATAAATATCAAGCTAAATGTAACAAAGTGCAATACACAAATATTCTGGGTCTTTTTTACATCTTTTTCTAGATTAACAGGCTCTGTATATCTGCCTTCCAAGTTGTTTCAAGCAATAGTTTTACCAAATGTTTACCTACTTCATAATATAGATATCCAATGTCTTTCTATTTCCAATATTTATTTCCTTGCTTTCTGCTGCCCAACCACTATAAGCCCCATATTTTATGTTTTTAATGTGGCAGCTATGTACTTCAAGATGATAATTCCCATTTTAATTAGGTGAAGCAAACCACTAAAACAAGCTCAGTTGAAATTTATTTCTTGTCAATGTAATAGTCCTGGTCTAAAGATCAGATTATTGGTCAGTACTCTTACTCCAAGCAATACAGAAATTAAAAAATAGAAAAACTACTTTATGAGTGATATGCAAAATATTTTTTACACAACACAAAACCTAAAATGTATTTTTGTCTTACTTAAAAGTAGGAAACCTTATAAAAATCTCTGAGTCATAGACTCAGAGATTTTTGTGGGCATTTACATGAACAAAGTTTCATTAGGTTGAAAGAGTTTTTAGAGCAGATTTGCAGGCATGTTCAAAAGAGCATTTACAAAACATGCTAACATTAAAGCAGGGGGTTATTTCCTGAAGTCATTGCATTTCACACATTTTGGAAGGAAAGATATGGGGAGAGAGATACTGGTTTTCCAATTCTCATTTTCACATAAAGGTGGAATTTCCACTCCTTTACGTAGAAGGGAAAATTAATAGGGAAAGGGGCATTTAAGGCTTCTCTCTGCTCTTCATGTTTTTTGGGGATTGTGTCCCCCAATTCATATGGTAATTCTTAATCCCCAATACCTCAGAATGTGACTTCATTTGAAGGCAGGGCCTTTCAAGTTGTAATTAAGGTAAAGTGAGTTCACATGGAGGGTTTAGTCCACTATGATTGGTGTCCCTATAAAAAAGGAGATTAGGACACAGACAACACAGAAGCCTCGGGGCATGCACATGAGGAAATAGCCATTTGCAAGCCAAGAAGAGAGACCTCAAGCCCTGACAAGTTGCTAATTTCAGACTTTTATCACCCAGACTGTGAAAAAAAATTAATTTCTGTTTTTTAAGCCATTTGGTTTGTGGTATTTTGTTGTGGCAGCTCTAGCAAACTAATACACATGGTAAGAGAGATAACATATTATCGGTAAGTTTAGAAGAAATAACAGGGCATGTGTGGAATCTTCCACAGTAAACAGTAGCCAGTGAGCAAGGCATTTATTCATTTATCCAGAGTATTGCTATTATGTAAGTACTACAGATGCCGTACTATGTTAGCTGCCGCTAATACAGGAGGGAAACATTCAGGTATGTTACATGCCTGCAAGAAACTTATAAGCTAATGGAGAGAGAAAAATAGAAGAAACGCAAAAGACACCAGCATATGGAGAAAAGCTGGGTAGGTTGGGTTTTTCCCAGGAAAATCTGGGGAGCTAGCATCCATATTGACTTGGATTGGGTAGTGGGGGTTGAGGGGAAATGGAGACCATGGGTCAAAGCAGCCAGCCAAAAGAATTTTCGGATCTGCTGACCAAATCCTTTTGATCCTGTGGTGTTGAGGGGCAGCCTACCCTTGGATAGTAATTTCTTTTGCACAGATGGAAGAGGACTTGGATATGAGCCACAGAGACAATTACTGGCTATCGGTTTCTCCAGTTTTCTAATGAAATGGCTTAGCTATCACCAAAATTGAACTGGTTTACTGAAGTATACAAATATATAAAGCAAACTCTAAATAATGTACAACCAAAACTAACACAAATCAATATCCCATGCAGTTTATCTCTGAGTATGGATGCTGCAACAATAATGAGGAAAGTGCAGGCTTCAGAAGCAGATTCAATGTCAGATGAAACAGACACATAATGAATACTAGTGAGAAGCCAACTACCATTAGGTACTGGGGAGAAAGTAGTGAGAAAGTAAAATAAAACAGAGCCCCTGACACTTGCGAACTTGGGCAAGTATTTAATCTCTCTAAATCTGTTTTCTGAGATGATGAATAAGGACCATGACAGTTATTTTGGATAACTCTTATATAGAGTAAATGTTAAAAAGACATTTAAAAGTACTTAGCACAGTGCCTGGCAAATAACTACATGTTGAATGTTATTTCCTTCTCATTTCTCTCCAACTTTGCTCTCTGCAAAATGTACCAAGCTAAAAGCGTCCCTTTGGGTATTGTTCAAATGTGTTACCAAATATCATAATCTTCATAGCCAAAATCTAAGGCTTAAAGAAAGGTGGTTGAATCTTATTTGAATAAATCAGACATTACATCATTATAGTTAAAACTTTCAGGATCTTTTCTAGAAGGTATGTACATGTGTATTATTTCTTCTTTATTTTCCAGTACTTTCATCCTTATTTTTATAATATTGGACTCATAGCAAAAAAGCCAAATTACTTGCTGAAATAGACTAAAAAAGGATGTCACAAAAATAATCTGCAGGCACTGAAATATAAGTAATACATCCTCTTAAAGCCTTAAGAAGTATCTTTATTATTACTTACTGTGTGTGTGTGTGTGTGTGTGTGTGTGTGTGTGTGTATATATATATATATATATATATATATATATATATATATAATTATCTTCCCTTTCTCTAGAAAAAGATAAAAGCAATACAAGATAGAGAATCAATCCCTAGAACCTTCAAAGTGGTACTGAAAATAGTAGGGAACATACGGTTCAGATAACATATCGACATGGGTGAGTTATCTGTATTGTATTGAACCAGATTCTCTATGTACTAAAGCAATCATCAGTTTGGGTAAGTATTCTAGGAAGAACTATTCCTTCCTTTTCACAACCTCAGGGAGTAACTTGAAATTCTAACAGAATCTAACTTACTTTGTCATAATATCAAAAGTTTTGGTTTGGTGCACTATGTCCCCAAATTACTCTCAAGTCCTACACTCTTATCTACAACTCTGAAGTCAATGAATTACAGACTCTGGAGGCAACGTGTTCCTTGCTCTTATCTCTGTCATCCCTTGTCTCCAGCTACTCCACATCCCATGAATCAGAACAATTTTGATTTGAGATAAAGTGCTGGCTGTCAATGGGCTTTCTGCTTTTATTTTAATCCCAAATCCCCCCAAACAGCTTTCTTAAATCTTCATTTCTTACTCTTGAAACAGACTTGGATTGGAATTAGATTTAATCCATTACTATCTATCATATTGGTCATTTATTTTATTCAATGCAGGGTACAAAGCTAAGCTATTTAGAGAGTGCCAAGGGTGACTGTTAGACTTAACACCATAAATACCAAGTTGCATCTTATTTTTTTTCTCTATACTTTTCACATTTATACGTAAATGTATACTTCTTTCATTAAACCATCCTGATCTACAGTCAAATAAATAACATTAATAACACAGATTTGTTCCTAACTCATTTGGCTGCATGTAAAATATCCAGAGCTGTGATGTATAATGAAACCACCCTCTGTTTAGAGAGCCCTGCAAAATCTACATGCAGTGGATTTCATTTAAGAAAGAACATTCACATCATTTGAACACAGTGTTAGCAATATAATGAGCGAGAACAATCTTCTGGGTAATACCAAAGTTTACTTAAACAGATTGATAACGTGTTCACCAAAAAAGTAGCAGGCACAGTTTTCACAGTTTGTTCCCTTCTGTATGGCTTACCCACCAAGCATGATAGTACAATTACTGAGCTTCATTGTAAATGCCTGGACCCCCTTATGTGCTCTGATGGGATATCATCCAATTGTAGCAATGGCATTTCTCTTCCTATCACATAATTTTTGTGTCTATCAGAAAATATGTACACTTCATTAGAATCAAAATGTAAAGGGGGTACATGTAGAGAAAAAAGGTTTTAAAAAAAGAACCACATGGTTATTTTTGCTAGCCTTAATTTTTTTCCTCTTCTCCACAAATCTCTTCACAAATCCTTCCCTTGATGTTCCTTGATAAACTTGGCCAATCAAAATGTCTCAGTCAGAAGTAACTGGTCCAACAGCCATGACCTTTCACTCATTTTTTGTGTTTGTTCCAAAGCTACCTTAGTGGTCATTCAAATCATGAATGTGTTAAGTGGGGGTAGCCATAAATCAGCATTTTTTCAGTCTGCTGCCCCACAAATACCTGTATTTAAATGAGAGGGGAGTTATTTAAGGCCACACTCAATAGGACTTCACAGTTGTTAAAAGTTGGCTTTCTGGTGATTTGATAACTGAAATACGATGGTCTTTTTCTAAAATATTGATGTCCAAACATAAAGTTTATACAAATATATACATACAGGCATGAAATGTTACAAATAACAAAGAAAAAATGAAATGTTTTCAGAGTAAAATAAAACCACTGGCATTCCTTAACAAAAATTTAAAAAGGGATTTATTTGAAAATACTTGTATTATTTATATATAAAATTAGATCAATGTCTTTGCCTCACTGTTTATTCAAAATTGGAAACAATAACAAAAAGCAGTAAAGACTGTCAAATTCACTTGTAACTTGTACAATCAGGTGAAACTCATTCATACATTTCTTGATGAATGTGAAATATATAAGAACATGTGTTCTGTGAAGATCCAATGTTTATAGTACAAAGCTTGAAATGAATTAATTTGAGATAAAATATGCCTGCATTTCCATGCAAATAAGTTTAGAAATAATTTTAAGGTAAATTTGTCCAAATGAATAGTCCAAATGAATAGTAAGTAGGTGTTTCCAAAACTATTGGTTATCTAAATGAAGTCTGCTTTTTTGGAGGACATATTTTTACAGTATGTCTTAGCCAATAGAAATAAAGAGCCAGATTATGGTGTCTATCACATGTCCAGACACACACCCAGCTGAACATGGCAAAAATTCGCTCAGACAGGGCTGATCAGACATTTAGTAGAAAAGACAGCCATCTACACGACACGTGTCGGGAAATACAGAAGAGCATCTGTGCCAAAGTAGGTATTCCCTTCTTCTTGTTCTTATTCCCATTTTTCCTATGGCATTTGGAATTCTAACCACTAGTCATTATTTTTGTGTATCATTGAAAATTTTTACCAGAAAGCAAAGATATTATCTAATAAGCTATTAATAAGTCATTAACACCTTACCTTGAAAAAAGAGTAAGGGATTAGTCAAGGAACATGTATGAATGAGCCATGGACATGGACAGCAGTGTGGGGAATGAGTGTGGGAGCAGGGGTTGGGCTGGGCAGAGGAGGGCAAAGCGGGGAACACTGGGACATCTGCAATAGAATAACAAAATATTTTTTAAATCTGCAATAGAATAACGATAAAATATTTTAAATAAACAAATAAATCAGACATACAGATAGTTTACTTAAAGGCCCTGAGAGAGTATAGTACCAAACAGGTAATTTTGATGAGGGTGGGGATTTAAAAACACAAGTGTTAGGCTGTTTTACAAGAAAAGTCCCTAAAACACTGGGTAGTTTGTCAGGGGAGACAGAATTTCAGAGGGTCATAAATGCAAAAGTTAGAGGGGGTGGGAAAAAACGTACGGCATCCTTTCCCTCCAAACCAGCTAATAAAATCCGAGTGTAATTGACAGCCTTTGGAACACTAAAAGTACATGGTTTACACTCTCAACCTACATAATCCAGGCTCCAGTGACAGCTCTTAATGCTTATTCCTAATGACAATTTTGAATGAGGTATATGTTTCTCAGTACCAGCAGGTACCTGATCTTAGTCTGAACCAAAGTGTAGGGACTTAGCAAATACATGTTAACATTTTGCAGTGAGACAAACATTAAGTGGAAGATGTGTACAATGCCATCGATCACATTATTCATACAAAGCATATGGTCAATTACTGAATTATTAAAGTTGCATCCAGATAGTTCTGAGACAAGTGATTAACATCATTTACAATGTGTATGTGTGGTTTTGGGAGGACAGGCAACATAACGAGTGATTTGACTGAGGTGACTAATTCAGGCAGATGATCTGACAACCCCGGCAGATAATCCTGTTCCAACAGGTAGACACATCCTCACTCACAGCTGAGTGCTCAGCATCTGCAGTCCTTTACACTATTGGCCTATAATAACATGCATTGCTCTTATATTCAATAAAGGAAACTTCAAAATAACAGCATTTTATTGAAAATTACACTAGAGGAAATTCTCTGAAGTAAATTAATGATAAAAGAATAAAGCTGTTAAATGAATATATTTTTCATGCTTCGGGGCTATGTGTTTAACAGTTTTCTAACTGTTCATTCGTTTATAAAAAATATTTCAGATATTATCTCCTAGAGTTGAAATTAGATATTTAATTGACTGGAGGGAATGAAAGCGACTCACTTTTAGATATGGCAACTAATTTAAAATATTTCTATAAAATGCTTCATAAGACCACCATCAACCCAAATTCTTGGCAAACATTCTTGTGTGTATATATAGTTGTTTTTATAAATGTCATACTGTAAAAGCTAACTCCTTCAGAAACATGTTTATCTTAATTAGTAAAGTCAACAGACTTCTAATGGGAAGAAATGGGTATTTTTCTCTGTGGTATCCAAGGCATCAAAGGGCCATTTCTCCTGCCAAACCAATCTTCCTTCCTGTCTGTCTTTCAAACCCAGGTGATTGCAGACAGCTGAACAGGCATTTTCCCTAAAGCCTCTGTTGACCTGACTTTCTCTCTCTCTCTCTCTCTCTCTCTCTCCCTCTCTCTCTCTCTCCCCCCAACCCACCCACACACCCCTCTCTCCCTGTTCCTCCCTCTCTCTCTTTCTCTCTCTGTGTCTCTCCTCTCTCTCTTCCTGTGTGGTTTTCTATTTTGCCTTTTTTGTGTTTTTGCCTCAGGAAAACTAGGGATATTCATGACACTGAGGCAAATAATGTGGAATTAACTAAATTCTTGAGGCCTTATCCTAGCAACAAGACCATCACCATCTGTTCTGAAGACAAGCCAGCCATTATCCACTGCATTCTTTATACAGACTCCATCACCTGTGAGGGAAAAACACTGCCCCTTTTGGGGCTCTTTCTTTGTCACAGAGAAAGTGGTCTGTGTCCTTCTGATGCAGTAAAACGTAAAGAAAGCAAAGATGACTGGGAGCACATACAGCCAATTTAAAGAGACTTATCTGAAGTCCCTAAAAGGCCATTCCAAAATGTCTGATAATTGTCATCTGTGCATAGTAAAACCTGACAAAATATATTGTGTATATCTCTCAATAGCTATTTTATTTTTTAAATTAGAAAAGAACAAATGGAATGTGTATCTGTAGTTTGGTAGTAAAATAATTGTGATATTTTTGCATTTATTTTAGCATCAAAAATTGTTTTTATTTCACCTTTTCAAACCACATCAAAATTTATGTTTTCAAAGTGGCATTAAAATGTTGTTTCAGTGACTTCAGGGTAAGAATCAATCTGCTTAGACAGCTAGTGCAATCCAGGATGAAATTTTTTTCCTTGGGAAATGTTTAAAACATTGAAGACAGTAGATTGGTTATACTCTATGGAATAAAATTTATATTATTAGGAATAAACAAGGTCTTTTTCCTCTCTCAAAATACTTTACTACAAAGGAAGACAGTATCTGTAGAGAGACATCTGAAAACCCCAGCCAGAGTCTGAAATCCAGATAAGGGAAAATCAGAAACAATTCTGAATGATTTTCTTCCTGGAAAAAAATACACCTAGAGATGTGATCCAATAAGTTAGGAAAAAATAGATCTATTGAAGGTCTACTATGTACTAATCACTATGCAATATGCTTTGAGGTTTTTTTATATTTGGCATAGTTTTTTTGTAAAAATACACCAACAAATGAAGTACCTCTTACATCCTAGAAAATATTAGCTGTATAACTATCAGTAAGATTTGCTTGATGTTTATTTTTTAAAATCTGTTTTTCTAGTCTATCTAATATGGTCCTAATTAAGAGAGTGGCAGGCAGACTGAGCAGTCATCTCCATCACCCATTTAAAGATGAGGAAACCCAGGTTCAGACAGGTGGCCTGGTTTGCCCAAGGCTCCCTAAGCTAAGAATCTAAAATTTATTGAGTCCAAATTTAAGACCACTCTGCCTTTTAAAGGCATCGTTTACAGTTTTCCCATCAAAAAGGGAAATACAAATAAATAAGAAGGCTCAAGCTAAAGCATCAATAGCTCTTCATTCTCTTGGATAGAGCACTGACTTACCTGCTGGCTGATGTTCAAAAAGAGCATGTGTGTCTTACATAGACCCCATTTGCATGAGCCAATGTTCCTGAAGTTACCTGTGAAGTATGAACTGGACTTACCAGTGTGGTTGTAAATAATCTCCCTTTTAGATTGCGCCTTGTATTCCTATTACTGGGCATGAAAAATTTCCTGCATGTTTCTCACATGGCTTTTGCTAAAGTATTTCTAGACAGACACAGTTGAAAATATTCACCAGTGATTCTGAGAAGCAGCTAAGTCATCCTCTTCATCCCATCTGTGAATTTGCTTAATCTGAAGGGAACAAAATCCCAATGTTTGGCTAGTTTCAATGAATAGAAGAAACACATATGTTTGGTTATACCACTTCAGAATAGAACAAAAGCACACATGGGAACTGAACAAGATGTACAGTGAGATCATTGAAGGACATTTTGATCCCACTAATAGGTATTAAGATGGTGTAAGAAAAAGAGATTCCAGAATAATTGCCTCTAGCCAATTGGGGCTACTTGTGTATATAAAAATATTATAAAATAAAATATTTATCAAGATATAAAGATATGTGCAGGGTGAATCATAGATGCCACAGACATGCAAAATGGGATGAGAATTGAGTAGCATATCTTAGCAATGTAGTTAACTCCATTTTAAACTAAAAGAAAATAACTTTTCAGATTATTTCCCCAAAACAAGATATAACTATAACTGAGTACAAAAGCAGTTATGCAGAAGTCATTATTCCCAATCCTCATTTTCAGATTAATTTAAAACAGTAAATAATGCTAACAGCAATGTTTTGATCCCCATGTGGCCTGATGACCTTGCTTTCTCTGTTCCTTTAATATAGAATATAGACTTTCCTCACAGTCCCTTATAAACATGTGCTGGTGGTCACAAAGGGGAATGAAAGGGAAAATAATAGGATGGACCAGCAAACAAAGGAAATGGCATTTATACTCGTCAATTGTAAGGCTGAACACAGGGTATAAATATCTTGTCCTTGTAGCTGGAGTGACCAACCACTCTGGTTCACCCAGAATTTGACCCAGATGCTGGATGAGGGACTTTCAGTGCTACCGCTGGGAAAACCCAGGCAAACCAGGGTAAGTTAGTCACCCTCCTTAGCTGTGAAATAAGTCTGTTTGAGGTTTAATTTGGCACCATTACTTAAAGTCTAACATTTTTAATAAGATGTTTTAGGGAAACAGGACTAAAAAGGATATGGGTGTCTATATTGAGAGTCTAGAGCCCCAAAATGTGCATGAGTAGCAGAAATGTGGGTTTTCAAATTTCTTAACTGCTGCAAGTGAATGTCTATGATTTTTGCCAACACCAAGACCACTGCTGGCCTGACCTCTTGACTCATCTGTGCTCAATCGGAAGTGATTTGTCTTTCTTTGGTTTCTGTCTACTGCTGAGTTATCCATTGACCCCATTATGCCTCTGCTTCCCTTTACTAAGCAGGAGTGCCTAATAATTTGTTAAAAAACAATCCCCATCCCACCACTTTTTTAATACTATGGAAATGCTGCCCTACTGTTCAGGATAAGAAATAAAATTCAATGGATCCTATTGGATGTTGTCAGGGCATCAACTCATTACACTGTAAGTTGATTTTTAAAAGGGAAAAAAGTATTAAGAACTTATCCTGTCTGGTTTTTTTCTCGGCTTCTGTGAAGAGGAGGGAAACTTGCGGATCAGTGGAGGAACAGAGCAAGTGGACTAGGTTACCGAATCACTTTTGAAAGCAGGACATCAAAAATTATTGCGATCACTGAAAAACCAGACAGTAAGAAGACTGCTTCAGGACAAAAGGGACACAGGGATCAGCGCTGGGTCTAGGGGTGTGCAGTCCCAAGGCCCAGTGCTCCCGGGTCTGCCTCAGGGCTCCCGGGAGAGGGGAGTCGCTGCTCTCTCCCCCGAATACGGGGAGTGAGCAACTCCAGGGGAGAACGTGTTGCTTGAAGGAACAGATTGGCCAGTTGGACTGGGAAAAAATCGCCCCAAGCCTATGAACACCTGCCCAAAGACCTGGGAGAAGTGAGGGCCTCCAGCCGACACGACCAGGGGCAGCCTGGAAGAGCACCCACACCCCTAGCCCGGTGGAAGTGCAGATCAGTGGAGAGCACAGAGCCAGGAGGGGCTGGGCTCATGCACCATCGGGAAGCCTGACTCACGCGCTGTGAACCCGGAAGGGTCACAGCGAGGCGATTAGAGCGATCCTAGACCCCGAATCTCAAAAGTTTGGGGGAGGGGCGTGCCCTTTTACGATTCCCAGGGAGGGCGCTATGAATCACAAAACGTCGCGGGTACCTCCTGAGATCATAGAGCTGGAACCCTGCAGGACCCCGGGGGTCCAGAAGAACTTGGAAGTGAGCTCCGGAGAGCCAGTGTGCTCGGGAGCGCCCAGGGTGCCTGACAGACTTGCTGAGATCTGGTGGGGAAGTGAGAGAAGCATTTCAAAGGTCCCTCAGCCAGCTGAAGCTAGCAAGATCAGAAAAACTGGTCTGGCCAGTTAGAAACCAAGAGATTTTTTTTATTTTGTTTGGTTTGGTTTGGTTTGGTTTGGTTTTTCTGGCTGTTGTTGGTTGATTGATTTTATCTTGTGTTTTATGTGACATTTTATTTTTCAATTCTTATTATTTTTATACATCGTAATCCCTTATGTTTCTCTTCCATTCATCCTAATATTATTCTATCCACTCCAAATTTATCTCTCCTGCAATACATCTTCCGCTTTTCTTTCCTTTTATTTTTAATCTTGCAAGGTACTGTAAATTTGTATTATCTTTTTCTCACTTTTCCAACATTTTTTATTTTAATAATATTTTGGTATTCTTTTTCTTTCTGTATAATCTTCTTTGCTTGGCTGGTTATACTGTCATTTGATAGGTTCCCCCTGGTATCTCAGTCACAAGGTGTTCATAAGTTACTATTCTTCATCTGTGTTCCATAAATACACCTCTCAGGGTTCTATACTCTTTATTCTTGTTATCTAGACCTCATCGATTCTGCCACAAGACTGTCACTTCACTATTACTGTTAGTAAGACCTAGTCTATACAATTGTAAATACTACTCAATACCCCTACCTGGTCTCAGCCCACTTTGCAATTTTCTGAACTATACTATTGTGGGGGTTGTCTCTATTCTTTTACACACTACTCTTATATACTAATCTTTAATCCAACCCTACCTTAGAATCTGACCTCCCACAGCCTCACAGCTTTCTAGATCCAACTAACAATCCTCTTGTCCCCAATAAGAGTCTTACCCTCTTTCCATCCTTTCTAAAACGGGGATAGTGAGGTGGAGGATCACAGTTAACACTATAAGGAGCCAAAGGCTAACCCATCTCTTCTCTACTGGCTGCTAATGTAAATATCGTAGTAGATTGTCTTGCTGTCTTAAACAATTTCGCCTTACTCCTCCAACTGATCACAAAAAAAGAGTAGGGGGAAGCTGTGAACACCAGGATACACGAAGGAGATTGCACCACTGAATCTCACAAATATTCTACCACAGAAGTTCACACCATAATTACAGGGAATCAGAACAGATCAATTTAACAAACAAGAATAAAAAAGAAGAAACCCACGAACAATGAGAAAACAAAGAAACAACCCCCAACTGAAGGGAAACGAGGAAGCCTCAGGAAAAATGCTAAATGAAATAGAGGCAACTCAACTATCAGACAGTGAGTTCAAAACAATGATGATCAGGAAGTTCAATGAACTCACAATGAGCTATCAGAAATTAGAGGGAAACTACATCAATCTCACTGCAAACTATATAAACACGAAAAAGGAAATAGAAACTCTCAACAAAGGTCAAGAGGAAATGAAGAATACAATTTCTGAACTGAAGAACACAGTAGAAGGAATGAAAAGCAGGATCAATGAAGCAGAAGATCGGATTAGCGAGCTGGAGGACAAAGTAGAAAACAACATCCAGAAAGAGCAAGAAAAGGAAAAGAGGCTCAGAAAGAATGAAGAGGGATTAAGAGAAATGCAAGACAATATGAAACGTAATAATATCCATATAATAGGGATACCAGAAAGAGAAGAAGAAGAGCAAGAGATCGAAAACCTAGTTGAACAAGTAATGAAGGAGAACTTTCCTAATTTGATGAGAGAAAAAGTCACACAAATCCAGGAAACACAGAGAGTCCCAATCAAGAGGAACCCAAAGAGGCCCACCTCAAGACACATCATAATTAAAACGGCAAAATTTCAAGACAAAGAGAGAATCTTAAAGGCAGCAAGGGAGAAAAAAGGAAGTAACATACAAGGGAGCCCCAATAAGGCTAACAGCTGACTTCTCAATGGAAACACTTCAAGCCAGAAGAGAATGGCAAGAAATACTCCAGGTAATGAGAACCAGAGGTCTGCAACCAAGGCTACTATATCCAGCAAGGCTCTCAATCAAGATAGAAGGCCAAATAAGAAGCTTCCCAGACAAAAGAAATCTAAAAGAATACACCTCCACCAAACCAGCTCTGCAAGAGATTCTAAAGAGACTGCTTTAAGGAACGGAAGGAAAAAAGAGAGAGAGAGAGAGAGAGAGAGAGAGAGAGAGGAACACACGTACATCAAAGACAATGAATAAGTACCTATCAATAATAACCTTAAACGTAAATGGATTAAATGTTCCAATCAAAAGACATAGAATAGCTGAATGGATAAGAAAAAATGACCCACATATCTGCTGTCTACAAGAGACCCACCTCAGGATAAAAGACCTACATAGACTGAAAGTGAAGGGCTGGAAACAAATCTTCCAAGCAAATGGACAGGAAAAAAAAGCCGGGGTAGCAATACTCATATCAGACAAAATAGACTTCCAAAAAAGGTCCATAAAGAGAGACCCAGAAGGTCACTTCATAATACTCAAGGGAAGAATCCATCAAGAAGACATAAATATTGTAAATATATATGCACCCAACATAGGAACACCCAAATACATAAAGAAAATCTTAGAGGACTTCAAGAAAGATATGGACAGCAACACAATTATAGTGGGAGATTTTAACACCCCACTATCAAAAATGGACAGGTCTTCCAAACAAAATATCAACAAAGATATTGTGGCATTGAACAATACCCTTGAGGAAATGGACTTTACTGATATATACAGAGCCCTCCATCCAAAAGAAGCTAAATATACATTCTTTTCAAATGTACACGGAACATTCTCAAAGATAGACCACAAGATAGGACACAAAACAAGCCTCAAGAATTTCAAGAAAATTGAAATCATACTAATCATTTTCTCAGACCACAAGGGACTGAAGCTAGAAACCAACCCCAAGGAAAAAAACCCAAAACACTCAAAATCATGGAGATTAAATAGCATGCTATTAAACAATGAATGGGTCAAGAATGATATTAGGGAAGAAATCAAAAGGTTTCTGGAAACAAATGAAAATGAACTGACAACAACTCAAAACTTATGGGACAAAGCCAAGGCAGTCCTGAGAGGGAAGTTCATAGCGATACAGGCCCACCTAAAAAGGTTAGAAACATTCCAAACAAACAACCTAACTCTACATCTACAAGAACTCGAGGCAGCCCAGAGCAAGCAGAAGGAAGGAAATAAACAAGATCAGAGCAGAACTAAATGACATAGAGACTAAAAGCACCATTCTAAGGATCAATGAATCCAAGAGCTGATTCTTTGAAAAGATAAACAAAATCGACAAGCCTTTAAGCAGACTCATCAAGAAAAAAAAGAGACAAGACCCAAATAAACACAATCAGAAATGAAAGAGGAGAGATTACAACAGATACCACAGAAATACAAAGGATTGTAAGAAATTACTACAAAGAACTGTATGCCAAAAAAATTTGAAAACCTAGATGAAATGGACAAATTTCTAGAAAAATATAATCTTCCAAAACCCAATGAAAAAGAAGCAGAAAGCCTGAACAGACCAATAACAACAAAAGAAATTGAAGCAGTAATCAAAAAACTCCCAACACACCAAAGCCCGGGACCAGATGGTTTCACAGGAGAATTCTACAAAGCATTTAAGGAATAGCTAACCCCTATCCTTCACAGACTATTCCAAAAAATCCAAAAAGATGGGAGTCTCCCAAACTCTTTTTATGAGGCCAACATCATCCTAATTCCAAAACCAGATAAAGACACAACAAAGAAAGAAAACTTCAGGCCAATATCACTGATGAACATTGACGCTAAAATCCTCATCAAAATACTGGCAAATCACATCCAATAATACATTAAAAAGGTCATACACCATGACCAAGTGGGATTCATTCCAGGGATGCAAGGATGGTTCAATATTCGCAAGTCAGTAAATGTAATACATCACATAAACAAAAGCAAAGACAAAAACCACATGATCATATCAATAGATGCAGAAAAAGCATTTGATAAGGTACAGCACCCATTCATGATAAAAACACTCGGCAAAGTGGGAATAGAGGGAGCATTCCTCAACATAATAAAGGCCATATATGAGAGACCTACAGCCAACATCATACTCAATGGGCAAAAATTAAAATCTTTTCCACTGAGATCAGGAACAAGACAAGGCTGTCCACTTTCACCACTTCTATTCAATGTAGTACTGGAAGTTTTAGCCACAGCGATCAGACAAGAAAAAGAAATAAAAGGCATCCAAATTGGAAAGGAGGAAACAAAACTGTCACTGTTTGCAGATGACATGATAGTATACATAGAAAATCCTATAGAGTCTACCAAAAAACTGCTTGACCTAATAAATGAATTTGGCAAAACAGCGGGATACAAAGTCAATATCCAGAAATCAAAGGCATTTCTGTACACCAACAATGAAACAGCAGAAGCAGAGATCAAGGAAAAAATCCCATCTGAAATAGCAAAAAAAAAATAAAATATCTAGGAATAAACCTAACCAAAGAGGTAAAAGACCTGTATTCAGAAAACTATATAACACCGAGGAAAGAAATCAAGGAAGACACAAACAAATGGAAACATATACCGTGTTCATGGATTGGGAGAATTAATAACATCAAAATGTCCATACTACCCAAAGCAATTTACACATTCAATGCAATTCCTATTAAAGTACCAATGGCATATTTCACAGACATAGAACAAACACTTCAAAAATTTATATGGAATTATAAACACCCTCGAATAGCTGCTGCAATATTGAGAAAGAAGAGTAAAGTAGGAGGGATCACAATACCCAACACTTAACTATACTACAAGGCCACTGTAATCAAAACAGCCTGGTACTGGCATAAGAATAGGCACATAGACCAATGGAACAGAACAGAGAGCCCAGAAATAAGCCCAAGTCTCTATGGTCAATTAATATTTGACAAAGGAGGCAGCAACATTAAATGGAGTAAAAATAGCCTCTTCAACAAATGGTGTTGGGAGAACTGGACAGCCACGTGCAAAAAAAATGAAACTTGAGCACCGACTTACACCATACACAAAAATAAATTCAAGGTGGATAAAAGACTTAAATATAAGCCATGTCACCAGTAAAGTCCTAGAGGAGAACGTAGGTAGGAAAATCTCAGATATTTCACGCAGAAACTTTTTTACTGACTTGTCCCCTAGAGCAAGGGACATAAAGGAAAGAATAAACAAATGGAACCTCATCAAAATTAAAAGCTTCTGCACAGCTAAAGAAAACAGTATCAAAATTAAAAGAAAACCAACTGTATGGGAAAACATATTTGCCAATGATATCTCAGACAAGGGTTTAATCTCCAAAATATATAAAGAACTTACAAGACTGCACTCTAAGAAGACAAGGAATCCAATTAAAAAGTGGGCAAAGGACTTGAACAGACACTTCTCCAAGGAGGACATACAGAAAATCCAAAGACACATGAAACAAGGTTCAATATCACTAGCTATCAGAGAGATGCAAATTAAAACCGCAAATGAGATACAACTTCACACCAGTCATAATGACCATCATAAACAAAGCAACAAACCACAAGTGTTGGAGAGGTTGTGGAGAAAAGGGGTCCCTAGTGCACTGTTGGTGGGACTGCAGACTGGTACAACCACTATGGAAAGCAGTATGGAACTTCCTCAGAAAACTAAAAATGGATCTGCCTTTTGACCCTGTGATTCCACTGCTGGGACTCTATCCTAAGAACACTAAAACACCAATTCAAAAGATCCTATGCACCCCGATGTTCATAGCAGCACAATTTACAATAGCTAGATGCTGGAAGCAACCAAGATGCCCATCAGTAAATGAATGGATCAAAAAACTATGGTACATTTACACAATGGAATTCTATACAGCAGAAAGAAAGAAGGAGCTCCTACCCTTTGCAACAGCGTGGATGGAGCTGGAAAACATTATGCTAAGCGAAACAAGCCAGGCAGTGAAAGACAAATACCATACGATCTCACCTTTAACAGGAACCTAAATAACAAAACAAAGAAACAAACCAAATATAACCAAAGACACTGAAATAGAGGTCAGGCTGACAGTGCCCACAGAAGAGAGTAGAGGGAATTTCAGGGGACAGTGGGAAGGGTACACGGGAACAAACTCAAAAGACACATGGTCAAAATCTAAGGGGAGGGTGGTAATGAGAGGGAAGTGGGGAGGGTTGGGAGGGGGGCTGGATTGGGAGTAAAAAGGAGAAAACTGTATTTGAACAATGATTAAAATAAAATAAAAATAAATAAATAAATAAATAAAATAAAAGAACGTATCCTGTCTTTAGTTACTTGGAGGTAATTAAATAGTTAATGAAAGAATTTTCTTTTATAAAAATTCTAATAATTAACTACAGACAGAATGATAAAATTAGAAAAATCACCACTTGCAACCCTGTAAAAATGATGGATATGAGCAATGATCATCAATGAATGTAAAATAATTATTGAAAAGTTATTGCAGAACTTTAAAATGGTTACGGAACTTTAGACTTTAAACTTTTATTCAAGTTCAAAATCATTTAAAATGGGGCAACTAGACTTATTGGGTTGATAACTTTGTAAGGTATATAAATGTCTAATCATTATGTTATATACCTTAAACATATAATATCTGAACTATAATTGAAAATAATTTAAATTAAATTAAATAATTGAAATTTTATTGTAAAAAAGATTAAACAATATAAAGTGGATGTTCCTTTTCAAAAAAAAGAAATAAAATAAAATGGGTTAATCAATTATTATAAGCATCACACAAAAGGCATACACAGAACCCTATACTAAATGTTCTAGCCTGAAGAAATTAAGCCAAAAATCTGTAACTAATTGTAGCAAATGCCCTGGGTTCTCACATCTCATCCCTCTGCCCTCCTCTGGTCTCAGCTGCAGCTCAGAGGAATAGTTCCAATTCACTGTATGCAAGCATCAGCTTCCAGGAAAACTCCCAACCAAAGCGACAGAAGAGTCAGTGGTTAAGTTCCAGGAGTATTCTCTAAGCTTCTCAGAGGCCCCCACAAAATAGAGCCTTGAGGTCATCAGCAGGTACCTTGACAATACAACCTTAAATGATCTTTCTTTCCTGGCTTACTGCCTCCATTACCTTAGTCTTCTTGTGGAGTCACTTTCCAAATAAATAAGGCTCCTTATTGCAAGCCCTGCTTTCAGAAAGCTTTAACTAAGTTATTAATGAAATCTACATCTAATTACTTATTTCCAGGAAATACAGGAGATAAAGGAACAGCTTGCTGTTGGCTTAAGAAATGTCCAACCTTCCCAGGACAAATGACTCGTATTTCTAACAAACTGCATGAAAAAAAGAGACAAGAGGGAGGGGAGAAGGCAGGGAAGGAGAGAGGAAGAAGCCTTTTAAAGAATTTAAAAAGACCTAAAATATATTAACCAAATATAGTATGTGGAGTTGCTGAATTCTTATTTGAGTAAACCAACAATAAAAAAATCTCAGAAATGTAAGTGGGAGAGTTTAATATAAACTGAATATTAGGTTATGTTGAGAAATATTTGTTAATTGTGTTAGGTCGATTAGCACAAGTGGTTATATTTTTTTAAAGCTGTACCAGATGAAACATATACTAAAGTATTCATGGGTGAAATAATGATATTTTGCCTAAAATTATTTTAAAATATTCCAGTGAAACCAAAAAGTAAAAAAGTAAGGATTAAATGAAATCAGATTGATAAAAAGTTGATAATTGTTGAGGGTGGTAATGGAAATAGGGAAATCATTATCATCACTATTATCTCTACTTTCGTTTATGTTTAAAATTTCATGTAATGAATAGTTAGGAAATAAAGATTTAGTGGCTTGAAAAGACCCTGAATTGAAGTGCATAAAGTAAATAAAATAACATCAACTTTAATTTATGTCCAATTTAGTTGACTCAGTCACCTAATCTAACCTGTCAATTTCAGTTTGATTCCAATTGTGAGGGGTGGGGATAAAGCCAGTGGAGGGACACAGTGGTACTACCACCAGGAGCTATTCAGGAACCCAAATGTTTGTCACCTTCTTTGTTACCAGGAACAAATTTCCAGGTAAGTTATTTTGTCACTGACCAACACACTCTCAAGGCCTCCTGTTACAGACTGACCTGATTGTGTTTCCTCAAATCTCGTATGTTGAAATCCTATCCCCAAAGTGATGGTAGATGGAGATGGGACCAGGAAGAGCGCCCCCAACCCCTGCCCTCCGAGAGGGAACAGAATCCACCAGTACCTTGATCTCTGACTTCACAGTTTCCAGAACTGTGACAAATAAGTGACTGTTGTTTAAGCCTCCCAACCACCCAGTTCATGGTATTTTATTATATCTGCTCAAGCAAACCAGGAAACCTCCCCAATTTCTGTTTGCTGAGGAGACAAAAAATTATTTAAGTATTAGGCTAAGCTAAATATAATTAGAAAACTAATAAAAGGAAAATAACACCTTATATTTATATTTTGAAAGGGTTTTCAAATGCATTGTCTCTGTTGATTCCCTAAAGAATCCTCAAGAGTAGAAGTTATATGTATAAAGTCAAATGATAGGGAATACGAATCATGTAACAATATATGCTTTACATTTTGCTTCTCACACAGGAATGCAGAGTTCACCATACTTGGAAATGTAACACCCAACAGGAGCTTCTTGAGGGAATGGATTTTTTAGAAGTATTCAATTTTCTATCTGTAGCACCTAAAAAAGTATTTGACACATTGTAAGCACTTGATAAATATTAATGCTTAAGTTTCTTTCTTCTTTGTTTCTTTTTTAAAAGATTCTATTTACCTAATTTTAGAGAGAAGGGAAGAAGGGAGGATGATGGGGAGAAAACATCAACATGAGAAACAGTGATTGTTTGCCTCTCTCATACACCCCAACTGGGCACCAAACCCACAGCCCAGGCATGTTCTCTGACTGAAAATCAAATTGGTGACCTTCTATTTCAGGGAACAACACCCAACTAACTGAGCCACACTGGTGAGGGCTAATGCTTAAAGTTATTTAACTTATTTACTTAAGTACCAATTGGGTCATCTGTCTACTCTCATTATCTATCACTGCCATTAAATTTGTCTAAACTAACATCACTGTCTTTTCTGGAATTTCTAACTGGTCTCTTCACATCCACCACTGGCAATACCAATTACACTACAAACAGTGTACTTTATAAATGCAGATATGACCATAACAGCACCTATACACATACACACATGTGTACCTAAAATCATTCAATTATGATTCGTAGCCGTAGGGCTATTATTTTCTAAATATGTTATTACATATTGATTTTGGTCATTTGATTAATAAATGTTTTACCTAGCAGACTTCAAACCCCATTCAGTGAGGGTGGTGGGTGGAGGGGGACAAAGGAGGAAACATTAGGACAACTGTAATAGCATAATCAATAAAATATAATTTTTTAAAACCCCATTCTTAGTGCAGGAACTAAGTTCATTTTTGTCCTCATCTCTATTGCCCAGGCTCTAGCCTAGGACACAGGGTGGGGCAAAAGCAGATTTACAGTCATGAGTATGCAAAATACAGAGTTTTTTCTTATATTATTTTTCTTACAAACAACCATAATCCTATTTTTGACCATCTTATATAGTGGTCAATCGTATTTGTCAAAATAATTCATCCAGTAGCCAAATTTCAACTCATTTTGAGTTACTTTAACATGCTAGTTTTATTATCCAAAATAAGCAGGTAAATAAAATAGTGGGGGAACATTATCATCAAATTAATAAAATTGTTTGTGCTTGCTAACCAATTGCTGCAACACTTATAAGGTTGCAACTTATTATTAATAGAAAAGCAGCAATTATATCTCCTTGACCCAGAATGACCCTGTTTGTCAGTTCAAGGTGGGTACTGAAAGAAATCCATTATTTTGCCTTTACCGACAATGGTTATATAAAAACTGAAAGTCTATTTGAGAGCTTTCAGGAGCACAAACAATTCCTTATGGTCAATGGCCAGTACAGAGAAGCAAAAAAAAAAAATGTCCTCATCTTAGTAAAAATTTGAGTCATTGGATTTTTAGGTCTTTGGCAAAACCCACTCTACAGAAAAAAAAAGTAAGCATACAGAAAACTTAAACTTACTACAGATAAATTTCAGAACACATTATTTGAAAGCAGAGTAACTTTGAAGAGTATTCACAAACCATTTCCTTTTACTGTCAGCCCCATGGCATTTCAAAGGGCATGGGTTTCTACCTCATTCCATGATACTCCTGAAAGGAATGCATCTTTTCCTTCTCTCACTTGTACCGTATCTCCTGTCATCACCTTCCATGTTCTGTGTGTTTCTCTTATGGGACTATAAAACTGTGAGTTCAAGATCTGAGTCTATGCACATTGTCTGAGTAACAGTATGTGCTGTAGTTCAATAACCCTTTGTTGAATGCTGTGATCTAATTTACAAAAATTCAATTCATACTGAAGACTTCTGGGACAACCCATTGTGTCAAGTAAAAGATGGTACCAATGCACATTAGCCAACAGTGTCAGGAAAAAATAGTTATTCAAGGAAAGACTGGTCCACTTCCTCTAAATGATGAATGGGCAGAGTTTATCTTTGGAGTTCCTCTTCCATGTTCTCAGCTCTGAACACCTTTGTTAATATTCCTTTCAGTTCATCACCCCATCCTGTTCATGAGGTTAAAAAAATATGATGAGGAGGGGAGAGTTGGGTGGGTGGATTGGGACGGGAGTAAAAGATAGAAAATTGTACTGCAACAACAATTTAAATAAAATTAAAAATATATATGATGAGTTTTACTTGTATGTATTATTTCAATGAAGAATGTAAAGCATCTAATTAATTTTTTATCAGTTTAAAGTCAAACTTTATTTGTAGGAAATGTCATTAAATTACAACAATTTGAGATATCATAATGTAATAAATTCTTGGAAAAGTTTTTATTGAATAAATTTTTAGAAAAGTTTTCACTATCTATGGAAAGATGCCAATTTAAAGTTCATAGAATGTTACAATATAAAAGACCTTCAGATAATTTCTGGTTAATACCCTTAGACTCAGAAAGGTTAAGTAATGTTTTTAATTACTGATAAAGGATATTCGTTCACTGTTCCCATATATGGGGCACTGGGCAAGGTACTAGGAACACGAAGATGAATAAGAGGAAGAACCTGCTCACAATGACTTCCCAGTGCAGCAAGGCACACAACCTCTAGGCTGAGTAGAATTCTGTCTTCGGCTTGTAGAGGAGATATTTGCAGAACTCAGCATTTTGGGAAACCATGACTTCTCACAGATCATTCTGATGAGCATATTAGTATCCATGTCCTCCTCATGTTTCTCTACAGGTACCATTGTTTTAGAATATATTCCATCTGAAAAGAAATAATTCCCTGTATGGTACACATTTTTAATCTAAATAGTACCCTTTCTTTTTGAAATTTAAATTTTTGGAACTTAATACATAGTCTAGTGTTACCAGAACAACCACATCCACCAAAAATCATCTTAAAGTAGCTCTAGAATCCCAAATGGATAATGAGTTCTTACAGAGTTTTCCCAGTTATGGAGAGGAAATCATTAGTAATTTAAGACAGAAATAAAAAAGTCATCTAATTAATGTATTCAGAGATGAATCTTAATGTCCAATTATTCTACTGATTTGACACAACCTAGTAACAACATAACATAGTCAGTAACATTGTATTAATGTTGGAAGAATTAGAGGGAAGGTAGCCAAGTAGAGGAAGGGACTGGTTTTTTAATCCTTTTTTTTTTCTTTTTTGAATATACAATAAGCAAATCTCCCACTTAAGTTTATCATATTAAAAAAAAGTAAATCCACAGAATTAACCTGAAAACCATACTGTGCTAAAAAGTCAGAATTCCTTCACAATTAAAGCTTATAAAATACCATTTACACAAAGTCTGTCAGTTCAATTCATTAAATATTAACAAATGATTTTTCTATCATTCAACAGTCTCTTAGTTCAGATTTATTGATTGATTTAACCAATGTCTATATAAACATGTACAATTTCCATATTTTGTAATTGGTCCAATATTAAATGATATTCACATAGAGTAAAAAGTTAAAGTGCCAATATTATCACTTATATATTCATGCTCCCATTTCTTGAAGTAATCCAAATAAAAAATGTTTTTCAACCTTTAGTATTTTTTGTTAAATAGTACATAGCAGTAGCAGCAAAATATTTGAGAGTGCACAAAGGTATTGCAGCTCAAATCTGCCCACATTTCTATCCCCTAGTCTCCCAGTTCTCTACCAAAGGAAAATATATATATATATTTTCAATATATATATATATATATATTTCAATAATATATTCAAATATATTTTTTATAAAATGCAATCACCATAATCAATAGCTGGTTATATTTTAAGATCATTTAACCACATCTCACTTTCACTCTTTCCCTCATTAAACAGTATAAAACCAATAAACATGTTAAGCAAATACATTTCACAATAAGAATATCAGGAATGTTTTAATTTTTTTCAAAGGTAAACATATTCTCTGGTTATTTCTATATTCAGCAAAACTTCATTGTTTTAGAAGATATTTTTGAACTGCTCTATAGTATAACTCCTCTTTATGGTGTCTCTCTCTCTCTCTCTCTGAAAACATTTAAATCATTTTTTGTTTTTTATTGTTAATGTTTTGAGCAAATATCTACCTGCTTTGCCCCATCAGTTGGGCCCAGGCTGTTGCTGGTGCAGCATGCGATTTTAGTGAGATGCTGCAGAGTCACAGATGTGTTTAAGATGACTGATATGCATGTAAATATCTGAAGAGTCTGTCTATCCACAAATATCTTGAATTAGAGTTTCATTCAGAGTATACATAGAATCTGACCTCAAGAAATATAGACTATCTGAAGAGACACAATGCATACAGATGACATAGATATGGTGTTGTTTTTAATAATCAATGGACAACAAAAAAAATGCAAGAATTCAAAGGAGAGAAAATGACCATTATAAGCTAATTGTCAAGAAGGTTTTTCTTTTATTTTTATGAAAACAGGGTTTAAACTAGGCACCAAAATGTGTGTAAAAGACAGATTTTAAAAAAAAGAATAGTGTGCACAATGGCATGAGGATGGAGATCTAGAAGGCTGTATAAAGTATAATGAGTCAGCAGTGTGGCTGGAGTACAAAAAATTAATAAATGGAAGTAAAGAAAAATCAGGTTAGAAAAGCAGTTTGGAATTACATTACAGGAACCTGGGAAAAGCTAGTTAAAGAATTTAGACATTATGTGTCAGCAGGGTACAGCTAGCGGTAATTTTCGAGGAGAGAGGACCTGATAAGAAATGATGGTTTTAATAGATTAGTCTGAGGGTTTAATTTTTTCTGTTCATTCATGTTTTCATTTATTCAACAAATATTGATTCCGATATTTGAATATTCAGGCCTTGTACTATAAATACAAGCAAAGATAAGCAAGATACATTTCCCATGCTCAAAGTGCTTTTATGCTAGAGACAGAAGTAAAACAATCCATGCCATTTACTGTGATATGTAGCATGGTGAAACACCTCCATGAAAACTTTAAATGTAAAGAACAGAGACTTCCAGATAGTACTAGTGATTAGGGAAAACCCTGGCAGAGCCATTTTGAAACCTACACTGGAGGGATCAGTGAAGGTTTATATGAATCTTACTATATGAACTTGGAGAAGGAGAGGCAATGAAGACATTTTAAGCACACAGGAAATATTCATGCAAAGTCAGTAAATCATAGCACAGTGGAATTCTCTATTTGTTGCCCAATGTCATGTCACTTTGGTCCATCTGTCATTTCATTTTCAGCTACGATATGTAGTTCTGTGCAGTATCATAGCTATCATCTCACTCAAGCTTCGGGGACTCCTTGAAAGTTCTGGAGGTCACTTAGCCTCTTCACAAACACAGTTTGGAAGTGTTGGGTTGTTATACCCAAAGGGATCCTTCAATCGGTGGACAAATGACTTAGCTTCCTGCCATTCTGATAATTCTGGACATATTATAGGTATCTCAGGGGTTTTAAGGAGTGAAGCCCTATTGCCCATTCTGGAACTTCAATTACATATCCTAACAAAAACACCCTATCTTTCTATTCTTTCGCCTCATTCCCGCTTTCTTATATAATTACCCAAATAAATTCCCTGCCACCAAATCTTTGCCTCAGGCTCTGCTTTTAATAGAACCCAAATAGAGAAAAGAAGTAATTTATTCAGGATGATTGTAGAGAAATGTGTGGTAGTGACAAGAGGGATCATTTGGATGGGGAAGAGTAGTTATTCTTGAGACCAGAGAGAGCTTTGTATGTTATGCTAAAAAGTTTGAATGTTATCTAAAAGCTTACATGGAATCATCGAATCATTCAAAACAAGATAGTAACATGATCAAGATTTTTGTTTTGAAAGATCTCCCTGGCAATGTATAAAAAGTATGAACTGAACATCCTGGACTGAGAACTGAGAGGCTTATGTAGAGACTATACGGTGATCACTACTGAGTATTTTGAGTCTTAATTAAGGAATTCCCTGCAGAGATGAATATGGGAGATAAAACCCATCTGCTTTAATTGTTTGGTTAAATATGTGGAGTGAGAGGTAGGAGACTGTGATTTGGGACAATGTCTGAGTAGCAATGTTATTCATCCATAAATATAAGAGCAGTAGGTTGTAGAGAAAGGTAGAATGAATTTATTTTCCAACATAAAACTTTCATTAGGGTTTTAATCAATCACGTGAAATCAGTCCATGGCCTATACTTCTTGGCCATAAACCTATAAAGGGCAAATATTTATGGAACTTATTAAGTTCTATGTAATTATAACTTTTTGAGTCAAAGTATACTCATGTAGTCATTTTAGATATAAAGCAAGGTATTATCAATTGAAAAACTTTTAATTTCTCCATACAACTGGTCATTCTCAAGATTTAAGAACACCAAAAGACCTTGAAGGGGTTAAAATACAGATTACTGGGCCTCACCACTATGTATGTAATTCAATTGGTCTTGGAAGGGCCTGGAAAATCTGCATTTTTCACAAGCTTCCAGTACTGCTGGTGCTGGTTGTCTAGAGACCCTACTTTGAAAACTACTGCATTAATGGACCCTAAGCAACTTGTGGACCAAAATTGTGTCTCACTGATTTCTGTATGCATAATGTCTACCATCTAGTAGAATCTCAACGAATATTTATAGAAATGAATGAAAGACTATATTATTATATGTGATGTAACTAAAAATTTTAACTAATTTGGACAATTAACTGCCTCATTCAAGAGTCTTCTTGTTACTCCCACTTATAAGAAAATTAATAAATCAAGAAAATATTAAGTAATTGCTGTCCCATTTGCTGAAAATGGAAAAGCTGAACTCTGTGTTGTCATGGATACAGTATTCTATTTTCAGTACTAGTCGTGTCCTACTTGTTAATGACTGTTACAGTAACCAATAAGAAAATAACACTTCACTCACTACATTTCATTAAATTTAACACCTCATATTAAGCTTAATGGGACAATAAGAACAAAGTTCTGCTTGCCAATTGTTTACAGAATTCCACCATTTTCCTGCAGTTAGTGACTTACACAGCATCAATCTTTATGAACAGCTCCTAAAATAAAAAGGAGATAGGAAAATAAAAGCTTTTGTTGACTTAATAATAATGACCTCTTGGTCAGACATTTCCTGACATTTAACCAATAGTTGAAATAAAAGACTCTACTGCCTTTGATTCAGGGTCTCTGCTTCTACAACAGATTATTACCTCGCAGGAAATGCCCTTACTTTCCAACATTATATATTAAATACAAGAGAAAGAAAAATAAATCCTGAGCACTAGGGCCTTCAAATGCATGTGCTTTACAGTAGTAAATGCAAAATATGGGTGGAGAATGGACAAAATCACTTAGTTTGAATAAAATTCTTTGCAGTTTGATTTTTATGCCAATCACAATAAAATAATCACCTTCATCATTGAAATCTGGGATTGTGTTACTATATTTTCAAGGAAAATTGAGCTGTGAGGGTAAAGACCTCCATAATTTATAGGGAGGGAACAGATTATAAACAAACAGCTCAGGCTCCGGGAGAAAAAAAAAGATAATTAAATACATTAACGATGCATACATCTGAGCAAAAGACCAAAGAAATACTGGAAAATATAACATCACTTAGAAGTCAAGGGAAATAAATGGGAAAGGAGAAAAGGACAGATAACTCAGAGGGACTGAATAAATCTCAGATAGGATATAAAAGACTGGAAACAGATGTTTATATTAAACTGCCAATGGAGTGATGAAACCATACAGATTGTGGTACCAATTTAACTGGAAAAAGCTATGGTGAGCAGACAGAGATTTGAGTTGGGGCTCTATTTTCCACCAGTCAACTAAAAGAGGTGGCTGCTGCTGCTACTGCTAATGATGAATACCATATGCTAGCAAAAGACATAGCCAGTGTACTCTGTTCTGTGTGTTGGTTTGGGGAGATATGTGTAATTTTCTTTATCTGATACAAAATTAATGCAACTTCAAATAACTGCATGCAGAATGTCTAAAGAGCCCATATCACTTCTCTTTGAAAAAGTCAAGAGTGAGTTATTTGAAAATGTTTTCATCTCAAGTCAATAAGGCAGGTAAAGTAATTTCACCAGATGTAGCCACGCTATTGACCTAGTTGTCTATTTTACTTTTACAGTGGAGAGGAAGCCTACAACAGAAGACTCATATAGTCAAATATGATATTTAACAAAATAACAACAAACTCTTTGCTTACAGTCTTCTTTAAACAAGCATATGTATGTTCTATACATATGTTACAAAAATTTACTTAGTATATCAGCAACAAAAGGACTACATCTTGTGTTCTAGTCGTCAATTTAGTTTCATGCTGAAAAATGTTTCCCCATATTAAATATATATATCTATCTTAGCCCTGACTCGGTGGTTCAGTCCGTTGGAGTGCCATGTGGCACACCAAAGATTGCAGGTTCAGTCACTGGTCGGGACCTGTATGGGAGGCAACTGATCAATGTGTCTCTCTCACATCAACGTTTCTCTTTCTCCCTCCTCTCTCTCTAAAATCAATGAACATATCCTCAGGTGAGAATTAAAAATAAAAATCTTCAAAAATACTAGAATTAGCAATGTGGGTTTTGTTGGTTCATTCGTTGTTTTTTTTTAAGGGAACATAGGGTCCAAATCCAAGTTTAAAGTAAACAAATACTCAGGGTACAAGAAAATAAAAGGACAACTGAGAGAAATGGTGTATAAGAGGTCTTACTTCCTCTTTCAAAGCCAGTTATGAATGCCTTAATTCTGAGGTGAACACCTACTTACTCTGATCAACTCAGCAGGAAAAGAAATGAAAGAACAAGACAAAAACCCTGGTTATTTCCTTTCAACATTTCACAAACAAAATGACTGATGATTTGATATTTTTATGCCCCCATCATTATGTTAATGTTATATAGACATGGTCTAAGTGTTCATTCTATATTTTTTCTCTAAAACTCATTAAAATATGGAGAGTAGAAAGGGAGGGCCACAGAATAACTTTAAAAATATTTTGGTAGTCCTCATTAAGAAGAGTTTAAGTACCTTGGATTTTATTTTATTACATAGTAATAAAATTCAGCCAAAGGAGAGATATTCAATCTGGAACTCAAAGGCCAAATACAAGTGCTGCTAACTTACAACCAATGATCCTTTGACTGAGTGAGTAAACTCCAGGCTGAAGAAGCCTGTTGCCCCAGAAAACCATCTGCATTGTTTAAGCTAATATATATATATATATATATATATATATATATATATAGCCTCTGCTTACCAGCTAACATTTCTTTTACACCCATTAATATAGAAAGAAATAAAGGCAAAAACACTTCTGACAGAATGTGAACCTCTTAACAAATATTATCAGATAAATGTTAATATTGTGTTTGCTAATCTAATTCTGTTCTTTAAAATGAAAGAAATGGAAAACAAAAGAAAGAAAAGGATAAATACCATATACACCCCAAAACTGAGGGGAAATCAGGAAAACTGAGCAAAAGGAACTGTTTGTAGAGATAGATTATGCTTCCTTTCAAGCTACCGTCATTTCATTCCTCTCTGTAGGCCTAAGACTTATTTTCACTGCTCAAACAGTCTTTCGGATCTCTAATATCAAGGGCAAACGCGCATTACTTGACAGCATTTCAAACTTGTCTGTTGGGAAGATTTAAACCACCTGACTCTGTCTTCTGCTCCTGGTCTAGTGCAGCCACGTGTCCGGGGCCTAAATGTGCGGCTCCTCCTGGAGACTATACATGATCCTTTTCAGTGCCCCCCGCGCCAGAGTTTACCTTCAGACCCCTTCAGACTCACCAGTCCCATTGACATTTACAGCAAAGGTTTGCGTTCCTCACTAAGAAGAACAATTAGTTGGTCTCTGCGGAAAAGTTTTACAAATGCTCCCTGGGCTAACTGGAGACCTGGGGCTTGCTTGAGAAAGGAAGACGGACAACGAGCCCTGCTCCACCCCCTCTATCCTCCTTAGGTTCCAAGAATCAACAATGACCTAGCAAGCGTGGAAAGAAATTAGAATTGTAGAAGTGCCAAAGGTATCCCTTGGAACAGTGTGAATATTGTGTTGTCATGTAAAAGAGCCCTTGAAAGATAAAGGATCCAAGTCCAATTATATTACTGGTTTCCTGTTCATCTGAATCACTGTCTAACTTCAGACTTCCAATGATATCACAGTGCCTGCAATAATTAATTCACCTCTTCCAAAACCATGTTGGAAAATTAATTCCCAATGCTAAAATGAATTTGGCAGCAGAACACATTATAGTTTTGCAGGTTACCTGGCAATCATTTTGAAATGTTATCTTGGGTAAAATGCAGTCCTGTGTCTTCCCCACAGATGTAGTCTGTCTGGTCTGTGGGCTTTATTTCTCAGTATATTAAAGAAAACATACCCCCTTTTGATGTTTTCATAAAGAAACACAAGTTATCTTTCATAAACATTTGTACAGATGCGAAAATATATTTTAACTACATGAAAAACAGCACTAATTTTTAACTACAAATAAGCAAGGATAAATATTATACTTAATAAGAAAACCAATTAAAATTAAACCTCACAAATAAATAAGAGAGAAGAAAAATCTTACTGTTGTTGCATGGTTTTTATTGTGGTTTATCATAGGAGAAACATACATAATAATTTAATCCCAGCTTAAGGGCAGCTCTGATGCCACAAACTGTGTTTTAACCAGAAGGTAAACTCTTGGATCTGTATATCAGAAACCAGGAATGACCATTTCAACACCATCAAAAATCTTCATCTATAATCAGCAGGTCTGTGAACACAGAGAAAACCTATTGAGGCATAAAAACAGCTACAAGGATTGAAATACCAGGTGCAATAAAGTAGAAGTATTTTTTCATCATTATAATATTTTGGCCAGAGAGGTTGTTTTGTACGTTTGTTAGTTTTTTGCTTCACAATGTACAAACTCGGAGAGAACCCAGATCTCTCTGATGGGCTCTCATTTGAGCTACTCCAGTCCCAAGAAGAGGCTAATTATATGAACACTGCAGTAGAAAAAGATGGGCATCGCTGGCTATCCTTTCCTTTGGCAAAGAAAGGCGATGGCCTTACCATCCTTCTGTTTATGGCAACATAAACTACTTTATTTGAAAAATCACTCATTTCTATGATTGCAATGGACATGTTTTCATCAACAGAGCAGTTCAGGAGGAAAAAATTATTTTATTAGCTAATTTTCCTTTCATGAATTAGGGATTTTTCTCTGTGCAGAGAGAAACTTCAAACCCCTCCAGAAATGGAAGCATGCCCATGGCTTGACTACGACAGATCAAGTTTCCAGTGGGCTAATAACCTGCTCCAGTGAAAACATATTTTTAATTTGCTTTTAGGGTTATTTATTTTTTATTATTACGCTAAGGGTTTATAATTTAATGTCAAACATAATTTTGCACGAATTACGTGGCTGTACTATGATGCAGTAGATAAGCTCAGTGTGCCTGGTTGGCATGGTCTCAAACGGTGTTTTTGAGAAAATGGATCACCATTTGGCAAGGTGCCATTCCATAAACTGCTCAGTAGAACTTTAAAAGGAAAAAGTTGCAAAGAATTTTCATGTTTTGAAAAAACTATTTCTAGTAATATTAAAAGCAGAAGAAAATACTCATTGCTTTCTACTAGATGTAACATAAATTGTATGAAGCTGATTAAGAAATTAAGAGGTTTCCAATTAAAAATTGCAAAGTCATATTTATTGTAAGTTGTCAACTAGCCAAGTAGAATAATATTTTTAAATGAGAATATTTGTTTAAAAATATACTACTCATCATAGCATCTCCAAGTTTTATGATCAGTTTGGTAAATGTTTAGGAGCATGGCCAATGCGCCAAGTATTACACAGGAAATGGGAGATGCAAAAGTAAAAACCATAGTGCCACAGCATCCAAGGAGTTCACCATCTAGTGGAAGAGACAAGCAGAGATACATCCTGTCAATGGTAAGTGCTGTAATGCAGTTAGGCAGAGGATTCTCTGAACCATAGATGAGGAGCATTTAGCCAAGATTTGGGGATGGGGTGAAAGGTTGGGAAATGTTTACACGAGGAGACTGGCAGTTTAGTGTTCCAAGTTGGAAGGCAAAGGATCAAGAGAATTGATTCACCAAAAAAGTGCTTATTTGTATATATGTACATCGTCCACAAGTTTAAATAAATGTAAATATAACATTTATATGTTATTAAGCCATTTTCACATGCTTTAGCTAATCTGATTCTTACATTGACTGACCCTATGAGTTTAAGTATGGAGGATATTAGAATCTTCACTCTTCAGATAAGGAAAATAAATCTGAGAACAGCTGCATGGCCAGACCAGGGACACTCAGGTAACAAATGCATTTGTAAGATAGGTAGAAGCCAACCACAGGACTCGTGGCTGCAGCCCATGTCTGATGTGCTTCACTCTGCCATCATCCTGCTCATTTATCACATCATCACTAAGACAAGAGTAACTAAACCTTTAGGCATAGAAATGCATAATTAGGGAATAATGTGAAATATCACTTTTGGCCTTTCCAATTAAAAACAAATATCATCAGTAAAAATTCCATATATTTTTAAATGTCATCCATTCATCAGCCACAAATTTTAAATCAAATTATATAGAACATGAAATCAAAACTTATCTGTGTATGTCCATTATCAAATACAAATAGTTTGGCAGAGAAGTAAGTGAAGTCTGAGGAGTTAAAGCATTCCAATATGCAACTGACTTAGTGGACATACTAGCCATGTGAGTTATCCAACCAATTATAGAACAACTGCTATGATGTTGATTGGATTGCAGAGTCATTGACCTGATTTTTTTTTATTATGGTAAGCCAGATAACTGAATTGTGAAACTCATAAATCATATTTTTGTAAATTTGTCTTTATACACAATCTTCAATTGTGGACAGTTTTCTTGAGTTTCCACTCTTGCTTCAAAATGTTTATTTTTGACAATGTAAGAGATGTAAATCCTAAATTAGAACATTAACCTGACCTGGTCTGATATGATTAGATAGGTTTTTTTCTTTTATTATTAAAGAGTTTTACATCAAGCATGGGCTGGTCTGAATCAATCACTAATCCTATGTGAAAATATTCAGGATGACAAAACATTTACTGTTCAAATGTTAGAATTATTAACAAATATTACCTTAATAAATTTAATAAAATAAAATACAATTTTAAAAAATGTTTTTAAAAAAGAATTTTCTCTCTGTGTAGAACCACAAAGCTTATTATTGGTGACAATGACATTTATTATTTTTGTCTACTTAGATTACTTAGATAACTTATTACAACTCCTCTTTATATTTGCTAGTTACCTGTATCCTTACTATGTTAAAAATGTGTGTGTGTGTGTGTGTGTGTGTGTGTGTGTGTGTACTCCTCCAAAGGTTTCATGTATTAGTCAGGTTAGCTTAGGCTGTGTTGCAATAACAAACACACCCAGAATCTCAGCATAAAGGTTTAGTAATTGTTCATGCTATGTTCTTTTGGGTCTGGTAAATCTTCCAACTGATATCATAAGGATTCAAGTTACTTTCATCTTGTAACTCTGTCAATAAGAACATTCAACATCTGGTTACTGCATCAGAAAAAGAGTGATCTGAAGGCCCACACATGAGCTCATAAATACTTTTTTTTTGAAAGTGAGTCATATTATATTACTTCCCCTCACAGTCCCTTGGCTAGAAGTAATCAGATGGAACTGCTTGGCCTATGGGGGAGGAGGGAATAGGAATGAGAGAAGGTGGACAAACACTTGAATTTTCTGTGAACAGTAAATTTATCTACCATAAGGGGAATGGTTCTAGAGACACTTACACTTCTAACATCCTCAGAAACACTGACAAAGTCCCTGGTTCAAACATACCACAATGTAGTTTATGCATCTAGAGCTATAATGAGAAATTAAATGTTAAATATTAAAGGAGATATTATTTTAAACAATAATAATAATAAAATTATACAATTGCTTAAAACCAGTAGGTAAAATGAAAACTAATTTCCAGATTATTATGTTACATATCCCTTCACTAAATTTTTATAGAAAGTCAGTATTCTGGAAAAGGAAGGTTCAGAGAGACTCTAACATTTCCCTAAAGTGGTGTTACAAGTGCTCCATCTAGGATTTGAACCTAGTTTGATCTTAATCTACTGTATCTGCTCTTGCCACTTCACCTAGCTAACTCTCCAAGTGTAAACTGATAAGGAAAGTGAACAATATCCCTCTCTGACCCAACTAAACAAATAAACAAACAAACAGACAACTCATGAGTGGAAGCTACCTCTAATACATGGTTCTTGAGTCTCCTAGGAGCAGTCAGGCAAGAGCTAGGTTCAAAACTAAGAAATCAGCTAATTGCTAATTGAAGAATGGGATCCTATCCATAATGCTAATGGAAGTGAAAATAAAGGTAATAAGGTAGGAAATTTTCAAACGCAGAAGGAGTTAAAGGCTTGGCATCTGTAACACCGATAATACAGTGCATTGATTTTGAACAGGATTTGGCATCAGATTGGCCAGAGACTTTTTGATTTTCTTAACCTTTCCATGCCTCAATTTTCTTTTTTGTAAAGTGGACATAAGACCTACCTTGTTGGACTGATTTTTCTGAAGATTATATTAAAGTAATTAGCATTTGAAATGCAGATCACAATGTATAATATGCCTTTTCCTGGAACAGGGAAGATCTTAAAGAATTTCAACTCATAATACTTAAGTATTATGAATAAAGCCATAGCCACTGGGAGACTGCTCAAAAGTTTCTTATGTGATAGTTTCTTCTGTGACTTATGGGCTTTTGTGTGGATGTCTTGGTGTCAAATTGGTAGACATATTATAGAATGCAATGTGTCATGAAAACTTCGTGGTACTGAAAACCCATTCTAAATAACACAGCTGATATGAAACAATGCAAACCTACCTTACAAAATACATAAATACTCAAAATTTATTTAGAAAAATGCAATAGTACTAAAACTATTTATCTCATTTTCTATTATCTCAAGAAATACTCCCATTCTACTGCCATAGTCACTGATAACTTTGTAAATCATAAGCTAAGCAAAACAATTCTTGTTTCCAGTAAGTGACTGAAATATAGCATCAGAGTATCACCCCAGCTTAAATAATCTATGTGGTTTCAATAGTATGATTTTACACAGTTATATTTTCCACTTATTTGACCCTATCTTTTGATAGTATGTTGTCATGAAAGTACATGATACAACTAAAGCCAAAATTGGTTGTGTAACCTCTAGTAAAAGCCCAGAAATGTGTGCCCACTTTAAACATAGGTCTCTTGTTTGAAGCAGTTGACTATATAAGTATTTTTTTTCATTGCTTTTTAACTCTAGATATAAGAAATTTGTGTTCATTCACTTTATGCACTAAACAGACAGCAATGGATACTTATCCTAGGTAGACAGAACCTGGTAAGTGATGTCATGGCAACTTTCAGTAATTGGGGGTTTTGCTTCACCTCCAGATGTATTGATGGGACCATGCTCTATAGGATTCTCAAGACATCTAGCACTCCCTAAGTACTGAGTAACCAGAAATGATATACTGTGTAAGCTGAAATGAGAAAAACAAGTCAGGAATAACTCAGTAGCATTAGTGCTCTGAAAAATTCCTTTTATTACTAAGCATTAAACCTCCTTTAGATAGGAATTCATATAATCAAACATTTGTTTCTGTAACTGAATATTATCTCAAGTTCCCCAAAGAAGACTAGAATACATACCATTTGCCTTTTGGAAATAGCATTCAATATAAGAAAATTTTACATTAGGCACATTTAAATATATGTTTCACATAGTCCTCAAGTAAATAAGAATTGTAAGGAGAAGCAATGTACTCAGAACCAAAAGTCGAGGGTCCTGAATTCCAATTGCAGTTCCAACCATTTTATCAAATCATTTTACTCCTCTGAGCCTTAGTTATATCTTCTACTAGGTCAGAAGTTTGCACAAGATAATCCTGTGTCCCAAGTGAAGGCATTTTGCAAACTCTTCACTTATAATCAATACCAGTCTTAGACCAGTATGTCTTTCCACCATGTACAAAATGCTTTCCAAAATATACTAAACACTGACCACCAAAACAGAGTAAATTCTGACAACACACAGCTCATTTGAAAAGTGTAAAGGAGAGCTGTATCTTAGGAGAAACAGAAATACACACAATTTGGATAAATGAATAATTATCTAACATTGCGTGCTGAGAGCCATCCTAGGCCTAACATGTCTAATCATTCATGATAAACTCAACCAGACACTTCAAATTGAATTATCCAAGATTTCCTTGACCTCACTAAATATTAAATCTGTGTTTAAGAATAGAGAGAGTGAAAGGAGAGAAACTTTGCACGAACCACAGGGAACCAGAATAAGTTCAGACCTAACAACAGTTCTAATTGTAACAATTATTATTTTTGGAATCCTTACTACACACTATTGTGTTAAGAAATTTGCAGACATCATCAAATGTAATCCTCTCAACAACTCTAGGTATTAGACGTTGTTATTCATATTTTAAAAGACAAACATAACTCTAGACTTTTTTTAAGGTCACACTATTGATACATACAAGTGGTAGCATTTGAACCCATATCTGTCCAACTCCACACCTTCTACTCCTTACTATAGCAGGACCTCGAATAACATCGCATTCAACATTGTTTTGTTATAATGTTGATGAGAAAAAAAATGATCCTGGCAGGGGCCACTGCCTCTGTGGAGTCTGTGCATTCTCCTTGTATCTGTGAGATTTTCTCCACGTTCTCCTATTTCCTCCCCCTCCCAAAGATGTGCACATGGGATGAATCAGTGTGTTTGCACTGGTTCAGTCTGAGTGAGCTGTGGCTGTGTGGCAGTGCACCCTGCAATGAAAGTGCATTTTTCCCAGGGTAGGTCCTTGTTAGACCCTGAGCAGCCTGGATATGCACAGGTTCTGGCCACCCATGACCCCGAGGTAGAAAAAGCTCATTGGAAAATAAGAATAATCTTGTTTGTTTTCATTAATCTTTCTTAAATGTAAGTATAGCTCACATTTATTACAAAGTTTAACATTAGAAGTGTTTGGGTCTTTATTTAGAACTATGATGATGTTTTGTGACCAAAAATATTACCTCTTGTTTATATCAATGAGTTTTTGGTAAGATCGCTGTCACCATACATCGTTTTACCCACAGACGAAGTTTCCAAGAATCTTTCTATGATGTAAGTGAGGACTCACTGTACTACCTGATATACAACTTTCCTGTTGAAGCCATGCACTGAATCTTCTAGGAGAGTGGAGAAATATCAAGTTAACCAAAAAGTCCATTTAGATTTTTCCATAAAATAAGACACATTTTTAATTTTCACCAATAATTTTATTAATTTGGATATTTTGAGTAGGTTGGCCATCTCCCACAAGGTATAACATTGATTGTTCTCAATTAATGTCTTGATTTGATCACTATTAACTTCAACTGGCCTACCTTACCATGGAACATCATCCAGCAAGATATCTCCAGCATGAAACTTCACAAACCACTTTTGACACATTCAATCAGTCACAGCACCTTCTCCATACACTGCACAAATCTTTTTATCTTTTGCATTTCATTTTCATTTTTACCTTTATTGAAATAATAAAACATAGCATGCCAAAATGTTGCCTATTTTCTTCCATCTTCAATATTAAAAAAATTCACCAATGTTGATTTTTTTAATGCATACTGAAAGGACAGATGTCACAATATAATCTAACAAAGTTGTTTTGAACAAAGTTAAAGACAACTAAGTGCTACTAGAACCATCATACAGGAAAAAAACCCTGAAAATTTCAGCCAACCCAGTAGTATTCTAGGAGCACAAGTTAGGAAGAAATATATACACTTCTGTTGCTCAGTCAGGGGTTATTTTAATAGCCATCCACTGTGAGCCAGAATTCTATTTGTCATTTTGAAAGTAAGAGTTTTGTTATTTAATAAAAAAGGACTAATTCACTAAAAGATACTAAAAGTAAGATGAATAAAAGTAATAATGTCTCTTTCCAGAATTAGCATAACATTCCAAAGTTAGACAGATTTTCATATAATTCAAGTTTCAGATTATTGTTATAATATTTAAGACTGCCTTGAATGGATGTGGAGTTACAAACAAGAATTCTTACAAATATTTCTGCTTTGTTAAATGTTGCCAATAGAAAAACACATAACTTACATTCAGTTCCAATGTAAAACCTTTTGGAGAAAAACTTTGTGTCTCTAAATATCTTTTTCACAGCATGCTCCTTTACCAATTCCACTATATAACCCACAAATCTAATTAAGAATATTTGAGCCAGCAAGAGAAATATGCAATTGATTTTCTATCCCAGTTTTCTCTCATAAATATAGACTCTATTTCATTTGCTATATATTCATATAATTCTTTTCCTTAAAAAAAGTTTTGAATTTTAGAAATGTTCACAAACTAATTATACTCCTCTTTCAATGAGCTCAACTAGGATTTCATCATCACAGGAAACAGAATTGTACCTCTTGTGGCTCGTAATGGTAATGGTAGGCTTCTGCATCATTGCTTTGACAATCTGCCACTGATTCTTGTGGTCTTCATCTTGGTCTCCAAACACTTAAAAACAGCTGGCAATCTTGATGGAGAATTACATTCTCACTTGTTGGTCCTTGAGCTTCTTAACAACTTAAACTATTGTCATAATGATGTGGCCATGCCCTTGGGCTTTAATCTGATACATCAACCACAGTCCATGGTTAGAGCCTCTTAGTGAGGACCTAAAATATTTCTTAAGAGTTCCAATCTAAAAAGAAATACATCACTTTAATATATTTGTCTTCATGTAGCAAAAGATACTTATAAACAATGGCAATAAGGAAAATTAGCACCAGCAACCAGCATAATAGTAGGCATGTGATTTTTTTAATGAGTAGTCTCTTGAATCCACACCTTGAAAATTGTCTCACTTAGTGAGAATATATGGCATTATTACAGTGTTATAATTAAAATTGCATTAAGAAACACAACACCAATAAACGGGTATGGCCAATAGTAAAGAAAAAAATAAAAAGGAGGTAATTTGAGAAGACTCTGGAGGATGCTGAAAAAAACAATGAGAAAATATCCCCCATTTAGATAAACAGTGAAACCAAGAAAGAAATGGAGAAAGCTACTATTTACTAAAAACATATAGATTATTATAGCACTTTACTGAATTGCATTATAGCATTATAATACTAGCATATAATGCGAATGAACTACAATTGTATGAATCAGTAAAAAAAGGCCAACAGTATAATGTGAGTTTCAAAATATGAGATATAACGTGTGGGTTGTGGGTCATTTTTGGATGAATGAAGGGATCTAACCCTATCAGAGTTTGAAATAGCAAAGGTTATAAAGCATACATTTTCAAAAATAAAATAAAATGTCATTACTATTTTTGAAGTTCACTGTTAGATTATTGTTGCTTTTAAAAACCAGTGTTGGCCTCTTAATCTCTTTTTCCATATGTCCAGAAGCAAATTCACATGGTATTGGTTGATCTTGCTGTAATGCTGTAGGTGGTAAAGAGAGATGATGACATTAATGACCAAACATTACACTCTTCATAAAATATTGGGTTAACAAAGACACTGTTACATTTCCTACAAAATGCAGGCATTTCTCTTCACACCTGATTTATGGATGCTTTATCTCAATTCCAAGTGTGAATCTTTAGTCATGGAGCCCTGGCAGTGCCAATACAAGTTGAACAACTAAACAAGGGTCATCAAGTCAAGAGATTTGATGACTCCCTTTAACAGAGTCATTATAATTGCTAGTAAGTCAATGAACCTGTGATTATTGGTATTGCAGATGACATGACTATTATTATTATAAGATTTAAACTACATTTTACGTAGTTATTAAATCTTAATAAAAAACAATGTGAGAAGCAGAAATTATTTATTTAATATTTGACATGTCACAAATTAGCCAAAACAAGTCATTCTTTTTAGGTGCCTTTCTAGTAACACTGGGGTACCTTCAAGTTGTAACCTATCTTTCCATTTTAAGCACCTAACAGTATTCCTAGAAAAACTCATCATTGAATTGCTTTTCAAAAGTAGAGATGCTAACAAGAAATGGTAATATATCAAAAATAATAAAAATGAGAGAAAGAGAAGGGAAAGGCGACATCATCACAGACTATAGCCTGAATCTTAGAAAAGAAACTGCAAATGTGTAGGTGACTGGGGAAAGTACCAAACAATTTAGCAAGGAGAACAGCTTATAGAGCAAACACTATGAAGGTAAGATTTCTGATTGTTGTCTACACGCATAAACAATGAGATGCTATATCAGTCTACTAAAGCTAATCAATTACAAGATCACAATTTTTTCTTCTCTTAGAAGTCTAAATAAATACACAAGTGTTTTTTTTTTTATTTTTACACACAGCTTTTGTAGTCTCCAATGACAGTATTAAAATATGCTTAAATTATTTGCCCCTTACAACTGGAACACTAATGACTTAAACAAAATGGATTTTTTCTAAACATTTGTGGATGCGTTTATTTGAAAATAAATCAGAATTTGAAACTTACATAATCATCTTTGAACTCTTCTATCTGCCCCAGATACAGTTTTCAGATTGCATTTCCTGGGTGCAAATACTTGAAAAAGATTTCCTCTGCCTTGGTCTTGGTTTATTCCAGCTACAACTGAGGAACCAAATGTGGCCAACGGTGACAGGGTAGCCTGCCTAACGAGCAATATTAATCACACACCAAATATTAGGTTATGTTTCCCTACTTATTCCCCCCCATAGAATATACAAATGAGAGTAATGGGCATCTGTTAACTGTATCAATGGATAATATCAGATACTCTCATTTTTTTCTCAAGACTGCTACATGAACTCATTCCACCCACTACCTTCTTTTTATGTCCTTGGTCCCATCCCTCTGTCACCTGCTCTTCTTTTAACATCTTCAATGACCTCTTCACTATTGTCTCTTCTAGTTAGTTTACACACATCTTCACAGGTACATTATCTTTTTTTAAACAAAAGACCTTCATTTTGCTTTTGTGTTAAATTTTTATTCTACTTTTGGAAATGGTAAACTGTGCTCTCCAAACAGATGCTATATTATATTAAAATAACCTAGATGTGTGTTTTGCTCCTTCTGGGCTGCCATCTCCTTAAGAGCAAAAACAAGGTCCTGTTGATCTCTGTATCTGCAGCACCCAGCACAGTTCCCCATTACATAGCTGATGCCCCATAAACAGTATATGCACTAAATTGAATACATCATCCACGTGTTTCTTATCCTTTTAAAATATGGTTTCTGCTCTAAAAACTCTACTGAAGGTCAACAAATCAAACAGCTCTTTCCCTTCTCATATATGCTTCAAACTGTTGGCAGCATTGGACATGCAGAAGCGTGGACTTTGGGGCTGAGCAGACCTGAAAGCAAATTGCAGCTCAGATGCCTGCCAGGTGTGTAACTTTGAGCACATTACCTGATCTCTCTGAACATCAATTTCTGCTAAGGATATACCTCTAATAGGATACCTGGGAAGAGTATGTAATATTGAGTATATATCCAGACCTGACATATTGTTGATATTGGTGTATGTTAGTCCTTTTTTTGCTTCCTTGTGTCCCTTCATTTTCCATTATCCATAATGCTGCAGTTCTCTGAGTCTTTGTTCTCATTATTATACTCTTTCTGACTTCTCAGACCTCTACTACTATTCTCCCACTAATGTGGGTTCTAGGGATTTGTCTTATTCCTCATTCCTTCAGTCTTTACCTTTATCCCTTAATAACTCAATCCAATCACTGAATTATAACCTTTAATATGAATTGCCTTTTCCTCGGCTTAGTTGACTTCAAATCTCTCTCCAGCTTCCCTGCCTTGTAATCCCCCTCACTAAAGCAGTCTAGCCATCTACAGAAACCAGACTACACTGTCTCCACTCTCCTAGAATGCTTGTCTTCTGTATTTCTCATTTTGATAATGAGATCACCACTTATAAAGTCAAACAAGCCAAAAGTCTGGGTACCTTCCTTGACTCCCCACTCCTAGAGCACAACTCTGGTATTGTATCACCCCTGACTGAATACTTTAAGTAGCTCCCAATTGCCAACAGTGAACTCTTTTTTGGTTTACTCCTCCCTGTTTATGACTGATAGAGCTAGATGTTCAATAATCTTTCTTTCACCATCATCTTTCCTGCTGCCTGGATGCTGTTATTCACAATGCCTTAGTGTGACACTTAAAACTCCATACCCTGGTCCTTACTTATCATTTTAACCTCAGTTTCTATAAAACTCTCATAGATTCATCTTATACTTCAACCAAATGGAGCTAGTCTCAGCACCTCATTAATGACTCTGGATATTTCTGACTTCATCTTATTACTCCATGCCTTCCTGAATGTCCATCTTTCCAACTTCTACTTTGTCAAATCCTAGATATCCCACGAGGCACAATACCATTGTCCTCTCTCCATGAAGACTGCCTGGGGTTCCACAGCTAAGGGTTATCTTTCTATCTTCTAAATCAAGGCAATTACATTGTATTCTGCAAAACTGCACTTCTTTTCCCATCCCCAGTGCTTTTCCTTCCTCTCTCTACAACACTCTCCTTGATAATCTAGGGAACAGCTTAAAGTAGCAAAAAAAATTCCAGACAACCAAGTATATTAAATAAGAAATCTTAAATGTATACACAAAATTAATTCAATAAATTTCCCAGAAGACAGCTTCATATCTCCAGCAAAGAAAGTTGCTCTTACATGGTCAAAGCTACAAGGTACAATTCCAGGATATCAGCTCTGCTGTGAGTGGTAAAGACTGCTAGAAATCCAACCACCAGAGAGGTGGAGTGTTACTGTATAACCAAAGGCTTCTGCCAAAGATTTGTAATTAGCAACAGAATCAACTGGCATTACTACACTATATTTTGTTTCTTTAATCTCCTTTTCCTCTCCTTTGTTTTCCTCCTCCCTGTTTGTGACTGATAGAGCCACATGATCAATAATCTCGCATTCACCATCTCTGATCATCATCTTTGCTACTGCCTGGATGCTATTATTCACTTTAATACATTAATCCTTTGGTTGAAATTCTTAAACCATGATTCTTTATTAAAGGACCATCTTGGCGTCCAGGTGCTGATAGCAGCTTGTCTGATGTTTCAAAAAAATAAATCTGAATGAAACCTCTCCCCACCTCCAAAAAATAAATAAATAAATCTGAGCTGAAGAAAGATTCAAAGAAAGAAAGATTCCAGATTGTGTATTGACACAATCAAAGATATGGAAAGAAAATTAAATCTTATTATGTAAATCAGAGAACAGGAAAGTTTCACCTTGCGATTACAATTAGATGTCAACATGGCATTTAATGGCAAAATGCTAAGAAATACCATGCTATTTTATTGAATCTTACTCTTGTTAGTATCACGATGAGAAATAGAACACACACTGTACTGGTTAGCAGACCAAACCTTTATATGATTGCTGTAACCTTTGGTGGAGCCCAGTGATTTTTGTTCCTTTGCAGAAAGACATTAAAGTGACAGTGTGGCAGGCCATTTTTTCCACCACACACACTAAAACTAGTGTGCGTGCAGCAGAGCCCTGCCAAAGCACGTTGCATTCATACAAAGATCCATACAGATCTTAATCATAAAATAATCCATTCTGTACTCTGTTTTTATGACATTTATATGAATCTGGCCACAGCCTCATCAAGCAGTTCACAGAGGAAAATTGTTCTATTTATGTGGTCGAGACAGGGTGGACTTGATTTTCAAGCAAAGAGAAAAAGAAATACCCAGTTTTTTGTAGTCACAAATCTGGAACTCAAAAGAACTATTTTACACCATTTTGCAACTATATTTGTAACAGAGGATCAGAAGAGATGATATTCTCTTTTTCTGTCCCCTGTCAATAGTAAAGTCACATATCGCTATTTCTGAAGCTGTGAGACGGAGTGAAGACACCTGGAAATAGTTTTCTCCTTCTTTTCTATTTAATTGCAAAAGGCAAAGAAATGGATGTGTGGGTAAAAGTAGAAAGGAAACTTTCCAATGTGCATCTGCTTTAATTTATTCTTGCCCCTACATTGTAAGAACTAATACTTTTTCAACTAATTTCCCCAACTTTTGTTCCTTTTACCCTTTAAGTATCTGACTTTTACACACACACACACGCAGAAAGATGACCTCTGAGAATTTGTATAGATTTGTCTGAACTTTCAGTTTTGGGATGGGGGGAAAAATTAATTTATGTACATGTTAGTGTTATTCTTTTCTGGACTTTATGAAGATATATAAAAGTAAACACAACTGTTTTCTTTCCATTAACGTCACTTAGAAAGCTAATTTTCTAAGTAAACTGTGTAAATAAGTAGAATGGATAGAAAAACATCTCATTGTACACTGATTCAATTATATTTCAGCCATTTATACAACCCTTCACTCATTTATAATAGTGTTACCTTCACTAATAGCTCGGCCTATAATTTTAGTCTTATATTGTCACACAGAGCTCTCTTAGGTGCTGCACATGCTCTCTTCAAGTCAGAAACTAGACTCTAATGATCTATATCCTACATTTATGAAAGAGGTCTGAATTCAAGTTTACTGGCTTCTTTGGGGACACAGCAACTTATCTGAATGGGGAGTGATTGCAGGAAGGCACAGAATTATGTCTAGCAGGCAGACACCCTATGACCCCAGGAGTCACACCAAATGTGGATATTTTTCTATAAATTTCATCAGAAAATAAGCTTTTTCCCTTTTCCTTTCAAATAATAAAAAACACTCTTCTTTTCTTTTAGAACAAAGAGGGGAAAAGAGGAAGTGCCAATAGTGGTAGAACTATTGTAAGAAACCAAATTAAGGTGAATAATTATATGGTGATTATTCCTAATTAAACGAGAATAATGTTCAGAGTGTTGTATTTTATCTTTTCTTTATTTTTCAGAAATCACTGGTATTTAAAAAAATGCTGTACACTTTCTTTCTTAGCCAGCCTTCCCCCATCTAAATGACAGCATACACAGACACATAAACTCCATCTGAATCATTAGTGTGTGAGATACTGTTACCCTGGGGCTGCTGCAGCTCACATATATACCCTTCTTTCTATTTCAAATCTTTAAAATATTTTCTTTTCAAATACTTATAAAAGCACGTATGGTTGAAATAAAAATAAAGCACATACAGATGATATTTTTCAAACACGGCACTCTCATATACCAGAAGGAAAATAGGCGTGTTCGGTTTCTCTGGGTCCAATCTATATGTTCAGAAAAAGTAAGACCTTAAAGGTAGAGAAGATCAAGACAAGATTATAGAACTACTTTAAGATGTTACAACTGTCAGTCAGAAAATAATGCGTATCTTTTATATAATCTACCTACCTAACATTAAAGTTTATGAAAGAATGTGCATTCCATTGTTTAAAAATGTGTGTGTTTTACATGTGATCACTATATGAAGATGAGAAGCTGCAGAGAAATTTCAGCATATTTAGATTGTTTGATAAATGTTTAAAATGTTTGATACATTCCTTTATTTTTTAAAAAAAGTACTGAATAGTTTGTTCTGAGACTGTCCATTATGAACATCAATATTGTCTTACGTTTCAGTCAACCCTAAATTAGTGGAAATAACCTTCAAGTTAAAGACAGCCGTAGAATCCTGCAAGCCCGACACCTGGGAAGTCTCCTGCCTCGTGTGAAGAGACCCTCTGGGAAGCATGTGTGTGCCCTCCCTCCCTGAGACTTTTTCAGACTTTTAGGATGCCAGGTTCTTGAGAGAATTAAGACAAACATCAACAGCAAAGTAGGTAAGTTTAGCAGAAAGCAAGGAGGCTGAGCACAAACCTGTTTGTTTTGTTTGTCTTGCAGAGCATCAGGAAAATTCTACAAGACACCTTGAGATCAGTGAGAAATTTCATGAACTTGTTCAATCTGGCAATCCATCTCCCCAAGCTGCACTTGCTTGACAACATAGGGATTTAAGAGAGTGACGTACTTTCCATAGGAAGCATTACACATCAAATGTTGATTGACCACCACATGAATTAGTTACAATGAAGACAAAAAAGTGCAGGGTAGGTGCAACATCAAGTGAGAGCCTGGAGACTGAGACTGTTTGCACAACTGAGGCCCATGCACTGAACGCATCTACAAATTGTAGCAGGGAACATTTTCCTGGAATAAGAGAAATTGCACAATGGAGCCAAATTACAATGTACACTAAGTAATATGATCACTGCTATATGTAAGTTGGCCAAATAAACAAATAAATAAATAGGAAGGCTTTATTTATGTATCAAGGCAGCTCTGCCAGCTATTTCCACAGACTGAACATGAAATGGGAGACACGAAGCCACTCTTCCTTTAGCGGATCCCAGTTCTCATGCCTTCCATATATTAAACAGCTTCCAGCACTGAGTTTGACGCAAACATTATTTTCTACAATAGGAAACCTAAATACAAGCCAACGATTTCATTTATGTTTAAGCAAAAAATAAAAAACAATTATCTATTTCAGTGCTGGAGGAAAACCTTGCTGTTTTGGACTAACTGGGGGGAAAGAATTCTTTAGTCTCCAATATGGCAGCTGCCTAAGGAAGAATTCTTAAGGTAATTTTGTCTCATACAATTTTCTCCTCCTATCCCAACTTCAGAAATTAGTTTCTAGTTCTATAAGATAAGACTCCCAATACATTGTTTTGAATACAATCATTTAACATTGTCCATAGAAGTAATGTTGGTATGCATTAAAGAAACCAACTGGCAAACAAAAAAATGTATTGAGTACTTACAGTATGCCAAGCTAGATGTTATTAGGCAATTAAAAAAAATACTATATGATTTCAACTCTCAAGTAATTAAGACCATGTATAACATTTACAGAAATGAAACCAAGGGTTTTTATTATATAACAATCACAAATCTTTTTAATTCATTAATTAAATTATAGAAGGATTAAAGGGAAAATGTTTTGAGTGTGATGGTAAGCAATCAGAGAAAACTTTCATAGGTGAGTATTTAAAGAGGAAGTATGGATTAAGTGGAGTAAAAGAAGCTCAAATTTCTAAGGCTACAGCTCAGTGGTTGAATGTCCAATGAGATCAAACTATATAATCTTAGTTTTGAACAATTTCCTAGAACTTAAGGAAGGATTAAAAGGGTAACAGATTCAAATAGAACAAACTGATTACCTATTATATCGAGATGCAAAGGGGGAATTTTGAAAATGGCACTGGAATGTTCTCTGGCTTCCAGAAAAGCCATTGGTCTGACACATTGCATATGCGATCGGCAGCCCCTGAATTTTTGTCATCAGTGAATTGAGGACTAGTTCAGGTTACATACAGGGAAGGGAATTTTAGTTGATAATTTGAAGAGAGCAATTCACTTTGGAAGTAATGAATCAGATCAAACCATGCATTGCATCTACTATGAAAATATCTTAAAAAATTAAAAACCCTAACAGAATATTCAAAAGCAATCATTAATTTCTACGATACTGGAAGGAGGATCAAAAGCGAATAAAATGCACATACCAAATAATAGCATGAAGAAACTGTTTTCCGTTTTGACAAACTTTTTTAACCAACAGAAATTATGACCAAGTCAATGATCATAAAAATATGTATGGTCGTGGCATAACTGGCAACACTTTTTTCAGTCTTTTTTTACAAACATAATATTCATTATTTGCACACCAAAAAATGCACTCAATTTGACACAGTTACATATTTAGGCTTGTCTAAGCTCTGCTAACTGTGGACATGTGGAACCTGGAAGACAACAAATTCCTAATGTATAGTCACCCTCATAACAACAGCAAAAGAAATTCCTCAAACATCAACTTTGGAAACCCTAGTTGTTGTGAAATAACAATATCTGGGAAGCAATAGGCCATTAGTGATGCTGCAGCAAACAGAAATGAAGGTATCTTGTTCTGATCACAACTACCGTATACCCAAGGGACAAGGAGACAGACCTGCAAATGAAAGACTAAGCAGCAAATCACAGAACGTCTACAGAAGCCCACAGTCATGCAAGGATTGATTGCAGGAGCCTACACATCTCTTTCTGGGATTAATGCCCATAAAGATAGCAACACCATCATCAGTGTCATCTTCCAAACAAAGGACCACAATATAGAGAGAACGGTATTAATTATTGTCAAAAATCACTTGTGCACTCAGCAATTTCAGTAGGAACAATCAGTTTAAGTGGTGGTGGCAACTTCTCAACATAAAACACACTTGCTGCAATCTAAACTGGATTTGAAGAGAGGTGAGCAACTGCTTTAGTTGTTTAATCTGGTTAGATTTGAGCTAAAGTAGTTCACATTTTTAGAATGAACGAATCAAAGGCATAATTGTTTTTGTCATCTGCACAGCAATTTTACTCCTGAATGCATTGTTTTAGGCAGGAATTAATAAAAATTGCATGTGCTTCAGGTGCTGGGTAGATCACCCTTTTCCACACAGTCCAGCCTGAAGCTGTGAATGCTCCTTTTCTTATTATCAGTTAATAATTCTCTCTCATTGAGGCAAATTAGGAACTTGACTGTGTTAGAGAGTCCAGAACACTGCTAGAGGCAAAAGGGGGCTAAATGGCAGAAATTCCTCTCTGAGCAAGATGCATGAAGCACGACATTGTGTCCACCACAAAAGCCGCTCTGTATTTTTGATCCTTTCTAATTTAATTAGCCCAAGAGGTAGCGCATTAATTTGCCAAGAATTCTTCTGATGCGAAAGCTGCCCTTATTGCAGTGAAGGGAAAAAATAACCTGCATGCTACAGTGGCATGCTAGCAATGAAAGGGGGTTATTTTTGTGTTACAAATGGCATTGCAGGGTTACAAGAGACCTTTAAACCTTTTTATCTCTGGTTAGGTCATATGTAACACAGTGCAACACAAAGCGCTAATTAACCAATTCTGGTCCAGACATCTTTTAGAACACTGAAGAGAGTTACACAGTTAGAACCCAGGTCAAACGCACTGCTTTGTTTGCTTTTAAAAATGGAAAACAACTTCTGGTGTATATATTAAAAATAGAACAAAAAATCATCAATCGACAGTTCAATTACTCTACCAACTCAGACTCTAGATATTCATTCTTGTCTTTGTTTTCTTTCTGTTTAATGATATTCTTTATGTGGGTAAGCTGGAGCCTTGAAGTCCCTTAGAAGGTCTCTTGGCTCTTTGTGCTGTATTTGTTTGGTAAATTGTCTCCATGTTAATCTTCTTCATCAAATACTTGGAGTCAGTTTTGAAAAACTTTGATCAGGTCTACCACCACCACGCTTCTTCATTGCCATGTGCTTCTGATATGCACTCGGGCACTGGAATGGGTCATTTACTCATTAAAGAACGAGAAACATGCATCCTACCATGATAAGTCCTCCCCAATACTTTGAACTGTTAATTAAGGCTATGCAATCATGTCTCCTGTTTGCAGAACTATTTCTTTTCTAGAAATTACAGGATTCCGGTTAGGGACTTTCAACATCCCTGTCGCGTTCCCTCCCCGAGTTCCATCTCCACTGCCTCAGCGTGGCTGGCTAAAAATACTCACTCTTAGAAACTAACTCATAAAACCCGAGGTTGTTACATTGTATGTTTAATTCTGTGGCCCCTTTAATGAAAACCAGTAGAAGACAATAGCTTTAGAGAAAGGCATTGATATTTGCCCCCCTCCCTGCTTCTAGCTAGAAATCAGTGAATGGAGGAGTGGTGAGTGAGTAGGACTACGTGTTATGGATACCCAGAGGTATCACAAGCAGCCTGTTTGTGGCAGAGCGTAAGATTTAGTAGCCAAACTGAGAAGAGGAAATTAGCATTGTCAAGAGGTAAGGCAGGATGGATCCAAGCTCTAGGGAGTGGTCTGGGGTGAGAGGGCAGAGAGCAGAGGAGAAAGAGGAGGATCTGGAGAAAAAAAGAGGGATCTTTTAAAATAGCAACTCTGCAGACGAAAGAGGGAAAAAATGAGAGAAGGAAAAAGAGTAATTGGCTGTTAATTGCAAAGGAAGAATAGGGGTTGGAGGGAGAATTGAATTAAGGGAATCTCTATTTAATCTCCAGCCACATTTTCTCATGAAAAACAGTACTAAATAATCTAGTTTCTTAAAACAGAGTTTGTCCTTTCAAAATATGTTTACTTCTTAAAGGTAACATGCTTCCAGATATCTGTGTTCCAACCAAAAAATACATACAAATAGATTTATAAGGTACAATTTTTAAAAACTCCTTAAGTTAATGAAAATTTTTCTGAACTAAAAACCTTTATCTCTTATATTTTTGTAGATTCTGTTTAAAAATAAGCAGCTAAACAGTAAAATGATAGTTTTCCTACACAAGTTAAAAAGTTCTTGTATATAATGTTATTAATATCATTTATGAACAAGATAACTCAGCTGAGAATGTGCTTTTATAGATATATGTTTAAATGTTCTGAATTTTTCCAGGTTGTCCAGAAGATTTGAAAGGGTAAAAAGATTTCTTAACGCACAGTAAATACTTCTGAAATAGTGAATTAAAATGAAAAACAGATGACATATTTATTCAGCTTTTGGCTTCTGTTACATCAAACAGCACATTTTCCTCAAATGGTTTCATCAGAGGACCCATAACCTCTTAAACTGATTGACTCGAACATGTCACTTTTTTTGATGATTGGAGGTTTATAAAATAGTCCCTACTTTTTTTCATCTGTCAACATATAGCATAACTTTCACAATAGATAACAAAAAGGATAACATTTATTTCCATGCTTTCTCTACAGATCATTTTAAGATTTCAAGTAAATGAAGATACAGTATATGAATAAAGTGTTTGATTTCCATTAAAAAATCTTGAAATTTTGTAGTTAATTGATTTTAATAAGTGTTTTATTTTAAAAGATTGATGAAATCAATCTGAATACTGCCCACAGGGGAAAATACTGAATAACTTCTTACCAGGATGATATGCAGGCATGAATGATATTCACAGTAATAGACAAAAAGCAAATGGTAGATAAATCCAAATTTGAGAGGAAAAAAACCAGCAAATTGTTATTTTGAGCCAATATTTAATAAATGATAAGAAACTACTTTCACTGACTTGCTAAAATGAAAAATATTTTTCTTCTTAATTTCATATACCTTTATGAGCTCAGAGATACACAGAAGAAGAGAAACAGCTTACCTACGTCTGCTTTCAAGATAAAGCCAGGACCTTCAAATTTTCACCTGGCCTCCTAAAGTGCCGTGATAGGTCTGAGAACGGGTATGTTCCTTAATGTTCTCCATGTCCCTGGAAATTTGTTGATATTTACACACTCTTAGTTGGGACAAGTTGAAGAGGAACTAGAAGTATAAAATCCTCTCTGGAGAAAAAGGAAACATGGCAGACCAAAAGCAAGAAACAGATTGGTCTCCAAATAACCAAGGAGGAAAAGGTGTGGGCTCGGGATAAATGCCCTGAGGTGATATGTCAGGCAGGATCACAGTCCAAGCAAATGGCACCCTCAGGCTTGGAGACTGAGAAGAGTTTAAGGAAAGGACACATTACAAAAATGAGGGAAAGGAAAGTATCCAGGGGTGGGATGCATCAGGGCCAGTGGCAGCAGAGAACTGGAGCACCCTAAGGTCTGAGGAGACACAAGCAAGCCCAGAAAGAGGTGAGCGCCCAGGACCACTCACTAGACAGGGGCTGTGGCTTTGCCCGAGGGCCACAGCCAGCCTGCAGCTGTTCCCCAGGGAGGGAGCAGGGGAGCAAACAGCCTGACCCCACCTTCCTCCACCCTCTGCTCCACCGTTGTTGTGGTTGTTGTTGTTGTTGTTGTTGTTGTTGTTGTTGTTGTTGTCTGCTTTTGACAGAAACCAAACCAGAAAGCAGCGACAGCACTTACATTAGCCTCCAGGGGAGCGGCCAGCAAGGGCAGTCATAAGTTAAACAGCACAGGTAACTTTGAATATTTAATTGTGTCAAGGAAACATTTCTTAATGTTAAAACAAAATGTTAATGACCTTATGGAAGGAAAACATGATGTCTTTTTCACAAAGAACATTTGACAGTACTCTGGGATAAAAAATATATCTGCACACACCCACACCCACCCACCCACACACACACACTGAATTATTCTAAAAAAAAATAGAAGTCAAATTATAAAACTAAAAAGTACAAAAATGTATAAAAATCATGACAATAAAACATAAGAATGTATAAAATTATAGGTAACTTTAAAACTGTGACCTGACTCAGTTGCTTTATTATTAAGAAATAAAATCCATCCAGTTAAGGTTTTTACAACATATGAGGAACAGCAAGAGAATGGGGAGTAAAAGAAAAAGTAAAATAAGAAAAGACAGATGATGAAGGGAAAATTAATTGAATCATTGTTCTTTCCATTTTCCTTTTCCTCTCCACAATGCAGCCCCAGAATATTAATTCTTAGAAACAGGAATCCAAGGATCCTCTGAAATCTCACTGCTCTTTAAGCCACTGTAGAAGTAAATCTATTTTCTCCTACAAACCAGTAGTTCCTACACTACTTTCTCAGCAACCTTAGGAAAAACACATCTAGAAATACAGAAGTACAATTTTCCAGTCAGAGGTTTGAGGCACACTGAAAAGCTACTTCCACAGTCAGTAAAGCTATTTAGATCTAGACTTCGGTTCTCCACACATTACCCACCTCTTTCTTGCCTCCCATGGGGAACAATAAGGGTCCTTTGGAGACATGAGGAATCCCAGGTCAGCTTTCTGGACACAATATCTACGGATGCAAGCTCACGAGCCAGCCTGTGCTGAAGCGTCTCCTCACTTTCCCGACCCTGCCAAGCAGGCCTCCTACCTACACACAGCTGAAAACAAAACTAATTACTGTCTGTCCCATCATGCTGAATATCACCCTAAGTGCACCTTTATTCCTTTCTTTTTTCCTTTCCTCCTTTATTTGTAGCACGTATCCTTTTACAGGCATCGGCTGAGCACTAATATGCTAGCCACTGGGGAAAGCGAAGGATACAAAATAATAAATCAAGATCCCTGGACCTTGGGCAGCACCCAGTAGAGTGAAAATAATTGTTACACTGTCCTTTTCCACACCCTGTAACTGAACATAGCATATAGGAGACATATAAATATTTACCTATAGCACAAGCATGTACTCGATGCATAAATGGATACAGATGCACATGTATAATCTGATCCTGAAATACCTCCATTCCCTTGGGGTAAGATCCTCCCAATTTACCCCACTCTATCCTGGCATCATTCCTATGTCTTGTGGTCTTTTATTGAGTTTCAATAAAAATTTCAGATTTTAAATAATTGAACATATGCAAGGATGTTAAAGCCACTCAAAATGGTAGCCATACACTCGTTCCTGGATGAGGGTTGGCAGTGGTAGGAGTTGAGAAGCAGCTTTAGAGAAGATGGAAGGAACTAAATAAAGGGATGATATAAGCAGAGGGCATTATAAGGATGTGGAGAAAAACAAAATACTAAGATTCCCTTCAAAAAATATCTTCTTTCCAGTTTTTCCCTCAGAAACCCACTCTTTAAGAGCAAGTAGACCTTAAATTTAATCTTTGGAAGTAAATTTTGTAAGGACAAATAATATGTAAGAAAGCCTTTCCTTTGTGTAGTCACCACTTTCAGAAGCACCTGTCTTAGCACTGAACATATATTTCTCCAGAACTATTAGAATCACCTGGGGAGCTTTAAAAACTATCAGGTCCAGTCCCCAGCCAGGTGGGCACAAAGCATCAGTGTGGTTTAACACTCCCCAGTCGGCACTAATGTGTACAGCCATGGTTGCAAGTAATAAATATATATTTAGACATGTGATTATTAGTCACATGCCTATCATCCTTAGTAAAAGGAAATGATTCTAAGTATTTTTTGTTTTTGATAATGTCAAGAAAATATTATAATAACATATATCTTAAAATTCCATTTAAAATAAAGATAGACATTAAATTTTTAAACAGAAGTGATCATTGCATAGAATATTTGAAGTCTATATTTTTAATGCTTAATAATAAAATGAGGCTCCTAGAAAAATAACAAGGTTCTGGTAAGCAGATGGAGGAGGGTCAGAATAATGATGCAAAATTTTTATTCCAGCTTACTTCCTCCCACCCACATGCTCTTTTCCCCCATCTCTGCCATATCTGGAGTCATTGTACAGAATTTAGATAGTTTAGCAACTTGCAATGCAAGTTAGTTTGGGTGATGCTGACTTTTAAAAACTCCAAAGTCTCTTTCATCTAAATATTCAGTAATTTTATAAATATGTCTATTTTAGAGTGTATTTTAGTAAGTAGCTCAGCAACAGTTCCTGGGCTCATTCACACGATTTAAGAAGCCATCTCGAGGCTGGGCTTGTGCGGTGTGTGCAGCCACTGCAGGGATTCAGGTAGGACCTAGTCTTCGGAGGGAGGTGCACTTAGGAGGTGTGGAAACCCAGATTAGCTCTGGCACATAAGCTACCAAAAATGTTCTTGTTAAATGGGCAACATGTTTTGTAAAGGTGCAGAATCCACTTTGTTTCTATCACTTGTCAGAGTTAAGCATAAACAATGTACAAACAAACAAACTGTGCCAGTATAAAATGTAATATTTGTTTATGAGACACTTCCAGAATCTGACGGTGGCCCTCTGTTCACAATATTTAGGCCATATCTATACTGGCCAAATTTTACAAAAAAGTTACTTAAGCTTTGGGTAGTGATAAACATTAAATAGCTTTGAAACTACCCCTGTATCTGGTTTCTAATCTCGGATAAAATCAGGCCAGGGTTACCAATTGTAATGATCACTGTGTCACTATAGAAGCTAAGCAAGAACAATCATTAACTAAGAACCTGCTATATAGCCCGCTAACATTGTCCTAATTCAGAGCTCCCTCGACTTTGGGCATTTTGGAACCAGTAAAAGTCCCCCTAAATGGTAGAAAGTGAAGAGTGTTACCATTATTTTTTTTTGTCAAGGAAGATAATACATGAAAAGAATAAAACTGCATCCACTATCATCATATTACATAAACACCAAAAAAGTAGGAAAGACAAAATTCCTCAATAAAGAATAATTCTATAAAAAGAATACACTGACTCTCTTATTTCACTGCAGTCCAATGAAAATGTCATTACAGATCAGCGGGTCCATGGCCAGTATTGGAGAATGGCTGTTCTGAGGGTGTTCACTTAGCATCCTGCTGAGTTCCTGGGAAAACTCTGCCTGTGATCTCATTGATACCTGTGCACAGCTTCCCACTCAGCCCATTTGATGGGCAACCAGTGTATTCATGACAAATCTGAAAGATATACTTCTTTATCCAGTTCAGAGCTCACAGTTTTACCACTGCTTGAAATAGCATTGGCAACATTAGAAGAGACGCATTCCTCAAAGACTACCATCTACGGTGATGGATGGGGACTTGACTTGGGGAGGCAAACACACAGTACAGTGTACAAATTATGTGTTGTAGAATTGTGTGCCTGAAACCTGTGTACTTTTGTTAGCCAGTGTCACCCCAATAAATTCAATAAAAAGGAAAAATATAAATAAATATAAAAGATTACCATCTATATAATGTCAGTGTTCTTTTTATTGTTTTCTTTAGTTTTGTTTTAAATAAAAGTTCAGGCACCAACCCTTAACCCAGCACATAATTCCTATAATTCAAAATAAGAATCCATAGTCAGGCAGTCTTATAAACTATGGCTTTTATATTGTATGAAAATTAAATGTAAAGGGTCATTTTGCGAGTGATTTATATATGTACAGATAATTATGATTTTGCATGTTTAGCCAAAGCATCAAAGATCCCTGTACCTTACAGGAGCATCTATTATGATATTTAGAAGAACAGAAATAAAAAGGCTCTTGCTCACATTCTGCACTTCATTAGGGTATAAGCCTCCAGTCTGCCTGAGATAACTTCTCTTCCACATGATATGTCTGCACTACCAAACTGAACAGCACTTCCAAGCAACTTCCTAATGCTCTTGTTTTCTGTCTTCACAATGACGTCAGGTTGGTAATGCTAAGGCCAACCTTTCTTTTCAAAGGCCTGAAAATCTGCTATCAGATTCAACTTACAACATTGAAGATGTTCTGCAAGTGATCTTACTCCAGTTTTAAACTATACAGCTTAAATTCATTGTAAATCATCTAACTTTTCATTTATTTTAGTTTTTAGCAATGTTTTGATCTCTCTTAAAAAAACAAAAATACCTTTATTGGTTCTATTAATACATATTTTTTATTAATTGATCTGTTTCCTTTCTTCAATAAATATCTCAACCCCACAGGGGCATTTCAGGGAATGACAGGGCAAAAACACCCCTGTGACTTTTTCCCAGTTTTCCTGTGCCCTACAGCTCTGGCAATCTCAAGTTTCAACTTCAATCCGAGATCCTCAGAAAAGCACACGCTGAGAGGAGATCTCACAGGTCGTGGTTCCTGTCCCCAGTGTCACAGACAACTCACGAAGATAAGAGGACAAGGCCGGCCCCTCCGTACAGGCAACAGAACAATGAGGCAAGCGAAGAGCATCGGCCAAACGATGTTTGCATTTAATATGGGCCAACTAGCTGAAACACCAAGTTTTTAAATTCAAAAAATAGACACTTTAAAATTTGTCATCCAAAGTCTAAACCAGAAGCTTTTTATTATTACTTTATATGAAAAAGAGCAACCCACCTCTACAAATTTGTGCCAAAACAAGGACCCTCCCTCAGTTTTAGCTCAGCAGGAAGAAAGCAAATGAGTGCTGGTGCACCCTGCTCAAGGGGCCCTGCAAAGTGGCACTCTCAATCCCTTTTGCCCATTTTCTAATCTCCCATTTCTAAGATTTCCTCCTCACTCCCGTAATTGGCTGAAGTACAGACTGAACTGACTAGCTTATAAATTACTATTTAATGCTGATCCACACAGTATTCTAAAACATAGAATTTTCAATATTTGAAATTCAGATTTAAGTTTGAAAAATATAATATAATTATGCAATGTCCCAGAGAAGACATATATAGTCACGTTAAAGAAGAAATAGCTCCAAGTTCTACAAGGTTTGATTACATATGATCAACTGTTTTAACAGATTTTTTAAGTACAGATTTCAAAAGTGAGTTGGTCAGCCATCAAAGCATTAAAAAAAATCACAGAGACACGTATTGGTAGCACTAGTCAGCTCTGTCTACAAAAGATAAATTATTAGCCAAAACTCTGAAATCCCAATGCCTATGGTAGAGGTAGAGATATCAACCTAAATCCATTTACTGTTTGACTCATCTAATGCCTCTTCTTCTAGACTCACCAAGCACACTTCTCTAAACCAATTAGACGCCTGTGCGGACTGCCCAAGGTGAGTGAGTGTGCTTCAAATACTGGTCTATGAGTTAGGTTTTCACTCTTAATTAATCAGATGGCATTCTGACTCCACTTCAGTCATCCAGAACAAGGGATGCCCCTTGGTGTACAATTAAAATTAGGCTTCTGAGACTGGAAGGCTGAGGAGCAGCCTGACTGCGTTCAGTTCCCCAAGGACTTTCTTGCCCATGGTGAAGACACCTTGGGACCAGACACTACTAACTGTGAGCATTGCTTTTCTCATTTTAAAACTTAGACTGACATAAGATTTTGACACAACTTTACAAACATAGGGGAAGTTTCACCAGAATATAAAGCTCAGCTCTCTCCTCCTGCAAAAGCACCTGGAGGGATGTATGTGCATGTGTTTTTCTTCTTGGATCATCGTTACAGTTATATATACATATATCCATATATATATACATATATACATACATACATATATATATATATATATATATATATATATATATATATATATATATATATTTAGCATGGTGCCTAGAACAGAGCTGGTCCTTAAGAAATTGTCACTTTCTACAAAGATTGCTGGCTTTCAACAAAATGATACCTCATTTCACAGCCTCAATATTTGTCAAAGAAAATGAAATGTTATATCCAGAGTGACAGAGTGATATTGGTTATCAAAAGGTTAAGAACCACTCATAGAGGAAAGAGTTTTAATTAATAAAGAGAACTTTCTAGAAACATCTCCTTGTTTATACTCAAAATCAGAAAGGACTGTAAAACTTGTGTCCTTAAGGCAACATGGGTGTTGATAGACAATAAGAATTTTGCAGAAGGCACTAGCAGAAGGTGTCACCTCTAACACTTTTGTATAATTTTTACAATTATGAGAAAGAACATAATGTCCAGCATAATAGGCATATAACAGAAATTCTTGTATTTGAAAGATTTATGTTGGCACAACTGAAGCCAAAAGCCTGAGAGCTCTCTGGCACTGACCGCCGTGGCTCTGAGTCAGTCTGTGAGCAAGTCGAGCTGATGGATATAGATGGCATGAGCACTGATTTGTGATCAAGCAAGACTTGGAAGCAGTTGAGGCAAAGCACCAAGATGACAAAAGAAGAAAACCTGACCTAGACCTAGATCCTGCTCTGTTTCAGTCCTAAGAATTTTACCAGTACTCAAGGTAGGAAGAATTACTGTTTCCACAAGATATTTACTATATCTATAACTGTACATAAGTTGTTTAGATATGCCTATATACATATATACCTTACCTATTAGTTAATTAGACATAATTATTTAATCGATAGTTTGAGATCAGCATTCCTCAAGTTCAATGCAAATAAGTAAACACACAAATAAGTTTAAGATGCTGACAAGTGCTATGCAATAAAAGAACAAAATATTATATAAGAAAACAATGGAGAAAAAGAGAGCTTACTTTAGATTGAATGGTCAGGAAAGACTTAGGAATTGGTAGTTAAGCTGAGTTTTGTCAGAGTGCAGAGTAAGAGCAGGACAAAAAGGACTCTAGCCTAAAGATGTGTAAAGGCCATGAGGCAGGGAAATACTCAGCCCACTCAAGGAGCTGAGCACGGGCCATCAGGGACAACCAGTGTCATTGAGATGTTGTCATTGGTGGAGAGAAGAAACAAACGCAGTGGGAGGATTTGCTCAGCATCAGAGCACAGAGGGCCTATGGTTTAGAAACAACAAGGGACTTGGACATTGTCTGCGTGATGGGAAACCACTGAAGAAATTTAAGTAGCAGACTAACATGATTTAATCACCGTGACTGTTAAGTGAGAAATTGATTTATGAGGAGACAATAAACAGGAAGACCAATTAGGAATTTATCACAGTGGAGATAAACTCCATGCAAAAGAAGATGATAATGGATTAGCATCAAATAACGGCAATGGTGATGGATAGGTTCCCAAGCCCTTTGAAGGTGGAATTGACAGGAGGTGGTCACTCACGTGCCATATGCCTGAGAAGAGCAGTAGTAGAAATGACTCCCAAGTATTGGATTGGAACCATTGAGGGGTTAAGGAACATCATCCACATCTGCCATTAGACAGACCCAAGCACAATGGTACTCTGGAAAAACAAGTTTAAAAGCATCGCTTCTGAAGAGGAATGCAAAAGGGACTATTTCTTGTAAGGTGTGCATTCTCTGAAATATGCAGTAAATTTGCAGTGCAGATTGGGGTAATATTGGTATTTTCTAGTTCTTTGAAAAATCTTACCCGTCCATGCCAACTTTGAATAATGTGAAGCTGGGGTTTTTAGAGCATTAACTGCTTCCTTTCTTCTTTGGTTTAGAGAGAATTAAAAAATATGACAAAACAAAAACAAAAAACAGCCAGCCTGAGATCAATAAGGCTGATTAGAGCACTAGGCTTCAGATCTGTGGTTAAAATCCTGGAGAAAACTCCCACACTCCACCTGCCTCTCCCACTCTAACCGTAGGAAAGCTCAGTGAAGGAAAAATGTAGTTTTTAAAAGCAGACAAACCTACCCAGGATCACTGCCTTGCATGCGCCCAAGCAGGGGTGTCCAATCTACGGCCCGTGGGCTGCATGAGGCCCATAATGGCTATGAATGAGGCCCAACACAAAACTATTAATTTGCTTAAAACTTTTTTTGCTCATTGGTTTCTGTTAATGTTTGTGTATTTAATGTGTGGCCCAAGACAACTCTTCTTCTCCCAGTGTGGCCCAGGGATGCCAAAAGTTTGGACACCCCGAGATGGAGAGGGAAGACAAAGGAGAAAGTCCCCACTGCTTGAACAGTGTTTTCATTTTGCTCCATTCAATCAGGCACCACCAAGTACCAGTGGAGACCGTACTCTTGTCACCCTCAAACTAGGTGATTTGCTTCTGCTCCAGGAGCAGTTTTAAGTATGGTGTACTCTGGCTTGCCGGGAACAGCACTGAACAAGAAAATTCAAAATAATCAGAACTCCTTTCTTAGTGACAATGGTCACTTGCTGTGCGTTCTGGAGAGTGATCTGAGTAATCCCTACTAGAGATCAAGCATGAGAATGAAAAAGAAACGTTTTGGAAATAAAAGGCTTGAGTTTCATTCTTCTTGAACAGTTTGCCAGTATCATTTCCCACTTCTCAGAACTTGAAAAGTGTGAGGTCCTTTAGCATCTCAGTACCTTTCCCTAGTCAACTTAAAACATTCAGGTATTATTTCTTCCCCTACAAAATTACAGGTAGTACTTAGAGATCTTCAGTCTTCTTCTAAACAATGAATCCTTTCTTCAAGTATCATCTGAGTTGAAAGGGCAACAGATGTGAAACCCACTAGAGCTGAATTACCTATTGGGAAGCCTGAAGTTCCCAGGAGCCTCAGGGAGCATCTTAGGACTCCAATGAGCAAATCTCTTCCTTTCCAATGTGCTATATGACCTTGTGGCTGTTACACCCTCACTTCTTAGTAACAAAGTATCCATGCGTCCAAAGAATCAGACAGTGGTTATTCTCTCAAACAGGGCATTTAAAAAAGCACACCCATTGTTCATCAAAGTGAGGTAAAAAAAAAATGTCAAAAGGCACACAGGTGAGGGAACAGAGAGCCACTCTTGAAAAACAAAAAGATGAGAATTACTGAGAATATATTTGATGAATAATAAAGTGTCATTCATATCATTTATCAGCTCTGTAAGATAATTTTTGTACAACTTTGTGCTATTTTTATGTTCCTATCTACTTGCTTGTTTTGACTACTGTGATTTGTGAAATCCATTTTAATCTTGAAGTCTTAGAAACAATTACAAAAGAAAACAAATTTTTAGAGGGACATATACAGCATGCACTTCAGAGTACAGAAGTTCCTGGCTTTAGGAATTCTCATTTTCTTCAAATGTTGGTTTAGTTCTGCATTGAATTAGGCTGTAATATCCCATTATATGATAAAGCATCATTTAACAGGAAGTTATACTCTTTTATGTTATGTTTGCATTTAATTTCCATGCTACTTTTTAAAAAAAATAAGTGATAAGTAGAAGCAGAACAGGTATTTGTAATTACTCATGAGTCATTTGCTCTCATGTAATTTAATAGCCACAGATCTTTAATATTTATAGCACATGTTGAAAGGATTTAACATATGTAGTGATCTTCACCAAGTAACTCCATATTCTTCTTGAATTCAAAGATGTAAATTTTGTCACCATTTATGCAACCTGCTAAAAATCTTGCTATTAATTCATGTGAATGAGTTTTTCCTCCCAAATTTTAATTAAAACACAAATGCTTTGCACACTTCAATCTGCAATATCCCACACATGCGTTTTTCTTAAAAATTGACTGATCAGTTAGATAATAGAGAATTCCTCTCTAAGATGTTTCTTCATACCTGAAGATTCTCAGAAAAAAAAAGAGCTATATTTGTGTAAAAACTCATTCAAAAGTTAAATATCCATCATACTGCAATGTTCTCTGTGGCAAGCGTTCTCTTCACATGCCTATATAGTTATAAATGTGCTAATAATAAGAAAGGAGGAGGAGAAATCCATTAAGGTGAATAGGCAATAATAGTGCAAACAACTAGAATTTGACAGAAAACCATGGTATATGTGAAGTCAACATTAATAAAGAAACGGTAGCATCAAAGAATGTATTCTCACAATCAGAAACATGTATAACTTAGCATTTCTGCAAGAGTTGCTATTCAATGAAGAATATTTTGACTATCAATTCAAATGATAGTAATTCTTTCTCCACACCTAAGTTTAAATTATTGCAAAACTATATAGCATAACCAAATTTCAAAATATATGACCACATTTTGAATTATCTGCCATTTTATACTATTTTATGCTATGTTTCAGAATATGGTCATATATTTTGAAATTTTACATTCTAAAGTAAGTTTTAAAAATGCACTAAAATATTTTGTTAATTGGCTAACTTTTTTCTCCAGAACAATAACAAATCAGTAGAAGTAAAATGATATAATAATAGTACTATATTCGTCAGAATTTAACACACACACAAATCCTTTGTTCCTTTTAAACATTCTTCACAGGCAAGTTTTTAGCTATGTCACTTTTATTATTATAAATCGTTACAATGCTACATATTTTCCCATCCTCTTTTCTTAATAAGACTAAGAATTTATCAATAATTGTGGGCTATTAAAAGGCAAAAAATAAAGATTTTTCTAGATCCATTTTTCAAAACAGAAGTGTACATTTTTCTGAAGAGATGAAATAGAAATGTTTGATTAACTGACACTCAGAAATCATTCTTGAGCAATCTGTTAGAATTGTTTTCCCTTTATAATGTTTTCTGTTCTATCCTATGAAGAACTATGAATCATAATTCTGGCAGCTAAAACCAAAGGAGGTGATAGGCTCGATTAGCATCCTAAAAATATGCATGTCCTAATGCTCTCTTAAAATATGTCTTCTCAGAGATGTTTCAAATTTTCTCAGCTAAGCAAAATTACATTAACTAAGACCCTGGCATAAAGATTTGCTTATTTTAGTTTGCCTAACAATGTAACCAAAGCACCAAAATATTGGTACTCAATAACAGATAAATTATTCTGTCACATTCTGACCTATTGTTTGTTAACATCACATGAAAAACAATTGTATCACTTATGATCACTAATTACTTTGATCATTACATATAAAGACAAAAAACTAAATTCATATTTGAATTAGTTCTTTTTAATGTAAGAATATAACATTCCCTTTTCCTGTTTTGAAGAAGTCTGGTTAAGATTATTTCAGCCCAAACTACTAGGAATAATTGAGAATAATTAGCATTTTAAATCAAGACAGCATAATGTGTCTACATCAATAGCTGATAAATTTCTTGAAAATGTCAAAAGTGCTACTAATATATTTCTTGTATTCAGCATTCTTCAAGGCAATTTGACTTTATTCGCCTTTTCCCTGTGAAAGTTTACTGCAGGGTTCAAGGAAGAATTTCCTAAGGGAGAGCAGTATCTGGGCAGCCTATTTAGCTAACTCTCAGTCAAGGATGAGTAGGATGCAGAGAAGGTCAGATTTAAGTCAAAAGAAGATGTCTTGTTATTTGATGTTACACCTTTGAGGCAAAGGCCTAATACCTTTTCAGAAAATAAAAAGCAACAAAATGAATACTTTTCTCTGCTAGAGACAGTAAAAGGACAAAGGTCAGGTAATTACATCTCTTGTTTGCATTGTTGGGACAATTTTCTTTTATTTTAATAGAAAAAAAAACACATTGATCAAGGAAACACTACCTATCGATTTATTTCATGTAAGTTGTATATTTATACACTTCCAACAATGTGGTATACCTTAAGCAAGATGCTCTGGAAATGTTTGATAAATGCAGTGGAAAATCTGTTTTTTTAAAGTAGAAAGAGCACAAAGAATTCTGAAAGCAATTCTCACAGTGATAGGAGGGAAAATGGAAAATTAGAAAGAAAAAGAGACTTTAACAAGAGTCTCTAGACTTGGAGTCTAGATAACAGACTCCAATTAACAGAATGAGAAACGGAAACAAAATATGGAGTGATAATAAGAGACTTACTATTCTTGTATGCCAGTATCATGCCTAGAATACAAGTTATTATTTATTCTATTAGACCAGCATTATCCAAAGATGTTTCTTGAAACATGAATTCTATTCTGAGATTATACATTATTGCCAAAAAAACATTTTCTATAATCAGAATTTTAGAAACACTGGTTAAGCAACGTTAATGGGTTTCTTAAGTACAAGACATTTTAGTCTTCAACAGGCTAATGAATGTTAGGTTATGGCTCTAAAAAGAATATTTGCCTACATGCTGTGTTACTCAAACTCATTTTACAAAGGAAATTATACACAGATATAGAGATGCGGATTATGGCAATTTAAGGAACCAAGGTAAGAATTTCCCAAGAATTTTTCTTTTCCATCATATAAAATTAAGTCATACTACTGAAGAGAAAAAATATTTTTCCTTCAATTTATTCATTTAAACTTTTCCTCATTATTTTTCTGCATGGGCACTTTCTACATATCATATTTATTCTATTATAGTAGCTCTATTCAACTTCCTTATAAATAAAAACATAACAAGTCCCTTTTTTATTGTTTTTCAATTCAAGTTGTCCCAATTTTTCCCATGTTGCTCTCCCCTGCCCCACCCACCCTCTGCTCCCACAGTGAGTTCCCACCCTATTGCCCATGTCCAGAGGTCCTTTATACATGCTCCCTAAAACATAAGAAGTCTTAAACATATCATGCTGTGATAGACTTTACTTATGTTGGGGGCATCAAGCAGAGTGCTCTGGGAATATATGGCTACCTTTATTGCTAGGAAATTCAAAATGTGGAAACCAAAGGAACTTCATTCAAGATAGTATAAAGGAGAGAGGATATGAATTAATTATCTATTTACCCAAGACACCATTTAAAAGAAAAAGGAATATATATGTTTAATCTGTTCTAAAATATGATCAATTGTAAGACATGTGTTTTAAGAGATTTCAAGAAGTAGTGGAGATGTACATCAAAATATCAATAAAATATGTGTGATAAGAAAATAGAAGACAAGTCATATGGACAAAAATCACATCCTAGAATATGCACAAAAGGAGCTACGGTCTAGAAAACTATCTGCAGGACAGAATTTCAATAAATGTAAACTCAGACATTGCAGGTAGGGTGGAGTAGAGGGAGGAGAGGATAGTAGGCTAAGAGGCAGGGGGCAAAGGGTGACTCTCACCCAAAAACTATACACAGAACTTATAGCAGTGGGCATTTGCATCACCCAGGCAAAACAAGTAAATGAATAAAGATAGTTCTCCTCAATAAGTAGTAAATGATCTCTGTGGAAAAAAGATGGTAACTATGCTGGAAATGTTAGAAACAGTAACTAATAGCCTAAAAGAGTCTTCATTTAATTGTTTTTTAAATAACAGAATGATATAAAAAGGAACAAGTAAATAATTATAGTTCTTCAAAAATAAGTTTTTTAAACTTTGTCAAAATAAAAAGTTCATAGAATGTTTGGAAAAAATAGAAGAATTTAACATAAAATAATTTGCTCATATTTAATCTAAAAGAAGAAACCACTTAAAAGATCAATCCAAGAATTCTAACATCTAGTTAACATGAATCAGAGAAAAAGTGAGAGGGAAATTGTGATAGAAACAATAGAAAAAATCTTAGAGTTGTCAAGACTAAGACTCAAACTGCCTACCATCTGCTCAACAAAATAAATACAAAGGTAATCTTATTTAGATTCACTAGTATGAAAACTTAGAATACTAAGACTAAAGATTTGAATGGAAATATGTTCAGAGTCACTTAAAAAGATGTAAAGACAAGATTAGTATTACACATTGGCATTACAAGTTTCTGAGAGACAGTAGAAGGGTATTTTTACTCTAATTTTTATAACCATCTAAAATAGCTCAATATATTAAAGGACAGAATAAAGACATTTCTCCAACATTTAAACATTCAAAAATATATAGGCCCTCTTTCAGGCACATGTTTAGCAAAAAGAAAGGGGGAAAAGCACCTGAAAGATTCAGGAAACAGTGGATTTAATTCTGAAGAGCAGTGATGTGTACTCCCAGGCCAAACTGGAGCAGGAAGATCAATGGCTCATAAAAGTGAAATCATATGAAATGAGGGTGAGAGGATGTTGCAGGTAATCAGTACTATCATGGATAAGGGAAAAATCTGAATATTTAATAAAGTTACTTGGCAACAGGTATAAAAGGAAAAAAAAGCATTTAATTTATCCCTGGAAACATTCTCCTTTGAATAGAAGAGAGATGGCTGCATTGAACATGTGAATGTGAAGGAGTACAAACAACACTAACAAGCACTATGTGTCTCTACAATGAATAATTAAGCTACCATAACAATCCAAATGTGTTCACTGTTTTCCCATTTTTTACAATCAATGAATGTACAAACCACAAAAGGGTTCTTCTGCTAGGAACATTACAGAATAGAAAGCATATGTTGTAAAGTACAAAAATATAAAATTAAGTGTAAATATAAAAATAAAAGACTTAAATATAAGTCATGACACCATAAAAGTCCTAGAGGAGAACATAGGCGGGAAAATCTCAGATATTTTATGCCGCAATATTTTCACTGATATGTCCTCTAGTGCAAGGGACATAAAAGAAAGAATAAACAAATGGGACTCTTCATCACATTAAAACGTTTCTGCATGGATAAAGAAAACATCAACAAAATGGAAAGGGAACTAACCATATAGGAAAACATATTTGCCAATGATACCTCAGACAAGGGTTTGATGTCCAAAATATATAAAGAACTCACACGACTCCACTCTAGGAAGACAAACAACCCAACTAAACAATGGGCAAAGGATTTAAACAGACACTTCCCCAAGGAGGACACACAGAGGGCCCAGAGACATATGAAATAATGCTCAGCACCACTAGCCATCAGAGAGATGCAAATTAAAATCATAATGAGGTACCACTTCACACCAGTCAGAATGGCCATCATAAACAAATCAACAAACAAACAACAGGTGTTGGAGAGGATGTGGAGAAAAGGGAACCCTAGTGCACTGTTGGTGGGAATGCAGATTAGTGCAGCCACTGTGGAAAACAATATGATATTACCTCAGAAAACTAAAAATGAAACTGCTGTTTGACCCAGTGATTCCACTGCTGGGATTATACCCTAAAGATCCTGAGACACCAATCCAAAAGAATGTTCATAGCTGTGCATTTATAATAGCCAAGCAGGCTATAGTGCTAGAAGCAACCTAAGTGCCCATCAGTAAATGAGTCGGATGAAAAAACTGTGATACATTTACACGATGGAATACTATGCAGCAGAAAGAAAGAAGGAGCTCCTACCCTTTGCAACAGCATGGGTGAAACAAGTGCATTATGCTAAGTGAAATACACCAGGTGGTAAAAGAGAAATACTATATGATCTCACCTATAGATGGAACATAATTAACAAAAAAAAAAACAAAAACAAAAAACAAGCAAGCAAAATACAGCCAGAGACATTGAAATGAAGAACAATCTAACAGTAACCAAAGAGGAAAGGGGAGAGGGATAATGGGAAATAATAGGGGAAGGGTCATCAAGGAACTTGTATAATGGACACATGGAGAAAGCCAAAGGGGGTAGGTTCAAAGAGGGTAGGTTCCAGGCTGGGAGGGGGGATCAGTGTGGCCAGGGGGCATGAAGGAGTGAAAATGGAAACAACTGTACTTGAACAACAATGAAATAATAAATAATAAAATAAGATAAAATAAAATAGAGTAAAATAAAAATATATAAAGGTAACGATAACATCTATGCTGTAGAATTGGAGCTTTAGGTATTGGTATTTTATACACACATATACACATTTTTAAATATATATGTACATTTTAATAATTATATGTTATATACAAATGTGTTATATTTCTAATGTATATGCATATCTTTTATCTCTATATAAATGTACAACTACATATGCACATATTTGTATATGTACATTAAAATAAATATATGGGCATATATTTGTGCACATACATGTGCTTACGTGTATAACATGCCAGGAACAATGAACAGACTTCTTAGCACCATGAAGTTGATTTTTAAATATCATTCTTCAAGAATACAAGGTTAATTCCAGGCTGTTCTAGGAAAAGAACTAGGTGAGCCTGAAACATTTTGTCATCACAGAAAATATGAAGTCTTTGGGCATGATGGAAATATAGCAAAAAAAAAGTTCATTCCATCAGCTAAATTTGAGCATCAAAATAATGACAATAGTGTCCATGGGTTATGCATGAATATTCTTTGGTTAATCCCTCCACCATCTTTCATCCAGTCCCCCCAACTACCCTCCAGCACCTGTCAGTCTGTTCCATGTATATATGTTTCTGTTTCTACTTTGTTTGTTAGTTTTTCATATTCATTAGATTCCACATATAACTGAGATCATATGGTATTTTTCTTTCACGGACTGGCTTATGGGGATTGATATGGGGTGGGGAGTGCTGGGTAGAGGTAGGAGAAAAAGTGGGAACAACTGTGATAGCATAAACAATAAAAACATAAATAAATACATAAAAATAATTATAACAGTATATATAATAATATATTATATATATTACATAATAATTAATTATATAATAATTTTGTATAATGATTATAACTCATTAAACAAAAGAGAATCCATAAATACATACTAATATAAATAAACATCTTTTCAGAGAGTGTATGGCTGACAGAGTCAGAGGTAGCAGAAGTTGAAGAGCAATAAAGGAAAATGACAGAATGCCACTGTATTACAGAATGAAGGCAAGTGCTACTGTTTATTAATGACACAAGATATTAAGGTTTAATATATTGTTTAAAATTACATAAATGACAAAAGCAGAATTGTGACTATATTGTAAATTTTACCATCTGAATATTTGTGCCCTCTCCAATCCATATGTTGAAATTCTAACCCCTAAAGATGATGGTATTAGGTGATGGTGACTTTAGGAGGTGCTGTGACCATAAGGGTGGAGCCTCGGTATGGGGTTAGTGCTCTTATAGAATAGATTCCCACAAGGACCCCTGGCCCTATCTACCATGTGAGGACACAGGGAGAAGGTACTATCCATGAACAAAAAAGCAGGCCCTCAGTAGACATTGAATCTATCAGTGTCTATCTGATCTTAGACTTCCCAGACTCCACAAGTTATGTTTTTTATAAGCTACCTAGTCTGGGGTATTTTGTTATAGCAGACCAAATAGACTAAGACAAGGAAGGCATGGAGAAGCACAAGGTATGAACTATCAAAATACTATTATTTAATTCTATTAAATCCTTCTTGTGAGGATATCCTTATGTCACCTTTACTCGTGACTATATTTTTTCTGGATATAAAATCCTGGATTGATGATTTTTTTCCTTCAGGATTAAACATTACTTATAAAAATGTTCATCTACTTATTTTGGGCATCCATGATTTCTGATGAGAAATCTGTCAACATTTGCGTCTCCTGTAAGAAAAACATCATTTATCTCTGGCTGCTTTTAAAATATGTTTTGTTATTAGTGTTTAATAGTTTGATTATGATGTTTCTGCATTAGAATTCTTTCAGTTTATCCTGTTTGAAGTTTACTAAACTCCTTAAATCTTTACATTTCTGCTTTTCAATACATTTGGGAAATTTTCACCTATTCATTCTTCAAATAATTTTTTTCCATACTACTTTCCCCCTCACTTTCTGGGACTCTTACAGCATGAATGTTAGACCTGCTTGTATCATGCTGAGGCTCTGTTATTTTTCCCTTTTTTCCTGTATTCCTTAGACTGTATGATTTCTATTGATATGTCAAATTCACTGTTTCCTCTTTTATTTCCAGTTGACGACTAAGCCTCTACTGTGAGGGTTTTTAGTGTTTGTTTATTTTGGGTTTTTTAAAAAATTGTTGGCTTATTTGTGTGGAGTGTGGGTTATTATACAGGCATGAGCAAAAGTAGGTTTATAGTTGTTCATGTGGAAAAAGATGTGCAGGTTATGATTATTACAATAGCTTTATTAATGGTATTTAACGTATTCTCAACTGTAAACCTACTTTTCTCACCCCTATATTTTTAGCTTCTAAATTTCCATTTGGTTCATCTTTGACTTTTAGTTTTTTGCTTCGACTTTTTTTATAGTGGCTTCAAGAGTGTTCATCCTTACCTCTTTATGCACATTAATAATAACTTCTTTATAGTTTCTGTCAGATAACTCCAACATCTTAATTACCTTGGTATTGATGTCTATCCTTTGTCTTTTCTCATGTGAATTGGGTTTTCCTGGGTTCTCTTTTGCCAATTAATTATTAATTATATTTTAGACATTTTGAACATTACCTATGAGTCTCTGCATTTTCTTTGAAACCTATGAAAAACATTGATATTTTATTTTAGCAAGTAATCAATCCGGTTGAGTTCAAGCCCCATGTTCTGACTTCATATTTGTGGTTTCAACACACATTCCAGTCTTCATGGCCTTTGCAGTGCCATTCACATCTGTCTTATGTATTTTCCACCCAGTGGCCAATCTAGGACCTACACAACTGTCCATCTCTCAGTTCAATTTTCAAAGTATGTGGCATATTGTTTAAAATTAGATCCATGCCCTGGCTGGTGTAGCTCAGTGGATTGAATGGGGGGTGTGAACCAAAGGGTCACCAGCTCGATTCCTAGTCAGGGCACATGCCTGGGCTATGGGCCAGGTCCCCAGTGGGGGCCACATGAGAGGCAACCACACATTGATATTTCTCTCCCTTTCTTTCTCCCTCCTTTCCCCTCTCTCTAAAAATAAATAAATAAAACCTTTAAAAATAAATAAATAAAACCTTTAAAAAATAAATAAAATAAAATTTGATTCATATGTGTGCAGTTCGAGTGAGTCCATAAGTCCATAAACAATTTTGTGGTATGACTTTCCCAATTTCTACATACCCATGATCTCTCTAATGCTTTATGATTCCCTGGGACTCCCTTTTTAGTTACCCAAATATCTTGGGCTTTAATTACCCACCCTGACACAAATTTTCCATGACTGCAACTACATGCAGTGTCAAGCAACAGGAGGACAGAGAAAGAAAAAAATATTGAAATGTTCTCATTCTTTAAAGTTTGAAGTGCTGGGGGCCCCTGTATCCACCAGTGTTGCTATGTGAAGACCTCTTTTCTGCATCTGGTTCCAGAACTAGAGGGCTTCATCTCAAGGTCTCCCTCAGTCTAATGTTTATTTCCATGTATTGAACTATTTGAATCCAGGCTAGGGTTTACAGGAGAAGAAAAAGTGGTAAACTCATTGTTGGTTCAATGATGCTTCAAATTTGAGGAGTAAGATTCTCAAATAGTTGTTCCATGCATTCTATCCAGGTTTTTATTTCAATCCTCACCTGAGGATATTTTTATTGTTGATTTGAGAGAGAACTAGAGAGAGAAACATTAATTGGTTGCCTCTCAAACATTCCCAGAGCAGGGATCAAGCCCCAAATCTAGATATGTCCCTTGACTAGGAATCAAACTCACAACCTTTTGGTGTGTGGGACCATGCTCCAAACAAATGAACCACCTACCCAGGGCATTCTATTCAGGTTTGATAGTTGCATTCAATATGAATGACAGGTTGGAGTGTGCTTACTCCATTTTATCCAGAACTGTAACTCCTGAGTGATTATTTTTTAAGTTAAGCTTATGAAAATCATTGTTCTTTTAAAATTAATTTATATCAAAGTTTTATCTGTGGAGAAATTTCAAAGGGGTGGGGAAGGAAGGGAGGGAGGGAAGAAGGAAGGAAGGAAGGAAGGAAGGAAGGAAGGAAGGAAGGAAGGAAGGAAGAAAGAAAGAAAGAAAGAAAGAAAGAAAGAAAGAAAGAAAGAAAGAAAGAAAGAAAGAAAGAAAGAAAGAGACAGAGGGAGGAGGAAGAGAAGACTGATAGAAAAACATTAATCTCTGAGGCAGCTGTAGACTGGCTCAGGACCCTCAATTTACCAGAGTGCTGAGAGAAGGCCTGGGAGGTGTGGGCTCCAGAAACAACCCCTACCTGCAGGATTACAGCCTCAGCAGAGCAGAGAGGCCAGGCCCAGGAGTTTCTTGCTGTGTTCATTTCCTCACAGGAAGGCAGAAAAAGTGTCCATAGAGCCCTTCACCAGTCACTAAGTGCTACACAGCTCCTTGGGCCCCTGATTTACTAAACCTAGCAGAGCAAACAGAGACAGGTGCAACAGGACTCTATCTTCTCTCCTGCAAAAGCTGTTTAACATTCATTTCATATCCTTCAAGTCAGGGCATAATATGGCACCAGGTTTTATAGTATAGTTCATCTCAAATCTCATATATTGTTCTTTCCTCCTCTTACTCCATACTACCTCCTTCCTCTCCCTTCATATTTTTGTTTTAAATTCTATCTTCTTTCTTGCTAAGACTTATTTCTATTCCACACTATTACTATTGCTCCCCTCTCCAGCCTCTCAAAACCTTTTGTGATTGTCATTAGTCATCTCACATTCCTTATCTTAGTCTCTCTCCACCTTTACCAATGTTTGCTCATAGGTGGTGGGTAAGGTGGTTGTTATTACAGTTCTTCAATCTTATTTATATATACTGACTTTCATTGTATTTCAAATCTCAAATGTCACTGTTTCCCTCTCTTACTCCATTTTGCTTTCCTCCTGCCCTTCTTTCTTCATGTTAAATGTTAATTTTTCCCTGTCTTATCTAGGTTTTCTCCCTGCACTCTTAGAATTCTTTCTCCCTGATCCTCTCTAAATAACTTCTCTATCCTCTAGACATCTCTTAAGTTCTTCTTTCTTTCTTTTTGCCCTCTTATCCCCATTCTACCTTAGCTCATAAATTCTAGCTCATTGGTTGCTGATATCTCTGTGGTAGAGGTTTTTTCCTGCAGTGAGAGCCACATTATATATTTATATTTGTATTTACATTTATATTGTGATGGTGGTGATGGTTGTCTGTTTTTTCTCTCACTAGATATACAAATATATGTTTTCTTTAAAATATTTTCTTAAAAATATTTTTTCTTTAAATTTCAGTTTTAACCTAATACTATATGCTTCTCCTCTCTTACTCCATTCCACCTTCCCTCTTCCCTTTTTTGGTTATGAAGTAAATTTTATTTTCTTTCCCACTTTGCCTTGTCTTTATTTCCAACTCTTATTATTGCCCCTCCCTTTACCCTCACAAAATCCCTTTTCTTTCAATTAGTCATCTCATATTCATTTTCTTTTTTTATATTAGTCTTAATCTTTTTACCTTTATTCTTTCTCCCTGATCCTCTCTAAATAACTTCTCTATCCTCTAGACATCTCTTAAGTTCTTCTTTCTTTCTTTTTGCCCTCTTATCCCCATTCTACCTTAGCTCATAAATTCTAGCTCATTGGTTGCTGATATCTCTGTGGTAGAGGTTTTTTCCTGCAGTGAGAGCCACATTATATATTTATATTTGTATTTACATTTATATTGTGATGGTGGTGATGGTTGTCTGTTTTTTCTCTCACTAGATATACAAATTTTATTTTCTTTCCCACTTTGCCTTGTCTTTATTTCCAACTCTTATTATTGCCCCTCCCTTTACCCTCACAAAATCCCTTTTCTTTCAATTAGTCATCTCATATTCATTTTCTTTTTTTATATTAGTCTTAATCTTTTTACCTTTATTAACATTGGTGTATTGGCTGTTGATAGTGTAATTGTGTGTGTGTGAGGGGGGGTATCTTGGTGGGTGTGGGTCTGTTTCCTGGGCTGTTTGGTTTTGTTCTGGCAGCACGTGTAAAACAGTATGTAATATGTGGAGGGTAGAGTGACTCTCAGTCGGTCAGCCAGAGGGAAGAACCCACCAAAGAGCTACCCAACAACAACCAAAACCCAATTACAACCACATAAAAAGATAAAGGGCAGTGCAAGAGCATCAAGCACAGGTGATCAAGGGGATAGCAGTACAGGTCTCCTACTATTGAAGATCACACCATGAAGACAGCAAAATCAAAGCAGAAAAATCTAACAAGCAGAAAAAAACAAGAAGAGTCACCAAAAATGGAGAGATAAAGAAACCACCACCCATAGAAAGGAAAAGAGAAATTTTCAAAAAGACTGCTAAACAAAATTGAGGCAAACAAACTATCAGACATCATGTTCAAAATGACGGTTATAAGGACACTCAAGGAGCTCAATGAGAACTTCAAAGAACTCTAGGGAAGCTTCAAGGAATTTATGCAAACTATACCAGCATCAAAAGGGGCATAGAAACTATCAACAAGAGACAGATGGAAATGAAAAATACAATACCTGAAATGCAGAACACAGTAGAAAGAATAAAAATCAGGTTAGATGAAGTAGAGAATTGAATGAGCAAGCTAGAGGACAAGGTAGAAAAGAATTCCCACACAGATCAAAAAAATGAAAAAAGGCTCAAAAACAACAAACAGGGTTTAAAGGAGCTACAGAACAACATGAAACATAATAATATCTGTATAATAAGGATGCCAGAAGGAAAGAAGAGAAGCAAGTGATAGAAAATCTGTTTGAAAAAGTAATGATGGAAAGCTTCTTCCCTAATTTGATGAGAGAAAAAAGCCACACAAGTCCAGGAAGCACAGAGGGTCCCAGTCAAGATGAACCCAAAGTGGCCCACTCTAAGACACATCATAATTAAAATGGCAAAATTCAAAGACAAAGAAAGAATTTTTAAAGGCAGCAAGGTAGAAACAGATAGTAACATACAAGGAAGCCCTGATAAAACTATCAGCTGATTTCTCAACAGAAACACTACAAGCCAGAAGGGAATGGCAAGAAATGATCCAAGTAATGAAAACCAAAGGCCTGCAACCAAGACTATTCTACTCAGGAAGGCTCTCAATTAAAATGGAAAGTGGAATAAGGAGTTTCCCAGACAAAAGAAGGATAAAAGAATACACCTCCACCAAACCAGCACTGCAAGAAATACTAACGGGACTGCTTTAAGAAAAGGAAGAGAAAGAGAGAGAGAGGTACACAAGTGCAAAGGGGAAAAATGGCAATGAATAACTACCTATCAATAATAACCTTACTGTAAATTGATTAAATGTTTTAATCAAAAGACATAGGGTAGCTGAATGGATAAGAAAACATGACCTGCATATAAGCTGCCTATAAAAGACCCACCTCAGAACAAAATACCTACAGACACTGAAAGTGAAGGGGTGGAAAAAATACTCCAAGCAAATGAACAGTAAAAAGAAAAAAGCCAGGGAGCAATACTTATATCAGACAAAACAGCTTTCAAAACAAAGCCATAAAAAGAGACAGAGAAGGACACTTCACAGTACTCAAGGGAAGAATCCATCAAGAAGACATAAACAACCCTGGCTGGTGTGGTTCAATGAATTTAGCACAGACCTGTGAACCAAATGTTGCAAATTCAATTCCCAGTCAGGGCACATGCCTGGGTAGCAGGCCAAGTCCCCAGTTGGGGGCATGTGAGAGGAAACCACACATCAATGTTTCTCTCCCTCTATTTCTCCCTTCCTTTTTCTAAAAATAAATGAATACAATATTTTTTTAAAAAAGAAGACATAAATTTTGTAAATATATATGCACCCAACATAGGAGCACCCAAATGTATAAGGAAAATCTTGGAGGACTACAAGAAAGATATAGACAGCAACACACTTATATTAGGAGATTTCAATACCCCACTATCAACAACAGACAGATCTTCCAAAGAATCAACAAGGACTGTGGCACTGAACCACATCATATGTCATACATAACATTTCACCCCAAAGAGGCAAAATACGCATTCTTTTCAAATGCACATGGAACAGTCTCAAAGACAGACTACATGATAGGATACAAAATGAGCCTCAAAAAATTAAAGAACATTGAAGTCATATCAAGCATGTGCTCAAATCACAACATGAAGGGGGACAATGAGGGAAAGAAGGGGAAGGGTCAAGTGAAGAAATATGTGCAAAAGACCCAAGGACAAGGACAATGGGGTGAGGATTTTCTTTAGGAGTGGGGGTTGGTTGGGGCAGGGGGAGAGCAACGAGGGGATAAATTGAGACAACTGTAACTAAACAACGTTTTTTTAAAGGAAAAAGAAAGGAAAACATTAATATCAAACACCTGACTGAAAAGAGATGAAGACAACTCCTTTAAGATATGATAATTTATTTTTCTTTTGTCTGGAAAAGAGATCATTGTGAGGAATGATCTCCAGACTTCCTAAACGTACATATAGAAGAAGTTGTACTCTTTATCACGTAATTTTTGCCACCAAGTGGGATAGAAATGCCACTTGGTGTTCAATATTTCAAAAATAAAAAGACTAAAATTTAACTGAATGCTTATCCTGAAAATGTGGTAGGTTAGGGTGGAAACGCTTTCCTTGAAAAAGTTTCCAATAAATAAATTCCCAGGAGTTACTAAATTGAGGAAGGGGGTTGCATGTACAGCTTAATAATGTATCCCCCAGTTTTTCCAATAAACTGTCATAGTCTGAGTAGGTTTTAACTTTAAGAAAACTTTCAAGTATTAATGAGAACATATCAAATGTTTCTATGTGTTTATACATTAACATTTCATTATATACTTCTGTCTAAAGTAAATAGATATTAGAACTCTCTATTCATTATAAATTGTTTTAATCTTATATGCATAATTAAATGGTAAACTGATGATAATCCAATGATAACATTATTCGTGTCTATGACACTATTCTGAATAAATGACTCAATTTGTAAATTCAAAATGTATTTTTTTCTATAGAAAATTTTCCTTTTCTATTATATCTTTACAATGGGCAAACCAGAATAAAATCTACATTACTAAGGATAAAGTAAAATTGAGATTTTGTATATCATCTTTAGAAGTTGTGGCAAAGAGAGTTTTCAAGGGGTGTTTTTAATATAGAAACCCAGAAATATGTAAATCTTGTCTTTGGCCCAGCTACCTCTCATCCTTACAAGTCTCCATGGAAATATATGCATGAATAAACATGGCAGAGAAAGGCAAATTACCTTCATTATTAACTTGGGTTTTGGTCACAATGCCGAAGCAGAACTTTTTAGTTGGCTGGGCTGGACCAATGGAAAACTTTCTCTTAATTACAAGCAAAATAGAGGCATAAGCTAAAGCACACTGAATGACTTACAATTTCTTCTAAGCCCACACTAAAATCTCAGATTTTACCACTAATTGCAACATGGGCTGGTTTTGAGACCAACCATCTTTTCTGAAAGGAATTTTGGTAAGGGTATTGGTCCCCAAACTTAAGCCACCCACCTTGGCATTCCAATGACAGACAAAAGCTTGAAGCCTGTCTGCCTTGTGGAAAGTGAAGAAAGTTCTCAAAGAAAGAAAGTGAAGCAGCTGAAAAGGCAAGAGTGAGAAGATAAATGAGAGAAACTTGACTGGGCATGGCCTCAGGTTCATCTCTCCAGCCCCCTCCTTAGACTTAGTTTTGGATTCCTGAAACTGTGGATCCTTCAGGAGAAGTAAGTTTTGATATAAAAGCAACAAAAAGGACATTCTTCCCATAGAAGTCCACACTATTGTCCATGAATTGGTCCAGCATTTTCTCACCTTTTTAAAACAATGACCACATCTTTCAGAAAAGTGTCCATATAGCAATTCTCACATTCCCATCTTTATTACCAAATGCCCAAACTTCTACTTAAAAGAGGTTTTGCTGTTTTAAATTATTTATATACCTGCCCTTTAATGGTCCACAGTGAAATTAATTGATCACTCACTTTGCTGCCAACTTTCACAGCCAAACAAGATCTTTCACCTATATTTTTCTGTAATTTTGCATTTGGCCACTGTATGAGCTTTCCATTGTTGCAATAACAAATTGTATCAACTCTGTGGTCCCAGGTCTGGGAAATGGGTTAGGTCCAGGAACAGAATGTGAGGCCTTCTTGGCGAATGCTCATCTTAGTGACCTGAACCATTCTACCTTTGAATGACTGTGTGGCCTCAGGAAGTTACTCCATGCACATAAGTCTCATCTTTAAATGCAGATAACAATACCTGCTTCATATGTTGGGTGCATAACATAAATAAAGCTACTAGCATTGAGTCTAGGACATAAGAACTTCATAGAACATTGTAGCTTCCTCCCACTTTAAAGATTAATCCTGAACTATATTCCCAGATACAACCAAAAAAAATTAACAGAGAATTTAACCACTCTAAATAACCAAGACTCTTTCTTATTTAGGGCTAAGGAAAGCTTGAAGATTTAAAAAAAAACTATTTCAGTGTATTTCAGCCTATTTCACACAGAATACAGGCACCTAAAATATTATTTGTGGAATTAAATCCTAATCCAAAATCTGAAACTGTGTAACTGTCCTTACAGTTTATTCTTTCTCAAGTATCTATGTCTGAAGAAAAAAATCCATAGGATTTCAAGATTTACCAGTTAAATACAAATGCATCATAAATTGGTATGTTAATTACTCATGAGTGGGATTGATGTTGAGCCTTGAGTATACTTAACAGGTTTTGTTTTTCATGAAAGCCTTCATTTCCATTGACATTGGCAATCAGATTGTGAATTTTAGCTCTAGTGTGGTAATTATGTCAAACTCAGCTCAGAAGGGTAAAGCGTTCAGTAGAGAGCAGTTGCCCTTGTTCAGAAGGAACAAGCACAAAAAGGATAATTTACTTATCAAACTTATCCTTCTCAGGGAATCACAAAGTTTTTGTAGTCATAAGGATAAAATTGTTATTAGAAACCTAATTTTCATGTTGTACAAAAGTAAATACAAAATAGTAAAAGTAGACAGTAGAAAATTTATTTATTCACTAACATATTTTATTGTCCTATTGCCTAGAAACAGAGTATAAACACACTGTCTCCCCACATGTTTTAATTTATACCATTACTTGCACAAATTAGGTTGTTGGGGAACGCCCTTTTAAAAGCTGATGCATCTAGGACTAGCTTACCATTTACTCGTGATGTCAAATCTATTTGCTTTAAGAATCTATAATTTGGGGAAACGGACATATGTACCATCTTATGCCATTTATAATGTGCATTTTTTGCCCAAATTTTTTAAGAAAAAATAAGGATGTGCATGATACATGGGTAGTACCTGAAATACCTTGTATCTTTTTGCATTTGTTATATAAAATTTCTTGTACCATAATATGTTCAAAAATAAATCCTCAAATTCCTTTATAATATAAAAACAACTATTTAAATATAAATAAATAAATAATTGAAATTAAAAAATTAAAATGAAAGAATTTTTTCCTGAAAATTAGGGCCAAAAATGTGGATGCACATTATACACAGCAAAATATGGTAAGTGTTGTCAGCACTATGACCATTCTTTTGGGAAGCAACTTTCTTAATAGCAAAAAGGTGCAATGTATAAACACATACTCTAGAGCAGCTATTAAAAGTGTATTCATTCCAAATACATCCCCAAAGTGTAAAATTGAGGTACAAAATAACCATTCCATGATGTGTTTCAAAAATGTACCAGATGTATTTCTCCATTCTTGTGAGAACCTGTGATTAGCCTTCCCACATGAGCTATTGCCATGCAGGAATATCACGTCCTCTTACTTTCCCACGAACTCTGTTGCAGCTTGCAGGACATTTTGCAGGACATTTGAATCAGGGATCAAGATAGCTGCTTCTTCTATTAGTGTCTAATAAACTTTCATAAGGAGACCAGGAGGCTGCCTCTCTTTTCCAAAGTCATCAGAACTGACAGTACAGCCCATTCATTTAGTCAAACTGCAGAACAGAACGGCATAGCCTTAGCTACCAATCCCAGCTGATATAACAGTGCTAGGGATTGCAATATTGTTTCTGCAATGCTGGGGTGGGGCAGGAATTGAAAATCTCAACCAAAAATGCACTCTCCTTTTAAGGGAAGCTTAAACTCTGTCATTCTGTTTGATCAAGCACCACAGAAGTTTTGAGCTATTACAAACCCTTGTTGTTAGTGTATTTTATTCCCCTGGCAGGATGAGTAGACCCAGAAGTAGGGAAAGAATTACTTTTAAACAAGAAACTGAATTCTTTATGTGACCTAGGTTTCCATTCAATCAAGGAAGTTAATCTATTTTTAAGTCAATTTTCTCTTGAAAAATAACTATTCCATTTAATTGGGGGGTGTTTTTCAACCTGAAAATATAAAAATCTCAATTTTATGAAACCCAAAATGTGAAAACAATAATGTGCATAAGTTTTAAGAAATAGTCATCACTCACTTCAGGTGATTCCATAGATATTTTTTAAATATACTACAAGAAAGTACATCAACATGGAAGAAAAGTGCACTGGATTAGTATAAAAGTAAATGCCCAATAAAAATAGATTTGACCAAGTCCAAATTATCAGCCTGTGACTTGTGTGCTAGTACTGTGAGTTACCAGGTCATAGAAGTTATGTCCCTAATATCAAAGTGACCAGATAGACTCATAAATGGAATCGTTAATTAGACTGAAATACAGTTGATCTAATCATGAACTGAAATTGGCTATTAATAAGAAATTTAAAAAATCTATCTGTACATGATGAGTTTAGTGGCAACCCCAGAGACATATCTATTATCAGAGGTGATTAATTAAAAAAAAAACTGCCAAATTATCAGAGTGGCCTTCACTGTGGGAATTTTTTTAAAGAGAAAAACCTAGTCAAAATCTACCTTTGAGATCTTTTAAAAATCTCAATAGTAAAGAAACAAACTGATAAACACTTTGAGAGCAGCCCCCAAATTCTCTAAACAGCTGTATAAAATAGTTATTTCTCTTTTTTCACCTCCCCCTCCACCACCCCAGCTCACTTCGGCCTTTTGCAGCATCCTACCCCCAACACACCCACCACACACACAGTGAGGGTCACAGCGTCCACAGAGTCATCAATGGTACAGATTATTAACATTAATACATGAAAATCAATAAATTGTCATATGTTTAGTCCTTATCTTACTTAGCCCCTAAAAATACATAAACTACTCTTTACTGGTCTCTTCTTGGAACTCACTGTGCTTGGCTTCCATGAGAGGCATCATGGTTTCCCTTCTCTTCTTTCTCTTCTCCTTGGATGTGAGTGTTGGCATTAAGTCACTCTCTCTTTTCAGTACACACTCTCTTTCTATACGGTCCCATTGAAACGCATGCATTTTTAATGCATATAAGTCACCAACTTAATCCTTCTGTCTAGACCTCCTATTTCAGGTAACCTGCTGCCTGGACCTGTTCACTCAGCTCTCTTACAGACTCACGTACCTTCACCATTCAGCACTGATCTCTGACTAGTTCTCTATTTTAAACTTGATTTTTTCTCAATTTTTCCTGATGGCACCAACAATGACCCAGTTGTGACCATCAGAAACCTGGGAGCCATCTTTTACGACTCTCTTTATCAATTCTTCTCTGTATAACCAATCATCAGAAACTCCTATAAAATTCCCTTCTGATTTTTTTTATTGAATTCATTTATTCCTGTCCATTTCTAGTGCTGCTATCATCATTCAAGCTACCATGGTATCTTAACTGGACCACTGAAATAGTCTCATAACTGGGCTTTCCACTTCTACTCTTGCCACATTCAAACTTAAGCCAGAGTAACTGAAATCAAAAACTAAATAAATTTGACTAAACCATTCAGTGCACAAAACATCTTCATACTCCCCAAGTGTTACTAGGTAAAGACCAAGGTTCTTAACCATTTCTCCTCTACATACCTTACTGGTATATTTCCCATACTCTCCATCTTATATTATCTGCTTCTGGACCACCTACTTTTTTTTTTCACTTCCTTTAGTGTGCTTTGTTCCCTCTTTCCTCACCTGAGGTCCCCTCTGCTGACACACTTTCCCTACTGCCTCTGTAAATTCTTCCACACAGAGAGTGCCAATGTCACTTCTTTGACGAAACCTTCCATGATTCCCCTGACCAGGCCAAATGCCCCCTAATATGTTCACATAACACCAGACTTAAACCCCATCTTCATGGCACTTATCACAATTATCACATTAACATTATCTGTGTGATCACTGGATTTGGATCTAAGCAACAAGTTGCATGAGCAGTGAAGGGCCTAGTGTGCCCTGCTTCAGCAAGTTGTGGGTGCTGACTCAATATTTATAGAATTTGTAACTCATTAAATGAAGACAGCCACTCCTTACAATATTGACCAGCTAAAAAATGACTTAGGTGACCGTAGAACCTGTCATTCACAAGCAATGAGGCTAATTTTTGATAATAATTAAAATAAAAATGGTGACAATGATAATGCTGATAGTAAAGGTGATATTAGCTAAAACCAAGGGCCTTTATTTAGGTCATAGGCAATGTAACTATGTAATCCTCATCACAACTCTAAAAGTAAATATCTCTGTTCCCTCTTTATGAGGACACAGATTCAGAGACTTGATGGTTACTACCATCAATTACTATCATTAAAATTTGATGATCCTCTCAAGTATGTGTTTTATTTTTATCTGTTAGGGAGAAGAAAATTTCTAACTCCTTTCTCAATTCAATAATACCTAACTTTATATATTTGTGCCCTACGGGAAATTGCTGACCTTTAAGAATGAGCTTATCCACACACATTTCCAATCATTTAAGTGCACTGTTGTTCATCATCAGTAAGTGGAACTCTGTTCTTCAGTACTAAAAAAAGAGTGTTTATTTAGAATGTAATGTGTCCAGAAAGCTAAGTAATTGGTTGACTTGAATTTCTTTTTGCTTATTAGAGTGTTCTCTCTAAAAATCTGAGTAACTTCTTGTTTAAGGTTAAAAAAAAAAGTTTTTCTCTGGCTGATGCGGCTCAGCAGATTGAGTGCCGGCCTGCAAACCAAAGGGCCATCAGTTCGATTTCCAGTCAGGGTACATGCCTGGGTTGCAGACCAGGTCCCTAGTAGGGGGCGCATGAGAGGCAACCACACACTGATGTTTCTCTCTCTCCTTCCTTTCCCCTATCTCTAAAAATCAATAAATAAAATATTTTTTAAACTTTTACTTTTTATAATGTTGACATAATACTTTATTCTGGTATAGAATGTAGGACTCTATAAACTTTAATAATAAATCTTCTATAAATAAAAAATAAATTTATTGTGACTCAATTTTACATGTCTCTAATAAATGTTTCCTTATTTGTTTTTCCAAAATATACTGGAAAAATGTAACTGAAAAAAATACTGTGATCATACAGAACATACCCAAAAAATAAACAAACAATAACAACAAATAATTATTCCTTGTACTCTCCATAGACCTCTTATTACATTCAGTGGCATAGCTACTATACAGTGAAGTAGAGTAAATACTAATAAACTGAAGGCATGACTTGGATATAAAATAAATTCTAATGGTTACTCAGCTTTCTAAGTGTCAGAATAGGGTCCTCCAACCTGGACCAATAGTTCATGAAAATATTGAGAAATCTTTCCAAGATAAGCACAGTTTTCCCCCATCTTCCCAAGATTTGTTATATATATATATTACCTTATATGAACTTCTTGTCATCTAAATTTTTAGAATATATAATTTATAATATAAACTATTTGGATAAACCTGTGAAAATGACAGCTTGATCCTGTTTTAAGAAATGTGTCACTCTGTCTCACAAGAAGTCATGCAATACTGAGACCTAATGATGGTTTTACAACTGTTTTCCAGCATATTTTTACATTGCATGCATTTTCACTTCCAGCCATGAATCCAGTACTTAACAAGACAGAAAATTAATAATTCAGCTGAACATGTTTAACCAGGTAACGTAATCACATGCAAACTCCCCAGATGAACTCTATTTCATTTTCTAGATAGACTTTTTAAGTCATGTGATACTATGGCCCAAGCAACTAGAAATGTAATGCACCAAAAAGTAGAGTAGATATACACCTCAAAAGTGCTTTTCCCCGTGTTTGCACTAAACGGGAGGAAAAAAAAGGAGTCTGGGGAAGGGAAGCCAAGCCAACACTCCATTTGTAACTTGTGCCGTTGTGTCTTGTTATTGCAGCACATATGGCTCTTGCAGTACTGATCTGAGACCCTCCGACACATCGGCAAGGGCAGAAAAAGTGAGGAATTAAGTGTTAGCCTCCACTTAGAGTTTCCCTGCTTTGGAGATTTTCTCTAAGAATATTATTTAAAAGTTGTTAATTTCCTTTGATAACAGTTTTTTTAATGGAAGAAATTCCTCATGGAAGTGAAAAGGAAATGGTATGATAGACTGTAAAGGTTCTAAAGACGTGTAAATACTTATTTGTGGACTTTTTAAAATGCAGATTATGTAAATACTCATAAGGACTTTAAACACATTGATCCAACTGACTATACTTACTTTATTTGGGATTATTCAAATCTGCCTTTAAAACACAAATTGGATATTTTAAGTAATACTATTTACTTCATGGAATGATTCCACCAAGCTATTATAGTCTGTGTATAAATACATAGAACATTATCTTGAAAATTAGCAGTCTGAGGCACAACAAAAATCTTTATGTACAGCTCTTCCTGAGAGCAGACAGAAATCAAACTGCAATTTAAAAATAGTATATAACTTCAGTGACCTACCATCATGTTTAGTATTGATGGTAGACATTCTCTAATTTTTCATAATATCTGGTCACTAGGCAGCTCTTTTACCTGTGGCAAATTATTTGGGACTCTTTCTTCCCTGGAAACATTTTAAACCAGCAGGTTTTTCTACATGCCACAAATCAGCTGTGTTTTCTGGATAGTTTAGAGCTTAAAGAACAAATTTTGACCAAATTTGACATGTTTCACCACCTCAAAATGTAAAACTATTACAGGTAGCCCTGGCCAGGCAGCTCAGTTGGTTAGAGCAACATCCCCATATGCCAAGGTTGCAAGTTCGATCCCCTGATCCAGGCACATACAAGAAGCAACCAATGAATGCATAAATGAGTGGAACAAGATCTATTTCTCTCTCTCTCTCCACCTGCCCCCACACCTCCTTCCTCTCTCTCTAAAATCAATAAGCAAAAAAAAATAAAAACCACTACAGGTGTAATTTCAGGCCCTTCATTATATTAGCATACATGTCAAAATAAAAATGTATTTTAAATTATTTGTAGAAGATGGAAGAGTTAGTATGATTTTATTCCCCTAGAATAATTTCAATAGATAACTAAACCTTATTTAGCATGTATATGAACCATTTAACTGTTTCTACATTAATATATTAAAATAGACTTATTTTAAATTGTATGCATTTCACAGTAAAGAACCTCCCCTTTTTGCATTTCACACAATAACTTCATAAAATGTATGGCATAATGGCTTAAATATACTTCTAGTATATTTAAGTACTAAGTCTAAAGTGACAACTGTAAATAATTTATTTGTCATTCACTCGTGTGTTTCTGGTGTATTCTGTATAGTATGTTTGCCTAACTGTGCATAGGAATTTCCAAGAAACTTAGAGAAAAAATAATCAATAGTACCTTTAGTTTGTTAAGAGCAACATTTACTCCATTTACAAATGACCTTGTATCTTTTGATTGGGAGAGTATAATAGTTAGAAGTGGGTTATGCAAGGCTATCCCTAACTTGAAAATTGTGTCTAGTTGTATACTTACTTCATGTATCTTCATATGCTAGTGATGCAGAGGAATGAAGAAGAAATTCAAAGCTAATTCAGAAGTGCTAATTTTGACTCTAACCCAAACCTTTGGTTACCAGCAAGATTGCCTGAACAAAAGTTACCTTGCTAAATAACAGGGGAGACACTTTTTAAAACCATCCCTGGGACTCTGCTTTTGAAGACAGACACCATTATATCAACCTTTACAAATAATAGTTGACTCAATAAATATATTGAAAGCAAGTACATATGGATGAGATTTCCCTGACATCATTTAAAAATAATTAAGAGAGGGAAATACTTGGGATAGAAAGAATTTGGGATTTTATTGAAAACCAGCCATATGTAAAATAACTGGAGATATTTAGTGAGCTTGAAGTGAGGGCTTGTTGGCACATCCTCCTTTTGGATTAACGGCCTTTTCATTACTGGAGCCTGGTTTGAGTGTCAGACTTACCCTCCTTCAAGAAAGCACCCTGAAGCCACCTGAAGACCATGCCCACAGTGTCCCTAGCTACAGGAGCTCCCGGAAACACAGAAGATGGCAGGACAAGGATCACATGAAACATCATAATGATACAATTTTTCTCATGAGTTGACTTGCTCTTAAAAATAATCAGTATGAGAGAAGTGATTTGGACTTTGGATTTATAATCAAAGTAAAATTCTTTCTCTAGAGGTTCAGTTGATCTTAAATGTACCTACTCTACTAGAATAATATATAATCATTGAGAAACAGTTTAAGGAATTTAAAACATAGTGACACAAAAACAAAGGGCCATGAATTCTTGCCTAATTCTGTCAGTCATATTGTAGTTATAGTGGACACTGTTTTCTTAAGTTTACACCCCAAAAAGTTTGCTAAAGAAAAACTGATTTTAAAAAATATTCAATAAAATATCCTAACTTCCCAATACCAATGACTGAGAATACAATCTATCACTTAGAATACACTTGGATGTTAAATTTTCTATTCACCAAAAACACTTTGTAGATCAGAAGGTATTTTTACAATAGCAATTGCTTAGTGACAACCCTTAGAAATAAGGTGGCATTTTACCTAATTTAACACAAGTAAAGTCTTTTGAAACAACTAGCTGTCCATTCCCAAAACAATGGAGTTCATAAAGGAAGGGGCCAGTATACCTGGAAGAAGTATAATGGAAAAGATAAGACTTGAAATAGACCTTGAGAAATAGGTAAGAGTGGAAGAGGCAAAACTGAAAGAAAAAAAAAAAGAAGACACAATGCAGAGAGTAAGAAATAAGTCAAAGCAAAAGACTGTGCCCGCTGAGGAGAGAGAGATTAACCCAACCAGAGACAGGAGTGCTTTTGAGGAAACTGAAATGCAAGGCTGAATAAAATTTATAAAGTCTGTATAAGACCAAATAAGAAAAGACAAGACATGCTATAACAGGGCAGAAGTTATAGGTTTTGAATTCAGAAATGTTATGATGGAATGAATGTTTCAGAATTATTAGTGTAGAGGTACAAGTATATAAAGTGGATTGAGGAAACACTGGGAGAAGGAAAGTGGACCAGGAGTTATTGAAGAATTACAAACATAGGTGATCAGCAACTGGGATGGTGTGATAGAAGTCACCAAAGCCAATGGAGCAAGAAAAGTCAACAAAGTGTCAAAGGACAACACGGTCAACTAATAGAGATCCCCACATGGCAAACGGGAGAAGCATGGACTGTGAACTGAGTTTGAATCTTCATTATTTAGTAACTCAGTAACCTTATTTAAGTCACATATCCCTTCAAAATTTTTGTTTACTTATCTGTAAATAAGAATAAAAATACCTACCATGTAGAGTTGTAGGAAAGAAATGAGAGAATGCATATAAAGCACCTGACAAAAAATAAATGCATGTTAGTTGCTATTAATAGACCATGGAATTAAGAAAATGTGGAATATTTGTATTTTGTAATTTCCAATCCTGACCAGAAATGTAATTTCCAATGATGACCAGAAATGCCTTTAATGATCCTCTCACTTATTCTAACAGATATATTCCAGTGGAAAGAGCTGAATCATAGGGTCCCATTTTATGAACACTTTTAATTGTCACTTGCAAAACGATAGGTTATTTTCTGTGCTGCTTTAAGCCAAACCAATGGCTTTAAAGCAAGTGTAGAACTTGGTAGGATGAACCAAAGAGTTACAATTTCAGGGACATATGGACACTGGCAAATGAAGAAAACTCCATTTCTAATATTGATTAGTTTCTGCTTCAAGAACTCCAGGTATTCTTGCTGAGCATCTTATGCCTTTTTTGTAAAGATAAAGATAATAGCTGTAGCTTTTTATTGCTATAGCTAAAATCTGTTTTTGTAGAAGTAGGCACTGGACCATATAAAAATACTAAACTACTACAAAAGCCAAGTTTGAGCTCATCTTTGTTGTTAGAAGGTCCTTGTCTCCCATTTTGTGACTGGAAAAATCTTCCAACAGCTCAGAGTTACAGAACTTCACTTTTACCTGAAATGCACAAAGCTGCACCTCTAGGTCTGTGCATTTTCCAAACACCAATGCTATTGTCCATCACACATTTAAATGGTCCCTATGTGCCACAGCACTCAGGCCTGGATTTTAGAATTATAAAAATATTTCATTTGCTATAAAGTTTTTCCTTCATCCACCCTTACCAGCACAAGTAAGTTTCTCATCTTAAATAATTTGAAGTCTAAACACCAGCTGAAAATACCATTCTCTTGGAGATTATTCTAAGCTTCATTCAACATCTCTATCACAAGGAGATATTACAGTTGCCCCTTATAAAACTGGCAGTTCATTTTCAACTGGATTTCAAGAACAGAGAAAATAAGAGATGATAGTATATAATAAACTACCTTAAACTGCTGCCTAATTTCATGTCATCTTTAACATTTTTAATTATATTTTTAACCTCAAGTTTTTAGGTGCATAATTTTATGAGTTACTTTGTAACCACAAACAAAATCACAATATAAAATGCTTTTGTAACCCTGTAAAGCCCCTCTTGCCCCCCACACAATTATTCTTTTTACCTATTCCCAACCTGAGGCATCCACTACTCTATCTGCCCCAATAATTTTGCCTTTTCTCAGTATCATGTAAATGGAATAATAAAGCATGTTTTCTTTTGTATCTGACTCTTTTCACTTAACATAATTTTTTGAGATTCATCCATGTTGTTGCATGAATCAGTAGTTTGTTGTAGGCTTTTTGTTTTGTGTAATATTTCAATGTATAGTTTGTTTATGCTTTAAGCAATTGATAGAAATTTGGGTTATCTACAGTTTTGGAGACTATGAATGAAGCTACTATAAATATTCACATAAGACTTTGTGTAAACATATGTTTTCTTTTCTCTTGGGTAAATAACTTAAGTGGGATTTCTAATTTAAATAACAAGTATATGTTTGCTTTTGTAAGAAATTAAAAGTAGCTTGCAAAGTAGCTGTACCATTCTGCATTTCCTGCCAGCAATATATGAGAGTTCTAGTTGCTCCACATCCTTGTCAGCACTTGGTATTATCTTTTTGTTTGTTTGTGTGTTTGTTTTAAACTCTGGTATCTTGTGATTTTATTTTGCATTTCCTTATGGACTAATGATGTTGAACATCTGTGCATATGTTTATCTGCCATTTGTATTGCTTTTTTGGTGAACTGTTCCAATTATTATCCTATTTTTTATTTGATTGCTTATCATAGTCTATCTTAAAGTAATGTTATATCATTTCACAGTTAGTTGAAAACTCTTACAGTGATATATTTTCGATTCCTTCCTCACATCTTATGTGCTATTTTTGTCAAACATCAGTTTACTTATTTCATTTATCCCACAATATATATTTTTATTTTTAGTTCAGATAGTATATTATCTTCTAAAATTATTAAATATTTTAAAATCTTTTCAATTTAATTTAGTTTTTTATAACTTCTGCTTTTTTAAATTTGTGTGTAGCTACAAGTTCCCATTTGGTGCTATAATCCTAGAGAACTTCCACTTTATTTCTCTTTTTTTTGCATTTTATTTTAATATATTTTATTGGTTATGGTATTACAGTTGTCCCATTTTCTCTCCTTCACTCCCTTCCACCCTGCACATCCTCTCCCACCCACATTCCCCTCCTTTAGTTCATGTCCATGTATTATAAGTTCTTTAGCTTCCACATTTCCCATACTATTCTTACCCTCCCCCTGTCTATCTTCTACCTACTATCTATGCTACTTATTCTCTGTATCTTTTCCCCCTCTCTCCTCCTCCCACTCCCCTGTTGCTAAGCCTCCATGTGTTCTCCATTTCTGTGGTTCTGTTCCTGTTCTAGTTGTTTGCTTAGTTTGTTTTTGTTTTTGTTTTAGGTGTGGTTGTTAATAATTGTGAGTTTGCTGTCATTTTACTATACATGTTTTTTTTATCTTCTTTTTCTTAGATAAGTCCCTTTAACATTTCATATAATAAGGGCTTGGTGATGATGAACTCCATTAACTTGACCTTATCTGAGAAGCACTTTATCTGCCCTTCCATTCTAAATGAAAGCTTTGCTGGATAGAGCAGTCTTGGATGGAGGTCTTTGCCTTTCATGACTTGGAATATTTCTTTCCAGCCCCTTCTTGCCTGTAAGGTCTCTTTTGAGAAATCAGCTGACAGTCTTATAGGCACTCTTTTGTAGATAACTCTCTCCTTTTCTCTTGCTGCTTTTAGGATTCTCTCCTTATCTTTCATCTTGAGTAATATAACTATGATGTGCCTTGGTGTGTTCCTCCTTGGGTGCAACTTCTTTGGGACTCTCTGAGCTTCCTGGACTTCCTGGAAATCTATTTCCTTTGCCAGAATAGGGAAGTTCTTCTTTATTATTTGCTCAAATAACTTTTTCACTTGTTGCTCTTCCTCTTCTCCTTCTGGTAGCCATATAATTCGGATGTTGGGAGGTTTAAAGATGTCCTGGAGGTTCTTAAGCCTCTCCTCATTTTTTTGAATTCTTATTTCTTCATTCTCCTCTGATTGGATATTTCTTTTTTCCTTCTGGTCCACTCCATTGATTTGAGTCCCAGTTTCCTTCCCATCACTATTGGTTCCCTGTACATTTTCCTTTATTTGACTTAGCACAGCCTTCATTTTTTCAGCTTATTTGTGACCAAATTCAACCAATTCTGTGAGCATCCTGATTACCAGTGTTTTGAACTGTGCATCTGACAGGTTGGCTACCTCTTTGTAGCTTAGTTGTACCTTTTCTGGAGCTTTGATCTGTTCTTTCATCTGGTCCATTATTTTTTGTCTCGGAGTACCTGTTACTAGTGAGGGGTGGAGCCTTAGGTGTTTACCAGGGCGGGGCAACCCACATCGCTGTGCTGTGATGCTGTATGTGGGGCAGAGAGCCAAGAGGGAACAATGGCACTTGCTCTGTTCTCTGCCAGATTTCAGTCACATCCCCTGCTTCCCACAAGCAAATTGGACTCTTCTGGTACTGATTCCCATGTGGGTGGGTTTGTGTACGTCCTGGGACACTGTGGGTCTCTCTGATGAACTCCCCTGTGAGGCTGGGAGTTTCTCCCACTGATGCCTCAACCCCCACAGGTATTTTCAATTGGTGTTTTGAGGCTATATTTCCTCACGCTGGAACCCTGAGTTGCGTGGTCTGTCTCACTCCCCAGTTTCACCTGGTTTATCTGTGCTCAAATGTGGGACCACCCAGTCTGCCAGCTGCCTTGTGTGCCATGCTCCTCCATAATCTGCCACCTTGATGGGTCTGCCAGCTACTGCTTTGCATGCCCAGGGTCTGACAGCTGCCCTGACAAGAACCCTCTCTGTCCCCGCTCCCCGACTCCACCCCTCCTACCAGTCTGGATGAATGTTTCATAACCTTTTGGTTGTCAGACTTCCATACAGTTAAATTTTCTGTCAGTTCTGGTTATTTCTCTTTTTTAAATTATTGTTGTCCTTATTTTGGTTGTTAGAGGAGGCACAGTGTGTCTACCTATGGCTCCATCTTGGCTGGAAGTCCTCCACTTTATTTCTTATAGTGTTAGCATGTAGGCAGTAAATTCTCTTAGCTTTTTCTTGGCTAAAAATATTTTTATTTCACTTGCAGTTTTTAATCTATTTTCTGTGTTTATAGAACACTGAGTTGATGGGCTGGGGAGAATCCCTTTAAATAAAGATATTAATCCATTAGCTTTTGGCTTCCATAGTTTCTGACAAATATTCTGGTGTAATCCTGATCTTTCTTCCTTGATATGTAATTTTTCTTTTTTCTCTCATGTCTTTAAAGGTTTTCTCTTTGCCTTTGGTTTTCAGTACTTTATGGCATGTCTAGCTGGGTTTAGTTTTGTTGTATTTTGGTTTTTAAGTTTATTGTTATTTTTGAGCTTTTTGATTTGTGTTGTGATCTCTTCCTGGGGGGGTGGATTCTCAGCCTTTATCTCTTTAAATTATCATCTGCCCCATTCTCTGTTTTCCCTCTAGAATGATAATTATACATGCGTTAGACCACTTGATATTGTTCTGTAGACTTTTGGTGCTCAGTTATGTTTATCATCCCTTTTTTTCCCTTTGTATTTAACCTTGGATAATTTCTGTTGTCCTATCTTCAACTTTAGTGTGTCTGCCTTCAGCTGTATCCAGTCTAATGATGAGTCCATCAAATCAGCTCTTTACCTCTGATATGACTTTATTTGGCATTCTCATTTGATCTTTTTTATAGATTTCATGCATTGCTAAGTTATCCAACTACGTGTTTCTAATATATTAATAAACATTATCTTAAAATACTTTTCTGATAGTTTGAATACCTCTGTCACATCTGATTCTGCCAATTGTGTTATCTCTTGACAATGGGTTGTTTATTCTTTCTATTTTTGTGTATTTTCTGCAATTTTTTAAAAGTTGAATATCAACTTTGGCTAGTGTGGCTCAGTGGATTCAGTGCCAGTCTGAGATCCAAAGGGTCACCAGTTTGATTCCCAGTCAGGGCACATGCCTGAGTTGCAGGCCAGGTCCCCAGTAGGGGTGTGAGAGAGGCAACCACAAAATGATGTTTCTCTCTCTCTCTCTCCTTTTCCTCCCTGTAAAAATAAATAAATAAAATTCTTTTTTTCAAAAATTGAATATCAGGCATTATGTTGAAAAATTGTGGAGGCTGGATTAAATAGGATTTATGCCTGGAAATGGGCATCCATCATCTGCTATGAAGTGATTAGAATAGGGCTTTAAGTAAATCTAGTCAGGAATTCAGCTGAGTTTAGGTTTTGTTGTCGCTAGCTAACCTTGCCTTCAGTACACCTCAGTTTTCACATTCCTCTAGCAATAAAGTGATATCATGCTGTGTTTAGAGTGGTGGCTACAGTGCTACATGATTCTTCTTAGTGTTCCCATCCTCCCATCAGCTTTCAGCATATCACAAGGCCTACCTCACACTGGGGTCGCCTTCCAAGCCCTATCCCTCCTTTAATCATAGATTGTCGTTGCTTATTAGTCAGCATCGGTCTCATCATGGAGAAAAAAAGGAAGTTCTCTTTAGTCTCACCTTAAGCAGTCTCTCTGTGCCTGGGCCTTCTCAGCATTCCTGTTCCTCCCAGCCATGACAACAAAACTGTGCCTTTTATCTGCAATTGCACTTAGATGAGAATTTCCCCCTGTGTCTCAGAAGCAGCAGATTTCTACTTGTTATAAATATAGGATTCTGGGTCCAAGATAGATTTCTGCTGCTCCCTTAGGATTAGGCATTTTTTCCTTCTGTTCTTTTTTTTCCTCCAATAACAATCGATTTTTGCTTTGTTCTTAAGAGATTGTTTCCTATAAAAGCAGAGAAGTTTTCTCCTATTTATTCCACAAAAGCAATACTTGCATCTCAAAGATAATATTTGCTGCCTCTTCTTGGCCAGGCTTTCCCTCCATGGGAAAGAAGGGCTTAGCAACTCAGATTGGGGTCCACTGTGCCTCCCCGCAAGCAGCCAATCACTCTCCTCACCTAAACCACTGAGGAGGACTCTCTCCAGTTTTCATCTCTCTGGCCAATTCTTCTCATGAGGACCCAGCAGGTATGTTCACACAAAAATGTTCCTTTTGTGTCTGAGGCCCTGTTTATTCCCAGATGAGATCTTCCCAGTGTAATGGTTTTTCTCACTTCCCAATGTGGCTAGGGTACAGTCCTCAGTCATTTAAGCAACAGTTAATTTAGTTGTGGATATAAACACAACAATGCTTAGGTTGTTTCCATATCCTGGCTATTACGAATAATACAGCAAAGAACATGGAAGTACAGATAGTTCTTTGAGATAGTAATTTTATTTCCTTGAAATGTATACCTAGAAGTAGGATTGCTGGCTTATATGGTAGTTCTATTTTTAATTTTTTGAGGAATCTCCATACTGTTTTCCATAATAGTTGTACCAGTTTACATTCCCATCAACCATGTATAAGGGTTCCCTTTCCTCCACATTCCACACAGTTTGTTATCTTCTGTCTGTTTGTAACAGACATCCTATTAGGTATGAAGTGATATCTCATTGTGGTTTTGATAATCATTTCCCTGATGAGTGATGTTGAGCATGTTTTCACAAAACTTTTGACTATGTATATATTCTTTGGAAAATGTTTATTCAGTTCATTTGCAACAACATGGATAAACTTAGAGGACATTATGCTAAGGGACATAAGCTTATACACAAAGACAAATGTAGTGTAAACTTACACTTATATGTGCAATCTGAAAAATCAAGCTCACAGAAGCGGAGAGTAGAAAGATGGTTGCCAGACAATGGGGTGGGGGAAATGAGAAGATATTGGTGAAAGGGTATTCACTTTCAGTATAATATCAGTTACTTCTGGGGACCTAATGTACATAGTGGTGACTGTATTTAATAATACTGCATTGTATACTTGTAATTTACTGAGAGTAAATCTTAAGTGTTCTAAACACACACACACATAAAAGGTAACTATGTGAGATGATGGATGTGAAAATTAGCCATTTAATGACAGTCATAATTTCACAACATATAGGCACATTAAATCATCATGTTGAACACCTTCAATACATATAATGTTTATTTGTCAATTATATCTCAATAAAACTGGGGGTGGGGGGGAGAAATTCTGCCTGTGGACAGCAGCTTAGGTCTGAGTCTGTGAGTTTCATCCTGACCATGACCCTCCCTTTCTGAAGGCCTGCATTATGAAGTTCAGTATGTTTTAGCCAGGTACCACAATCAGCTGACTCAGCTCTTCATGACAGGTAGATAAATAGATATATAAATATGTACATAGTTAATAGAAATCTCCTACTTGTTCTGCTTTTTTGGTTGACTTTGACTAATACAGTTTCTGACTTGAATAGTCTTATGTTCTAGTGGAAGGGGACAGAGAATTAACAACAAAAAATGTCAAAAGGTGATAAACAATATGAAGAGAAGTAAGCAGACACTGCCATTTTAAAGAGGGTGCCAAGAAAGAGTTCTGATGATATGATCTTTTGCTGGAAACCTGAATGAAGTGAGGAAGCAATGACTTATATGTATTTGAGAGAAACACATTCCTAGTACAGAGAATAGCAAAGCTCATGAGGAGATGGAATACTTATGGTTTGGGAGGAAAAGAAGAATGAAAGGGCTAAAGTTCAGGTAGTGAGAGGTAAATAGAGGAATTAAGGCCAGACAGGCTCCTGGGGCTAAAAATATAGGGCTGAAAGGTCATGAAAGTTTTTAGGTCTTATTGTGAATGAGTTTTGAAACCCTGCAGGCTTATGAGTAGGCACAGTTTAGAAGTACCTGGCTGCCATGTAGAAAACAGAATGTATGGCAGAAGAGTGGAAACTGGGGGCAGGGTGTGGGGAGGAATCAAAAAACTATTACAATATTCCAGGAGAGGAATGATGGCAGTTTGGTTCAGTGTGGTAGGAACAGAGAGGGCAAGAAGTTGTCAGAGCCTCAGGATATTTTGAAGACAGAAATGAGAGTTTGCTGAGGGATTTGGATGAGGGTTGTGAGAAAAAGCAGAGACAAGAATGACACTAAACCTTTATCCCTGAGCTTCAGTTCCTGGAGAGGATTTCCTGGACTCCTCCACTCTGGAGTAAGGGATACTTCACAGCGTGCTCTTCAGACAGAGCAGCGATGGCCATACCACTCCGCTTTTGCCTGTTAACTTCTATAATCCACTGACGACTGAAGCCTCTCCAGGCTATGGACTGCTTACATCTTGTTCATAACTGTATCCCTAGGACCTGCTACAATGCCTGCAGTCACTCAAAAACATGTATCAAATGAATGACTAGATTGTTTAATGTTTGCAGTTCATAATTAGGAAATTTTCTTATAATTATATTAAATTCAATCTATTTATTATATTGGATAATATGTTCAACACAAGTCACTTCATTAAATTTATGTTCATAAATTTGTTAACCATTTAAAATTTTCTTATTTTCACTATTATTTTTTTTTTTAGAGAGAGAGGAGAAGGGTGGGAGAAAGAGAGAGAGAAACATCAATGTGTGGTTGCCTCTCACGTGGTCCCCAGTGACCTGCAACCCAGGCATGTGCCCTGACTGGAAATTAAACTGGCAACCCTTTGATTTGCAGCCTGTGCTCAATCCACTGAGCTACACCAGCCAGGGCTATTTTTCACTATTAATTTTTAAACTTTCCTCTATATCTACTGAGACTTTAATTTTTTCATAAGTTTGGATAAATATTTATATTTATAGATATTGTCTATAATAAATATTTATATTATAGATATCTCACCTCTGATTTCTATGAAAATATTCCTTATTTGTTGTCTGTGTTTCAACGTTGATATTTTTATTTCAAATTTATTGATCATTTTAGACTTTCTTTAAAAGTTGTTTTATATCTACAGAGCAAACACATATAATTTATATCATTCTTCATGTTTTTTACAGTTCAAATTTTTTAATTATCCCTTTTTTTTTCTCCTGGAATTTATTTTGTATATGATGGGAAAAGATTTACTAAAATGGTTTTTTTCTCTAAAAATGTAAAACAATTGAAAAGGACAGTAACTTTTCTAACCTGTGGTGTTATCTTTGAAATGATAACTAATGTGTTTAGTGTTTCCAAAAAACACCAGCTCCCTGCAAGCAATACTAAAATATGGAATAATAGTATTTGTTATTTTAAGAGATGTATCAATACATAGCACATACTTATTTGAATTGGTTTACTGAGCTAACAATACTGAAAAACTTGAACACAAACAGCACTTTAGTTTTTTCAAACAACCTTTGCAGTTTCCAAGGACACCCACATTGATATAGCTAAAAGGAAGAACTTTATTTTGAAATAACCATGCTTTAGAACTAAACAATTTCTAAAAGTTCCTATGTGCTCAGCAAACTCTTTGTTGATATAGTTGTGCTTCTTCTACCTGTGACCTAAATAAGGCTTACTTCAACTTTTTCAGAGCACAGTACCAGTCCATTGACATGTTCTTAATTTGGCACAGCCACAAATAATGGAACAAACTTCCTTAGCCTTTTTCTGCCTGTCAAAATTAAGCACAAAAGAAAAATGTAATAGTGGGAACTAAAAATATATATCAAAATAAAAAACATTAACTTTAAAAATAATAATAAATTTGAGAGCAAAGTTTACTACTATATGAAATGTAGAACTGTACATAGTTCAGGGCCCTAAGTCCCTGGAGTTACAGAAATCCTCAAAACAACATATTTTCTATTAGAATTTTCTATTTATAATCCTGTTAAATTTATGCTGTAATAAAAATACAGAGATTCATGAAAATATTTTATAAAACCAAAAAGTTTTCATGTGCCAGAATATTTCCAAATCCAACTCCAGGTTTTGTTGTTTTTTTAAAAAAAATCAAATCTATAATCAACTTATCCTTATTTTTATCAAAATGAAAACATTTACTGAGGAAGGGAAGTGACTGAGAAATATGCTGGAATTTCACCTTTGTCACTTTCATTTAAATCAAGTCAAAGAACATCCATGTGGCTTTCAAAGGTACAAATAAAACATGTAAAGAATTTTAGCTGACTTCTTAATGACTGGATTTCTTCTTATATATTATTAACTTTTGAACCATAAATCTACCCTACATCTTAGAATCTTGGCATCAGAGCACACAGAAAAAGTTTAAATGTTCCCACTTAAAGAATATCCTTCAGTGAGAAGTCTGAGGAATGTTTAATAACCATCAAGTGACCAAATAAATCACGTGAGGATTCCACCTTGCCCATTTCATAATTACGTACCTTTGCATTTGGTTCAATATCCAAATATCCAAAGCAAACAAATAGATTAAAAGCAAATATATGTATTTCATCTCAAAGATGATACAATATAAATATTTAAGTTAAATGAGTTTCAATAAAACACTTTGACATATTTAAATTTAAGATAAAACAAATTTGACCATGTAAAATATTATTTCATAAAAGCACTTAGTTTGAAATGTTAAAATAAAAAACAAATGTGGTCATTTATTAAAAATAATAATTTATAAAACAGTTCAAAAATCCCCTAATCATTTAAAGCAAACACAATATAATTTAGAAAGACGAATTACCAACTCTACTTGTTGTGACCCATCACATCAGGTACTTTTACTGAATACATTTTTTTAGTGCATGTGCTGGAGAACACTTCGTTTCCTTGCCAGATTTGCATATTTGGCTTTACAGTCATGATCATATTCAGGTCATCGGTGGAGATTATGGCAGTCAAAGTAAAATTGTGTTATGGTGTATTTTAAGTGGTTTATTTAAATGCTTCTTGGAATGGGATAATTAATAATATATTTTGAATGTAAAAAATTGAGTCATTTTAACAATGAGTAAAAAAATCATATATATGAGTGTCCAGAATTCTGATCACTTCTGTAACAACTAAGTGTAGTGATTATTTTAAATCACTTTTAACTACCAAAGCCCAAGTTGCCCTATCATTCTCAAGCTGAATTACCTATGATACATTTGAGCGACTCCAGTAATTTTAAAGCATTGTGGATTGCACATGCTCAGAACCCATTATTTCCAAATTTGAAGGCATAAAAAAATTTGAAGAGCTTCAATTATTTTAAATCACCACGTGCAGCAGAGAGAGAGATTTGAAATTGTTGTAGTGCTTCACATTTTTTAAGTGCTTCTGTTTGGAAGGGAGTCAAGCAGCATTCCAGTACTGAGGCAGGAGACACATTGTCCTAGTTTGACATCATAACACTCATCACAACCAGAAATGTATACCTAAGAGCCAAGGAACTACTCTTTTTCAATTATACAGTTTAAAAAGTGGGGGTCTCTTAAAACCCAAGTAAACGCACCATTCCAAGTAGAAACAGTAAAGTGAGAAATGTGGTGATTATCAGGGCAGGGGAAAAAGATCCAAACTGGATTTACAAAAATGGTTTTCCTTAAACGTAAGGCAACTCGACAGATGAAAGACACAAAGCTAAAGAAATGCAAGAAGGTTTTGAAAACACAGCAGGCAAATTCATGTACTCCTACAGCTGAATTTTAATCATAGTGGCCTTTTCCTCACCATGGTTTTCCTTGCCTCAATTTGCCCAGCAAAGCTAACCTCTGGTTCCCTCTTGGATGAATGATTATACGGCATTATGTTTTACCAACACTCTTGAGCCACTTTTTCTGTATTTTCTTTGTTCGATTGTGGGAGAGGGTGAGCACTTTGACATTTTAGACAGCTCAGAGTTCACTTTCGACATCCAAATCCTTAAAGAACCCAAAACTATATCGGCACAATCAGGCTATTTAAAGATGGCCTTTCTTCAGCATTTTCCATCTTTTCATCTCAGTAAAAAGTTATGGTCTCCTTTGTTGCCTCTGGGTTTTCACGTATTTTTGGCCTGGCACTGCCCAGAGAGCGGGATACTCTTCATAATCCTGCACCAGAGAAAATAGAATGTCCTATAGTTAGTAAGGGGAAGAAAGGGTACAGAAAAAAATGAAATAAAAAGAGCCTAAAGGCACTGGAATAATTAAGCAAATGCAGTGACAGCTGTGGCAGGTCTTGGGCAGAACTGGCTCCACTGAGCTGAATTAATGACATCAACAGCCTAGTATCTCCATTAACATTTGATCATTAATTACTACTCTCTGACAGTAAGAGCCTAAACCTTCTTAGGAGTGGCCTGTTATTAATCTAGCTTACCTGCCCTGAGCACAGGCTGCTCACCCACCTCAGTGCAGTTGGTGGGCTGGGTTTTGTTTCTGGTTTTTTTAAGCATCAGCTATTGTTTCATTTACTTGGGTAAATGGAGATGACCATCAAATTATAAACCCTGCTTTGGATTTCTGGGTTATGTTTTTATCTAAAATAGAGAACCTACTTGTACCCATTGCACTGATTTTCTTTGTCAAGTTTACAAGGATCAGGAGAAAGAGTCTACCTGAAGAAATACACAAGGTAGCTGAAGTCATTTACTATTGTCCTCTTATCCAGTCCTGTGGGGACAGGAGTTCCTCAGATTTCCCCCAAAATCCCAGTCTTAGGACCATCATCATTGAGCACAACTGTTTTTCCAGTTGTAGGATTCTTCACTTAAAATGCAAACCAAACACATAGAGAAGTTGGTTTTATGAACATATGTACTATGGATTATCTCATCAAATTCTGATAACCCCTCAGACAAATCACATTCTCTTTCTTTTTAATAAAATGACTCCTATTTTATCTCTTAAAAATTAAGGATTCGTCCTATGTCTATTTGTCTAAATGTTTCTGGTGAGGCTTTAAAACTTGCCAGAGACTTGGCAATTCAGTGTGCCCATGAAGGCACACATGGACACACAGACATACAGACACACCACAGATAATTTATAAAATTGTAGGAGGATTAGGAAACCCCCCACCCCTGCTGAAAAATTGAATGGCCTATTAATACTTAACAGTTCCTCATTTTCTCTCCAACAAAGATTGTCCTTAGCACGTGACAGTGTGTCTTCATCACTGGCAAGAAAAAATAATGGGAAATCCAACAGAAACTTATATGCTAAGTACTTTCTTGAGGGCAACACACCTTATAGCATTAGAGTGATAATTAACTTTTACCAAAAATCCTTTATAGAAGTCCAGTACATTAACTTGCTGGTTGTTCTTTTCCTGATACAAGCATAATGCAGAGTTCACTTCCTAGTCATAAACATAGAAACAACATAACTTATTAAAGTGCCTGTTCCAGCTAAAGGCCATGAATGGACTGAGAAAAATCTTGGAACTTTTAGGACTGCATAGTATATTTCCCCAGCATACAGAGGTAATCTATATGTCCCTCCTCTTTAGCAAGAAAAAATGATAGAATCAGGCCTGGCCAAAAGTTTCTATCAGTTTTGCTTTTTGTGCATCACTGATACTGGCTCCCAGGTGGTGGGCAGTCGTAGGTTTTTCAAAGATGACTGTGAGAAATAAAGAAATCCCACATTCATCATCCTAACCCTCAGAAGAGCCATCCTCCCACTTACTGACAGACCTCTGTCCTGTTTGCAAAAGCTCATAGATTAGTCCTCCAAGAGGATCCATCCTTCTTGGTCCCCCAGTCAATGCATATGATTCCCCAGGCCTCACCTATCAGAAACCATTACTCAGAAATAACCTTGGTTGAAGAGCAAGTGGAATGAAGCCTTTGGTTAAGAGAAGTTGTTGCTTTTTCAATATAATAAAAAAATAAAATGAAAGAAAAGTAATATGAACCCTATGGACTTTAGTTCTCTCATCTATAAAGTACAGATGAAATGTACAGAAAAAAATTAGCATCGTGGTTCCTAATAAGGCTGAAGTTGAGATTTTGTTGAGATGTGTGTTTGCATAGCTAAGGCCAAAATAGTGAAGGAAGAACATAGAAAGAAGAGCAAAGAAATGACCCAGGGAGAAAGGACAAAGTTACTGGGACTAAATACCATTTAGTAAAAATTTTTAAACTTAATATTTTTATATACAAAGCAGTTCTGTGATGAAGGGGGGAACAATGTTTTCTATCCATTTTATTTTAGCCTCATGGGATATATTATCATATGGCATCAGTCTTTTCCATTAATTTACCACACAGCTGTGTTCCCTAATACTTTCTCCTAGAACTTAGCTCAGTTTCACTTGATTTCAGTAATATGCCAATGGCTCTTACAGCCACCCCAACCAATGGCCCAAACATGCCCACCATAGAATTTTTGGTCTCATAGATTGAGAAATGCTTAACTTTTTTACAACTTTCTTATAACTTTATTCCATTTTTCTCTTTGGAGATCACTCTAAACAGATTCAAAGCTAGATAATACATTTTTTTAAATCTCTTGTTTCCCTCTAGCATTCTTCCATCAATAACATTGCTGGCTTGGATTCTTAGATGTTCTATCAAATTTCCTTTAACTGCTTATAAATTTTATGTGTTCCTGCTGCATACTAATTTTTAATAACTGATATTATTTGTTTTAGTTTCTCCATAGTTTTCCTGACTCATAAGTTACATTGAATCACCCCAATTCACTTCAGGATTTCTAGCTACAATTACTATCTTCCAAGAATTCTCCCACTATATGTAATCATTCTATATTTCAAAACACTTAGTAAAAAAGAAATGAATGGACATAAAGCATTAATGTGCCATCTTCCTGATAACTATAGCAAAAAGAGCCACACTATCTATGGGCAAGCCTTACAGAAAAAAGTCACTATGTTAAACATTCTCCCATTATAGTTTCTTATTAAATATTTTCCTGAATTTTCTTCATCTTATACCACATTCACAATGACTCTTTAAAGAATTGAAATCTTGCATTTTTATTACCTCTTTTTTACATTTAGCAAAAGATTACAGAGCAGATATTGTTTGACATTGAATTTCTGTTAACATGTCCTCCACTGGAGCATAGTTGTACACATTGTTTCAGAGCTAACATAATGGGGAATATTTTCAAAGAGGGCTGTGTTTCAAGCCAGATGGTTTATCTGCCGAAACAATTCTCCCAATAGAGAGATAGTGGCTGCACAGTTGCAGTAGTGTTCATAAGCCTAGTGCAGTAGATTCATTTGGCACCCACATCTTGGAGTCAAACAAAAGTGTAGTTTGTGTGAATCTCAGACTCAGACGTTCATAAGTGAAAAGGAGTTTTCTGCAACTGCACATTGTATGTTATTGTAAAGCCAGCAGTGTGTTTATATCAGAAACACAATATGCATATATGATACGATTTTTAAATACATGTTAATAGTTTCACCCATATAATACAAGGGGACAATAGTAGAATGATTTTTTCCGAGATTATCACAGCCTGGTCCAAAGAGAGCTGAGTTGCCACACTTGTGTTGAAAGCAAATATATTACTACAACTCAGGTCCACCACATCTATTAAAATTTGAAAGTGAAAGACTATGATATCTTGAGATTTCATAGTCAAGATATCAAGATATCTTGATATCTTGTATGATATCTTGAGATTTGGGCAAAAACAATTTTTACCTAATGAACATTCAGGAGTTACACAAAGTGTTCTATAAATGTTTTAATTCATAGATCTTCCCATCTTCTCATAAAAAAACACTTGATTTAAAATCTTGTGATTTTCATCATTTGGCTTATTTCATTTAGCATAATATTATCCAGTCCCACGAATGCTGTTGCAAAGGGTAGGCATTCCCTCTTCTTTCTGCTGCATAGTATTCCATTGTGTAAATGTGCCATAGTTGTTTGATCTCCTCATGTACTAATGATCCACTCATTTTCCAGCACTTAACTATTGCAAATAATACCAAATAAGCCAGTCAGTGAAAGACAAATACCATATGATCTCACCTATAAGAGGAATCTAATGAAAAAATAAAGCAATGAACAAAATAAAACCACAGGCATGGAAACATGGAACAGACTGACAGTGACCAGAGGGAGAGCAGGGGAGGATAATGGTGGAAAGAAGGGGAAGGGACTAGTCAAAGAATATGTATGAATAACCCATGGCCATGGACAACAGTGTGTGGATTGACTGCGGGAGCAAGGGGTAGGATGGGCAGAGGAGGGAATACAGGGGAAACTGGGGCAACTGCCATAGAATAACAATAAAAAATGATTTAATAAAAAATAAAATAAAATCCTGTTATTTTTGAAGGATCCCTTAAGAAAAGCCTTGGTTGCTTTATAGTATTGACTTCCCTACCCAACCACGATCTTCAGAGGTGTTGGTATGCACACTGGGAATCTCACCCTTCTTTGTCAGAGGAACAGTCTCCTCCCTGTATACTAATGCTACCCACATTTTAAAAATAAAACAAAAGAGTTAGAGGATTCCAAGAGGGGGTTACCGTGCTCTGAAACGTCTCAGGCATGTACAGGGATGGGAAAATCCCTGAGATTCCAGAGATTAAAAAAATAGCACATGGGAGGTTCTAAATAAAGAAATTCTTGGGCATGCTAGGGAAGTTGGCATGAGCCTTGCAGCTCCTTCCCTCAGTGACTGCTTTTGCTTGTGTTAGCTAGCAAGTGGGTGCGAGAATGTTTGTGAACGCGTGTGCCTTTTTATGTTTGAAGGACTCAGTGAACACTAGAGACATTTTATTTTCATGGAGAATAACATATTTTTAAAAAATATAAACTATTTAAAAAATAAAAACTATTTTCCTCTGAATCATTTTTATCTCAAATGTATTTCATATCTTAATAAATTTATAACAACAAACTATGTTATCCACTTCAAAACTTAAGAATAAAAGAAGAAAAGTGTTTTGTTTTGTTTTGTTTAGCAAAACAGTGAAAATAAAACTAGAACTCAACAAAGTGAGGTAACATTCACAAAATGCACACACAAATGCACACACACAATTTGTGTCCCATAATAACTCTACAATAAGAGGAGAAAAATAAAGGTAATTAGTACAAGCTTAACTACCCTGAAATTAACAAGTTCACTAGAAAACCCCAGGACACTGTAAATATTAACATATTAGCTGTTAGGGCCCCCAAGTATGATAAATCCAGATCAGAAAATTTTACTCCAAATTAATGTGTATGTTAAATTCAAACAAATGTTAGAGGCACATGCCAAGATGAAAATCTTTACATGACTGTCTCCAAAACATACTGTTAAATGAATACCTGTGGGCAAATAAAAATGAAAAATATAAACACCTGCTAATTACCTGCATCACTTTGGAGGCTGCCCAAGGAATGTTAATACGTTATTTCTTCCTCAGTCTTGTATAGTCATTATCTTGATCTTTGTGAGTGAGGATTTGTTGGCATGACATTTAATGCAAGCATTAAATACTGGAAGAATTGTGGGGGTTTTTAAATAAGTGATTGCTTTGGGGAATTTCTCATTCTTCTTCCTTTCTTTTCCATTTTCATTTCACAAATATTGTCATTTACTAGCAGGCAGCTTGTAGAGTATGGTGATCTATATTACACAGACTCCATTGCCTTTGTAACAGAACTTTTGTAAATATTTAGTAACAGATCTAATATTATATGTTTTAAAACAAAGAAACGTCCTAGCAGGTCAGGCACTTCCAGTGTCTACGGATAATTAATGCCACAAATCTTTAAATACTCCCACATTGCAAATGCCAGGAAAACTGCCGATTGCTTCAGCACATCGTTGGAGTGGTTTCCTTGCGTGCTCTGGATATTTCTTACCACTTTAAATTACTCTACGAAGCAGAAACAATAGTGTATATTTTCCTCACTTTTTGCTAGGTAGTGTCATCAAAACTACACATATGAAATCCAGGACAGAGGGAAAAAATCTCTGATGGACAACTTGAATCCAATTCAAATATTTGTAGCATCAACACAGCAACTGGGTATTTCCAGAAAGTGAGCCAAATGAATTATTCATGAGATGAAAGTTAAGTCAATACATCTCTATCTTAACCAGATCCTTTATAATAGTTTTCATGGTATAAAATATGCAGGACAATTAAGATCTATAAATATTATATGTAAACAGAGAAGAAAGATTGGTAATATGGTAAATCAGTGTATTTGTAATGTAATTGTCTTGATACACTAACTTTTAAATTTTTTTAAATTGATATATTTAAATCCAAGTACCTTGTACAGGGATGTTGTGAAGTTTGAAGAATATTCAGGGAATCAGGACACAGATGAGAGCAAGGAAACTCTTCTTAATTATTTTTTGAGTAGCTACAAGAGTCCAGTGGAACTATTTCCTCCTCTCTATTTTATTGACTTTTAATTACACTGATTTTCAAAGAAAGAACTCTAGCACTATTCACATGAGGAGAGTAGTTGCATGATCCCTTCAGTATATATTTTTCTCTCCAAACTATACCCCAATTTATCACAAAGTTAAAAGGTAAACTTCCACAAATAGAAAAACATACAGAGCTGCCCAGTTCCTTAATATTGGAGTGATGGTTGAAAAGCACTAGTAAGCACTCTGCATGGGCTCTGTGGGTCTCCCCATCACCACCCACCACCAATAAAAGAAAAAAAAATCACCAAATTATCTTGCCTGCATCAAACCTATGATATCCTTCCTACATCATAATTCTAGAACCAGCTCTGTTTCCAAAAGAAATGTCCCCACACTGTGCCAGGTTGTCAGGATCTTTTTGATCAGGAGTCTGAGATTCTAATAGCCCCGCACTGTCCACGCATGCAAAACTACAGCCACAGAGACCTGAGCCACGTCTCCATGTGGGCTGAAGTTTCCAGGTGGCCTCTGTGTGGTATGATTGTGCCTGGCCTCAAAATAAAAGCAAATTGACAATCCCTTACCTCCTCCAAGCCAGTGCCAATTTTTAAATAAAATGTCTAGTGGTGATTTATTGCCAGTGCAAACTGCCAGACTGGCAGCCCCATTTACCTACTAAGCAGACAAAACAGTAAAACTATGTCAACGTTGCCCAGTTTCCCAAGTATGTTGTGGAAGGCATTCCAAATCTCATATTTATTCTGTTACCAGATTTCTTATTCCTGTGCATTACTAAACAAACCATGTAGCTGACCTTGATGACTTCAGAAAGTGGTCATTCTTCCCTTGAGAACTTCCTGAGATCATCCAAACTCATTTTCCATAGATCACACACACTTGCATTCAGATAAGAATTGTTGACCACTAATCACCTGGCTTGAATACCAGACAGGGCTGCAGAACTGAAAGAATTTCTGTCCTGAGTCTAATATCATCTCAGAGGCATGTTTCCTCCCACTTCCCCAGGGACCAAGCACCTGCCTTGGCAATCTCAAGAGATTTCTTCCCTATTCCTCTCCAGCCTATAAATAACCGCACCTGTTGGCCAAGGTATAATTTTTTAAATGTTGATTTAGGTCTTTGTGGCTCTATCCATTTCCACTGTCCCCTATCAAGCTGATCTATTCTTGCCAGAAAAAAAAAATTGCATGAGATTTTTGCATTGCTCTGATCAAAAGCACTTCTTCCTATTCAGGAGTAGCAGTTCAAAGAAGACTGCTACATATAACGATTTTTAAGAAGCGGGGGGGACAGAGGCATCAATTCCTATTTCTTTAAGATTACACACAGGCTGCTCTGACGAATGAAACCTCTTCCAACCTTATTTAAGTGGCCCAGAATGACTAGTTATCATGTCAATGAGAAGAAATCTTTTATGTCTCATCTTGATGTCTCTGTGTCATTGTACACAAAATGCAGAGCCGTCTATATTTCATTAACCATTTTCTTCATGTATTATTTAATAAACTGTTTAGAGCATGCCTAATTACAAACATTTATTATAGAATTCAACCCGAGACATGTGTGAGAATATGCTAAATTGTCTCCTACCTAGAGTTTTAATGAGAGTATAATACCTCCGGCCCATATGCTTCAAGAACGTTATCCTTAATTATGTAACATGGGTATTTTACTGATATCTGTTAACTGCTCGAGCAGCTGTGGTTTTCTGCTTTTTTGCACAGCTCGGGAGGAGCAGTGAGTTCAGTTTCCCCTTTTTGGGGGGTTGCAAAATCCATACCCCAAACAGGTGTGTGCAATCACGAACCGCAGTGATGAACCCAAACTGCTGCCTTTCTAAAAATTCCACCAGCCGGTGACACACGCTGGTCAAGGTTGCACAACTTTGTTTTCCACCGGTTATTTTGATGATTCATTCCCCCATGGGGAGGTGAATTTCAGCCATTGTTTCTTTGCTCCTTTTTCTGATAACTAGAGGAATCACTTCCTCATTTTGATAATTTCTCTCTCTCCCTCTTTTGCTCTTGTTCTTGCTGTCTCCTTGTTTCTTTTTTAAAATTGAATTCTGATTATTTGGAAGGTGCTGCCAGAAATGGCTGTTCTCTTTTTTAAAATTGAATTCTGATTATTTGGAAGGTGCTGCCAGAAATGGCTGTTCTCTTTTTTATGGACAAGGACTAAGAGAAGTGAAGCTAAAAGAAACACACTCATTAAGCAGAACTCTTCAAGTTATTGCTTCATTGCTGAGAATCTACCTGGATGTTATGTAACTATAAAGTTATCACTCACTAGAAACAGAACTCAAAGCAATAAGTATTGTCTACTTTCAAGTACACAAGTTGGTGAACTACACTGATTCTATTTATTGCTTCAGAAATGTTTGTGGAATTACCTTTGGAATCTTTTTTCTATTATTTTGAATGTTAAATTGGCAAATTGCCTTCTTTAAAATGTGGATTTGATTTTTGCAAACATCCAAAGTTTATCCAGAGTCACGTCTGCTGATAAATTGATCTGGTCTTTTTTAAAATAAAAATAAATTCAATTATTAAATTATAAAATGAACTCTTTTTGAGTAATAAAAAATGAACCTAAAGAAAATTTCAAAGAAAAGAGGGTGCAAAACATTTTGAACAATTGCAAATACCACAGATTTAAATGTAGACTACCTAATATGACTTCCCTGAAGAAGACAACATTCCTTTGTAAATTTTGTATGCTTGTTAAAATTATGCAATATTATTTTGCCCTCGTATCTTGGTTTTTCTAGAAAATGGAACGCTCAATTTATTTTTCCCTTTATAAGGTAAAGTAAGGCCACTCTGTAGAAATTGTTTTCCTAATTAATGGCAATATCAAGATAGACGCAAGAGCACATCAACCCTTTACACATTGCTGTAAATGTGTGGATTTTCTTGTACTACAAAGCAGTGTATCATAATGGTAAGAGCACGTCATGAAATGTGGTCATTCAAATACAAAATCCTGAATTACTACTTGTTGTCTGTTACCTTGAGCAAGTGTCTAGATCTCAATGAGGTCTAGGAAAATAAATGTATGCTTTGCATAAGTATCATGAGAACAAGAAAAACCTCAAGCAGAGTACCTGGCACCTTATACATGCACAAAACATGGTTACTTTTGTGATATTTATTATTACACACCAAGGATCCCCACTGGAGCATGAGCTCCTGGAGAGCAAGTATTATTTCTCAGCCCTGTTTGTTACTCAGCATCCAGCATAGTGTCTGGCACATAGTAGGGCTTAATAATTGTTTATTGAACTAGGCTGAATACATCTTTCTAAATGTACTTAAAATTAAAAATAAAAAGTAGAAGATATTTTTAAAATTACCCTGAGGCAACATGATTCAGTTTAATTTAAAATAGATGCCAGATTCACTGGTAATCAGAAAATAATGTATATATTATTCTCCCTCTCTCTCTCTCTCTTTCTGTGTGTAGGGGTGCGTGTGTGTGTGTGTGTGTGTGTGTGTGTGTGTGTATAAAATAAAATATCTTGATCTGGCCTTTTCCTCTCCTATTCAGTGTTTTAAGAAGTTTATCTTTTATCACTACAAAGTAACCACAAAAAAATTTTAAGTAGGTGACTCTAGCCAAGGCAGGTAGGTTGAGTGGAAGTACAACAGAAGTCAGAGAGAGCTACGAGATGGGGTGATGGTGGGAGGAGAACATTGGATCCGAAGAACACGAACCCACTACTTCTATAATTCTTGGTAGCTGCAGGGTGTGGGCTCCATAAGGTTGGTGGAGCACCAAAGCACAGTCACACTTCCCTAAACACAAACACAGTGGGGCAAAATTTACTCTTCACCTGTCTCAGGCACAAGCCCAATGGTTGGCCCTCACAAATCAATCATGCAAAATGATTCCTGGGACCTTAGAAAACAACTGTTATGCAGATAAATGAAAAAAAATACCACTTAATCATCATTTTATCTTTTCCCATTTTTTCTTCTTTTCTCTATCCTCTGACAATAGAAATAAGAAGACTCTGAAAATAAAATAACTCAAATATGAGACCATCTTAGGCTCAGTTGAAAATTGTACTAGCTGTCCTTTGTGAATTATAAGCAATTGCTCTACCTACATAAAACAAAAAAAGTACAACATACGTAGGTATCTTCAGCTCTCTGACACTAATGAAAATTCTTGAGCTGGTCACTCTTGAATATTACTAGTCTTGCTTCTTCTCAAGCACCTGTTTATGAAGACTTTGAACAATGCATTCAATTTGCACACAGGTACCCCCAATGAAAAAACTGTGCTTTGTCATGGCCCTTGGAGGAGAAGTTAGATAATCGTGTTTAGGAGAATTACAAAGAAGGAACAGAAACTTTGGACTTTTTTTTTTCTTAATCTTAGGTTGGAATCTCATGACCCAAGATTTTGCAAGTCCTGAAGGAAATTCAGCTCAGGCAACGAAAAGTCTTATGATCCATTACCCTGCAATCTCTTAGTAATTAAACCCCTGATTCATAAAGGAAAATAATAATGCCAAAACATGGAATCTGAGAATTAAGCAGCAAAATAGAAATACACAGCCCAACTCACCTGACACTTCGTCATCTCCTGTTCTCTAATCTCTCAGTTTGGGACCATCCTTCTGTAATAATATTTCTCATTGTGTATTTATACATGTCTGCCCTGCAGGCCGTGAGCTGCTTCACAGCCAGGGCCAAACCCAATACTTCCCTGTAGCCCCAACTCCTGACACAGAACTTGGCACAGACTAGATGGTTGGTATTTGTTAAATAAATAAAATTACAGCTAAATTGCAGTCTTTATAATGGGTATATCTATGAATAATAATGCATTCTGTAACTCAGTAACAAACACTACACTGTAAGCAAATATGAATGCCTCTAAACACAGAAGCAAGTAGCCAGATTTCCTTTTCTTTCTTTTTCCCCTGCTTATTTTGAGATCAGCTTCATTATTTCTCTCCCCACTTTTCTTCAGCCTAAATGCCACCTATTCATCAGTAGGTTGCCATGGTTGGAGGCTTAAGAGTCAGAACTGTGGAAGAAATGGTGTGGTGAACCCCTGTAAGATCCCGCTGGCTAACCTTAAAATTCTACTGCTCAAATAGCACTGTAGAGCTCCTAGTAAACAAATCTCTCTGAACTAAATATACTGCTCCCTTGACTGTCTACCCATCTCAGTTAAGGGCAATCCCAGCCTTAGTTATTCAAACTAAAACCTTGATGGATTCTTAATAGCTCTGTTTCTCATACCACATATGTAGTAAGTTGGGAAATCCTTTGGTCCTACCTTCAAAGTATGTCCATAATCCAACCATTTCTCACCACCTCCACTGCCACCACCTTGACCTAAGCCACCATTGCCTCTTGTGAGGATTGCTGACAAAATAGGTCTTAACATCGCCTCGCCCACCTGCAGTTAGGTTTTAATCAAAAGGGGTAGAGTGACCCTCTTCAGTCATAAGTCATATCCTGTCATTCCTTTCATCTGAACTTACCCATGGCTTTAGATATTACCTGGAGGAAAAGCCAAAGTCCTTACTGTGAACAAAAAGACCCTATGTTATCTGCCTTTCCCCCACAACCCACACCTATTACCTCTCTGAACTCTCTGATTACTTCCCTATCTCTCTGCCCCAGGCACCCTGGCCACAGCTCTGTTCTTAGAACAGAACAGACACTGTCCTGCCATTGCGCTAAATGTGCCCTTTGACTGAAATTAACACCCAGATAGCCAGATGACGCACCCTCATTTTCTTTTTTGTCTAAACTGGATCTTTCCAGTGAGGCCTTCCCTAGACAGCCTGTTTAAAACTTCATCATCCCTCCCCAATACCTTATATTTTTCTCTACTATATTTTTATCCTTAGCAACTTTCACTACCTAATAAACCATTTATTTTCTTTATTCATCCTAGTTATTGTCTATTACCCCCACCAGAATATATGTTCCATCACAACATGCATTTTTGCCTTTCTTTTTTTAACTTCTGTATCCCTAGAGCATAGAATTTTTCCTGATAGATGCCTGGTATTCAGTATATATCCATGAATGAATGAATGAATGAATGAGCGAGCCTCTAGGCATTGGATTCATTTACATGATCCATAGTCTTATCATTTATGTTTGACTTTTCTTAATGAGGTGTCAAAATTATAAATTTTATAAGAAACAATGTTTCAAAAATGTATTCATTTAAAAAATAGGTTATAACTGTCCTGCTATAAAGTTGTATACTAGTTTACCTAATAGAATGATGCTCATCAGAATTTTTGACTTAGGTCATAAAAATCATTAAATGAGATAGTATACATTTAAAAGCATCTTTAGTAAGAACTAATAGGAAGCAAAAATTATCTTTACTTTCAAATGATGGAATCTATAACTAAAAGGACCCAGAGAATTGATTGAAAAATTTGTTCAAAAACTCTGAGAATTAAAAGTGGCTGGTTATATTAATTTAACAAGTAAATATCATCACCATCACCAAGTCCTTATTATATGAAATCTTAAAGGAACGTATCCAAGAAAAAGAAGATCTAAACTATGAATGGTAAAATGACAACAAACTCACAACTACCAACAACTGAATTTAACAAAGCAAAACAAAACAAAAACAAACTAGGCAAATAACTGGAACAGAAATAGAATCACAGAAATGGAGATCACATGGAGAGTTATCAGTGGGGAGGGGAAGGGGAAGGAGAAGGGTGGGGGAAAAGGTACAAGAAATAAGAAGCATAAATGGTAGGTACAAAACAGACAGGGGGAGCTTAAGAATAGCATAGGAAATGGAGAAGCTAAAGAACTTATATGTACAACCCACTGACATGTTTTAAGAGGGGGAAGGGGGCTGCAGGGCAGAGGGGAATAAAGGGGAAGAAAAAAATGGGACAACTGTAATAGCATAATCAATAAAATATACTTCTTTTAAAAAGTAAATAACATTCTTTTTATTAAAAAAACAACCCATTAGAGAATATCAGAGGGGAAAAGGTTTTATCAACAAAACAGTTTTAGCAAAAAACAGATGAAACATTATAAAAAAAATACTAAGACTTGTATAAAGCCTGCATGAACAAAATGCTAAAATGCCATTAAGAAAGGCAAAGTAACTTAAATCAAAAAGACAAGTCTTGAGCCCTGGCTGGTGTAGCTCAGTGGATTAAGCGCGGGCTGTGAACCAAAGTGTCGCAGGTTCAATTCCCTGTCAGGGTACATGCCCAGGTTGCAGGCCATGACCCCCAGCAACCGCGCATTGATGTTTCTCTCTCTCTCTCTCTCTCTCTCTCTCTCTCTCTCTCTCTCCCCCTCCCTCCCATCCCCCTCTGAAAATAAATAAATAAAATTCTTTAAAAGAAAAAAGACAAGTCTTCATGAAGTAATTCTAAAAACATTTATTTAATCCCTGTCAAAATTCAGGACACCACTCCAGGCACTGGGGATACAACAGTAAATGAAGATTCCTGTCCTTACAGTGTCTCCAGGCCACCAAGGGATCAATTTGTCCAAAACCAAACTCATAATGCACTTTTCCCAAACTCCATCCTATCCCAGTGACTCTCATAGCCAAAAATGACACCACCAAGTCTGTAAGCTACAAAGCTGGCATCATCGTTGACACTACTTTTTCCCTTACCATCTAAATCAAAGCCATCAACAGGTTCGACTGATTTTCTCTACTAAAATTCCTTGAACATTTTACCACCAATACTTGAACCTCAACTAGCATTGTCTCTCTTTGGACAATAAGATTCCCAGCACTATATGACCTGTCTTCAAATAGATCTCCTAAGGACACAAATGAGATATTTGTATAATTCAATGATGTTTGGTCTCTCCTGCAAACTATATGCTCTATGAGAATATATACAGTACCTCTTTTGCTTCTCTTTGTATTTCTAGTGCTCCGCATAGGGTCTGGCATATCGTAGGTGCTCAATAAATAATAGTCATATATAGTACTGCCCTTAGATCTGGCTAAGATGGGCATTTGCCACAATCCTATTCTCTAGAGTCTCCTTCCACACACATACACTGTCACACCAAGGGGAACTAAAGAACATCTGGATCGGGTTCATGTAGACACTGGAACGGAACTCTGCTTTAAATGGCAGCAAATGCACAATTAGGTAGGAGAAGACAGTCATGTCGAATCCTCCTCCCCAACAAATAAGAAAGATTCTTACAAAACAAGTATCATTTCCAAGAAGTATCTATCATCCTTCTTGCTCTTTTTATATTCATAAAGTGATTATGAATATAGCCCTGGAAGTCCTATTCATAGCCCTGGAAGTCCTGAACCAACACACTGTTTAACATGAAAATTTTTCACATGTCACAATAGAAAAGTTTAAATCAGCTCAAAGTTGATGAAAGTGTAGGGGAGCAAGCACTTTTCACTATTGCTGGGACTATATGGTGCTAAAATTTCAGAAAGTATTTTAAAATATATTTCAAAATTTAAAGTCTCACACCCTGGAGAGGCAAGATATCCCAGTAGTTATCAGCACAAACTGTGGATCCAGAAATAATTGAGTCATATCGTGATTCTGTCACTTCTTTGCTGTGTGATTTTATGCAAGTTTCTTAACCTCACTACACCTCAGTTTCCTCCTCTGTAAGAAGGTGATAATAACAGTATCTACCTCATAAATACTAATATTTTAAAGATTAAAAGGGATACTTCCTATAAAATGCTTAGCAGAAAGCCTGGCTCATAGGAATAACTATATACATATATACATAAATAAAATAGAAAATTTCCAAAAATGATACACACTGTTAAAAAGGGCTATATTTGGGATAGCTGAATTAGGGGAAGGATTTTGTTAATCACCTTATATTCTTTTATACTGTTGGGATTTTTTTATTGTGCATATATCATTTTATTAAAAAATTAAATTCATTTTTAAAGTATTTGTCATTTTAGTCTTTGAAATTACTAATGTTCACCAATTCCAGGACATGTCCTTCTTTGGCATGTGGAAAGACTTCCCACTCTTCCTTGCAGGCTGGTTGAAGCCATGTGATTACTTCTGGACAATGAATTGTAAGTGATTGTGACATGCATTACCTCTGGAACAGGGATGTTAAAGTTTTGTATCCCAGATTCTATCTTTCTGTGCCCTGGCAACCCAGGAAGACATGGTGGTGGTGTTGTGGCTATCAGATAAAACAGCGCACTTCTTCAACACATATTGAGAAATGCTATACTTTTTTTCCTTTTAGACTGTCCATTTGTTAAGAGTTTAGTGGAGTGTGCTGTACCATAAAAGGGTTCCAGTATATATTTATTCATGCTATTCTTCATTATTTCCCTCCCTCATTGACAGACATGGAACTGCAAATTGTAGTGTAAAACATTCAAATTTTCAGAACTATTGTACCTGCAATCTTTGAAAATAGATAAGAAATAAAAGAAAAGTAACTAGCCAAAGAACATTTTTGGAATTCAGTTGCATTTATGTTGTTTTCTACTAAATTGCCAACCTCCAAGTGCAGCATGCATTCAATAAGCAAGTTTCAAATATCTATTTGTACCATGAGCTTGAAAAACAAAAATAACTAAAACTCAAAACCAAATCTCACCAAATCCATACCTAAATGGAAAGGAATGCTTGGAAACAACCAATCAGAATATCAAAGCTGCTAATGACAGGCCTATAGTATTATGGCTAAATGGAGCAGTTAGTAGCCATTTATTCCTGTGACCCAGGAAACTTTTCAGAGGAGATGCTGTTTGAGGAGAATTTAGGTAATTGGGCTGATAAGTTTAGTTTTAGAGGTCAAACATGTTCCAAATAAAGGTGTTTAAAATAAACTCATGATAAACCTCTTCCCTTTGTCTACTGACTACAATAAAATGAATGCTTTTGTCCTATGTTTGTATGTCTTTTCTCATAAAGATTTATTTCTACTTAATTTGGCTCTAACTAAAGTTAAATATAAGTCCTTGTACTGCTATTTGAATTATTTGATGACTTCTCATTAGGGATTGGTAAATAGTGGTTTTGTAATTTAAATACATGAAATTCAGTGCAAAATCAGATATATGGCAGTCTAGTAATTTAATTGAAAGCCACGGCCACAGCGCACAAAGCCAGAGGTGTGCTCAGATTGCATATTGAGCAGTCGATGGTAGAGTGATGCTTACTCAGCATGTTGCACTCTTATCATATTTCACCAGTGAAGTTGTAGATAGAAAAGCTGCAGGTTAGAATAACACAACAAAATAAGATATAAATTACATGAAACCTGATATTCAACAGGCATTTTATCTCCCATTACATCTTAAAGCCTTATTCATCAACTGATCTCAGAATGAACAACTGTACCACAAGGCCACAAATCTGTAATTTATATTTTGTGTGAGACACAAAAACTCAGTAGATAGAAACTGAAATTTTTTAAGCGTATGTAAATTTCCAGTAAATGTTATGCAATCAATAAATAACTAATCTTGTGTCTACTTTGTTGAACTATTTATTCTGGGGTAGTTCTTAATCTGGTAAATATAAATGTAACCACCAAATGTGATTATCTATGTCAACATTTTCCAATATCATTGCAGGGACTAGTAAGTCAGTATTTTTCCATGCCATCGCATTCCTGTCTGGTCACACTAATGTCACAGGTCAGTTCTTTATTCCATCCCTACCTTATCTCATTCTCAGATTTCCATGATCTCCATAGAAAATATGAATGTTTACTGTCCAGAATTTTAATCTGAATTGCGATTTATATGTCTCAAAAACAGTACCTGACTTCTATTGTCCTCTCTTAGAAAATGTTTAACTTTTTCTTCAGATCTTGAAAATATTTATATCCTGTAACCCAGTAATTCTACTTCTTAAAATCCATCCTAAAAAATATCAGTCTTCTGGTCAAGATGGAGGCATAGATACACATACTTCACCTCTCACAAACCCAGAGAGAATTACAAATAACACCCAGAACTGCCAGAAAATTGAACTGTACAGAAGTCCAACAACCAAGGATTTAAAGAAACCACATTCATCCAGATGGGTAGCAGGGGCAGAGATGCAGAGACGGGAGGAGACGGGAGATGGTGTGGCATAGAGTGGCAGCAGCAGTGGAATGATCAGTCCCACATTCACCAGTAATGGATACCTTGGGAGTGAGCGATCCCAGCCCCAGGCAAGGCCACACAACCCAGGGTTCCAGCACCAGGGAGATAAATCCCCATAACAGCTGGCTGTAAACACCAGTGGGGGTTGGGGCAAAAAAGAAACTGCTGAATTTTCAGCAGATTCCACTTAAAGGGCCCGCACAGACTTAGAATGTATGCAAACCCACCCACTCTGGGATTAAGCACCAGTGGCCTCCCCGAACCCTTCTGCCACACAGAGTCACAAAGCAGTAATCAGGTTGCCCTGCTCTGGTGATTACCTAAGGCTCTATCACACACAATTTACTATAATAGGCCACACTACTAAGACATGGAGTGAAAGTACCTCTACCTAATACACAGAAACAAACACAGGGAGGCTACCAAATTGAGCAGACAAAGAAATATGGCCCAAATGAAAGAAGAGAATAAAACTCCAGAAAAAGAACTAAATGAAACAGAAATAACCAACATATCAGATGCACAGTTCAAAACACTAGTGATTAGGATGCTCAAAGAACTCGCTGAGTACAGCAACAACATAAAGGAAAAAATGAAGTTTACACTAAGAGAAACAAAAACAATCTACAGGGAAACATCAGCGAAGGGAAGGAAGCCAAGGTTCAAATCAATGATTTGGAACACAAAGAAGAAATAAACTTTCAACCAGAACAGAAAGAAGAAATAAGAATTCAAAAAAAAATGAGGATAGTATAAGGTGCCTCTGGGACTCCTCCAAATGTACCAACATCCAAACCATAGGGACACCAGAAGGAGAAGAGGAACAGCAAGAAATTGAAAACTTATTTGAAAAAATAATGAAAGAAAACTTTCCTAATTTGTGAAAGAAATAGAGATACCAGTCCAGGAAACACAGAGAGTCCCAAACAAGATGAACCCAAAGAGGACCACACCAAGACACATCATAATTCAAATGCCAAAGATTAAAGATCAAAAGAGAATCTTAAAAGCAGCAAGAGAAAAGCAGAGAGTTACCTACAAAGTAGTTTTCATAAGACTATCAGCTGATTTCTCACAAGAAATTTTTCAGGCTAGAAAGGACAGGCAAGAAATATTCAAAGTGATGAAAAGCAAGTTCCTACAACTTAGATTACTCTATCCAGCAAAGCTATCACTTAGAATTGAAGGGCAGATAAAGTGCTTCCCAGACAAGGTAAAGCTAAAGAAGTTCATCATCACCAAACCATTAATACACAAAATATTAAAGGGACTTATTTAAGAAAAAGAAGATCAAAACTATGAACACTAAAAGAGCAACAAATTCACACTTGTCAACAGCCAAATCTGAAAAAATAAACTAAGCGAAAACAACCAGAATAGAGACAGAATCAGAGATATGGAGTTCATTTGGATGGTATGGTTATCAGCTGGGAGGTGGGAGTGGAGAATGAGGGAAAAGGTGCAGGGATTAAGAAGCATAATTGATAGGTACAAAATAGACATGGGGATGTTAAGTACAGGAAATGGAAAAGCCAAAGAATTTATATGCACGACCCATGGACATGAACTTGGGGGGCAGATTGCAGGAGGCAAGAGGGGTACCAGGCAAAGGGGTGCAAAGTGAGAAAATTGGGATAGCTGTAATAGTATAATCAATAAAATGGATTTTTAAAATACATCAAAATAGACTCAGGATGCTCATCGAAGTATTATTTCCAAGTGTGAAACATTGGAAATAAACTGAATATCCAACAAAATGGGACTGTAAAATAGAATATTATACAGTCTTAAAAAGTCATGTTGCTGAAGATTGATAAATGATTAAGGAAATATTCACTGTGTATTGTAAAATAGCAAAAATGGATTAAATTAAAAAATCTTACCTACAGTAAGATCTGAAGTAAATAAATATATTTTGTACAAGGATGAACAAAAGGGGGTGTTACAGAATGTGAACAGTTGTCATTTCTGGGCAATAAGAGCACAGACACTTAATTTTCTTACTTGTTTCTAAATCCCTTATAATTTTCTCAATACACACATAATAAAAAATATAAAATATATACACATACACAGAATTTTACATCTTTCTCCAGGATTTAGTAAGTCTAACCATGAAGTGCAATCATTTCTTGAGCAGAATGAAACAGCATCTATTAATATTTAACCACTATTTTATACAGAAAGAAAAATTATCTTGAAAAACTCAAGGACTCATCCAGGTCAGAAAACAAGAATGTTACTCAAAACCCTGACACTAACACTAAAATGTGTTTACCCCACAACAAGGCAGTCAAGTGCTGACAGTTGGCTGCAAAGGCCATGTCAGTTTCTGCTGGTTCAGATCCTCTTTGGACTTGCTGTTCTAGAAACATTTAATTTGATTTTTAAAAACACCAAATATGAATGCTCACCCTTTTAATGCCATTTGGCTTGTCTGGGTTAGGACAGGTGGTGTCGTGAAGCCTCACAGAGGCAGTCGACCTCTAAAACTAGAAGAGAGGACCGTGACTACACTTAGAACAAAGACATCCCTTCTAGACCTAAAGTTCATTGGTTCCTAGACTTCTAATTTTCATAAATTGGCCTATTGCAAGCAAAAATTAAAGGACCTACATAGCCTAAATCTTCATTCTGCTAACTTCCATTCTCACTATCACTTTAGAGAAGAAAGCACATTTACTTTTACATGAAAAATAAGTGCATTATCACAAAATAAAATACTGAGCTTTTCAAGCAAAATAATTTTTCAGCTTTACACCAAAACATATGTGTGACACCACCAGGGAAAATGTTATCACCAAACAGAGGTGATTCTTCGACTGGTATTTTGGACCTACTAACTGAGTTAGCTAATAGCTGGTGATTTCTCTGAGAGGCTTTTCCTCAAAAGCTAAGGTGGTTTCACAGTTGAACTGATGAATGTATTAGAATAATATTATAATATTATAAATAAAAAATGAGACAAGGCACAAAGATTTATTTATTCCCCAGAATTGACATATTCCAGAGAACAATCAAGTGTTTGCTTATTTGATAATCTATTTTAAAACTCTTTTGGAGAGCAAAAGGAACATCAGAAATCAATCTCTTCTAAGGACACTACTGTCCATCATTATGGAATTTAGCTTTTTTAAATGTTCGCTATTAGAACTCATCACATAGTAAGCTCAGGGTCCTAGCTGGCCACTAGAATCCCTTTAGTCTTGCTGGAATCCTGTAGTCTAAATGCCAAAACCAAGATATACTTACTGTCGTAGGACATAAAAAGTCAAGGGACACGGCCACAAGTTTATCTGAGGATTGATACAGATACATTTTAACTCCATATGGCACACAGAAACAAAATAGCCATAAAAGGTCTGAATCCCAATTCTAAATCTTACTTCTAACAGCAGCAAATTCTGCTCACCTGGGGTGGAGGGAATCTTGTTTCCTGATTCCCCTCATTATTTCCGAAGCTGCTCAAATCATCCAAGAACATTTGCTAGCCAAGTCCTAGCTCATTTTTCAAAGCATATACATGATGAAAATACAAACAAATGACTCACTTTCTTTTGTTTCAAAATCATTATGTAGTAGATTAAAGTCAATGAAAGTTTTAGCAAAAGCCAATGAGTAAAAATAAAGTAAAAAGAGATTCACTGAAGAGGGTCATTTTTAGCTAATAGGTTGTGGGTAATACTTGGAGAAAGTCAACATTCATAAGCATGTTTTCTTCATAGTTTCTTAATCCAAATTCGAAGGTAGTGGTTTCATATATGAATATTTTATCAAATGAGAATAAATGCAACATTTTATTTGGATTACACCACTTAGACAATGGGGAAAATAGAGAAAGGCCAATAAATCTTAAAGAGTTAATTATTTATACAGAGAAAATTTACTTTGTATGTTGTGACTTGTTTTATTGGTATACTGCAGTTCAATTTAGATTAAGAAACAGAAAGATTATTGTTCCCCAACAGAGAAGCATCATAAATAAATACAGAAGAGAATTTTTTTGTATTTGTGCCAAGCCACCTACAAATATTGAGAACAAAAGACAAAATATGTTTTTAAAATCCCTCCAGTTTAATGGCATTTAGTTACAGTTAGCACCAAAAATTTCGTGGTGGGGCCAATCAGGTCAGGCCCTTCACCTGGAGGTGATGCCAGCTGCAGCACTGGCACCATAATCACCCCATCTTTGCAATAATGTTGCTGACTCCTGATTCAGTTTAGTTTACCTACAGCACTGTTCCAAATTTGTCATCATTCTGTGGACAAGAACATTCTGTCATGTAATGTGACACTCTGGTTATCGAAGAGACTTTTTGTAATCCGAACTATAGGTCTTTATTTACCATTACTTGCCATGTTGAAGTTACAACTTCTGCTAACCTACCAGAAAAGTAAAATAATAAGAAGAAACTCTAGAAAAAAGTTTCTTTCCCTGGCATAAAGAGGTTGGATGAATGGATGAATGGATGGATGGATGGATGGATGGACAGATGATTTTTGGAAGAATTGTGTATTCTGGCAGTACAGATGTCAACCCCACAGTCCTTTGAGAAATCCTAACAGATACAACTTTGTAACAATTTGGCTTGACCTAAGACAAGCTATAGAATAACACCAGTTATAAAACAATGCTAGTTATAAAAATGTCCCACATTTTTGGATGTTCTCTAAAATAGAAGTGAATTTCCTCAGTTTAAAATCAAATTGGAGCCCTTGTCAGTGTGGCCCATTTGGTTGGAGCACCATTCCATAGACCAAAAGATCTTGGTTTTGATTTCCAGTCAGGCACATGACCAGGTTGTGGGTTTTGGGTTTGATGCCCAGTCAGGAAGCATGAAAGAAAAGAACCAATTGATATTTTTTCTCCCATCAATGTCTCTCTCTGTCTTTTCAAAGCAATGAAAAAATGTTCTCAGGAAAGGATAAAGAATAAATTTTTAATTAAGAAATGAAACAAAATTGGACCTCCCAACTCACCACAGAGTTCACTCTATTCCTTGGGTCTTCCCTGAAGTATATTCTGTTATGAACACACCTATAAAATATTTCCCCCATTCTTTATGAACCTCAACTTATTTCTTAATTTCCTTTCAGAATGATAAAAATAGCTACCACTTATTGATCGCTAAATATGTACCAGCCACTATGTAATGGACTTTAGACATAGGGTCTCATTTGATGCTAATAAAAATTCTACACATACATTTATTCATTCAATATGAATTTATTATGTACCTTTTATGTATCAGGTAATGTTCTAATATCTTATAAATTGTTCAATGACAAAAACAGACCAAAATCTCTTCCCTTATAGAGCTTATATTTTAGTCAGGTGGGTAAAGGGGTGAACAATAAACCTGCTTACTATTATAACAATCATCACTACTTTGAAGATCAAATAACTAATATTCAGAGAATTAAATAACTCTCCAAGGAATACATTGATGGTGAAGGACAGATTTTAGGATTCAAATCCAGGAATCTAGCCCCAAAGCCTGTTTACCATCATTGGGTCATGCTGCCTCCACTCTTGGAATTGATCTAGAATGCTACCAAGTTCTTAGAGTCTACAGTAGACTGTCCAAGGTGTGGTGTAACTTAACTGACTGCATGGCAGACATTGTCAGATGCCAATCATCTTCACAACTGCTGAATGAAGCCAAAACTCTCTGTCCTTCTATCTGTGATCCATAACTTTCAACTAAGATGGAATGCAGCCTGGCAAACTTTACTTAATGTAGTTGCAGTCCAACCTCTCCCAGGCATAAGATAGGATTATACCCCTGACTGGTGTGGCTCAGTGGAGTGAGTGCCAGCCTATGAACCAAAGGGTCCCCAGTTCAATTCTCCCTCAGGGCACATGCCTGGGTTGCGAACCGGGTCCCCAGCAGGGGCTCATGAGAGGTAACCACACATTGATGTTTCTATCCCTCTTTTCTCCCTCCCTTCCCCTCTCTCTAAAAACAAATAAGTAAAAAAATAAAAGATAGGATTATACTCCTCTCCCACCCTTTGGTTATAAATATGTGGTAAGTTCTGCTCAATGAATTTTGAATATAAATGAATTTGTCACCTGCATGAGGGAATATTTAATTTCTAATTCACTACCTCTCAGAACTCTCTTTCCTCTTGTATTAAACCTAAAAATATTTAAGATGCCAGTGGCTCCTCTGCTGATCTGCAATGTATAAAGAACAGGAGTAAGAATAAAACATTATTCTTTAAGCTACTAGAAATTTGAAGATTTTTGTTACACAACACAACCTAGCTCATCATTCTTTTACCTGGGCACAGGGAACTCCTAAATCTTTTTTTCTTAATTATGATGACATAGGAGTAAAGGTAATATAATAAAAGGGAGCACCCCACTATCTAGAAAGTAACTATACGCTATCTGGGAGAGAAGATATTAGAGAATTTTGAAGAAGACAAAAAAAAAACCCAGCCCCAACCAGTTGGTTGAGCACCATTCTGCAAAGTGAAAGGTCACCCATTTGATTCCCAGTCAGAACACGAGCCTGGGTTGCTGTGCGATCACTGGTTAGGGCACGTGCAAGAGGCAACCACTTGACATTTCGCTCTCACACTAATGTTTCTCTCCCTGTCTTTCTCCCTCCCTTCCCCTATCTCTGAAAAAATAATAAAATATTTTTAAAAAGAAAGAAAACATTATGAGAAAAATATATCTTAAAAATACCGGGACTTCCGGCAAGATGGAGGCAAGGGTGGACGCACCGTACCTCCTCGCACAACCAAGATTAGAACAACAACAACTTACAGATAGAATAACACCCACAACTGATAGAGGATTTATCTGAATGGAAGTCGGACAGCCAAGAAGTTGAAGTAGACCCCTACATCCAGACTGGTAGGAGAGGACGAGCCAGGTGGGTGCAGATCGGCAGCTCGCGGAGGTCGGGGAAAACTTGGCGTGATATCAGCATGAAAGCCTCTGGCGTGCAAGAACACAGCGGTGGTCCCTGAGTACGCAAGCTGCGTCTTGCGGTCCCAGTGAGGCGGTGATTGTGGACCAGGGCAGAGCCCGCAGCCCAGGATCCCAGAGAAGGGACTGAGATCCCAGGAGAACGGAACTACCGCCTTGTTCCCTCCCGCCCCTGCTGCCGCCCCCGCCCCCACATATAATGTCACAATCTAGCGACTGGGGTGCCCAGCCCCGGTGAACATCTAAGGCTCTGCCCCCCACGGTAACAAGAGTGACCAGACCGGAAAAAAAGAAAGAAAAAAAAAAAGGAGAGACAGGGAGAGACATGTTTCCAACAGAACAGATCAGTCCCCCAGGACTCATCCTCTTGAGCAACCAAGAAATAGCCAATCTATCAGATGCACAGTTCAAAACACTGGTGATCAGAAAGCTCACGGAATTGGTTGATTTTGGGCACAAATTAGATGAAAAGATGCAGGTTACCATAAAAGAGATGCAGGAAGATACACGGAAGAGAGCCAATAGTGAAGGGAAGGAAACTGGGTCTCAAAACAATACAGTGGACAAGAAGGAAGATAGAATCAACCAAGCAGGAAAACATGATGAAATAAGAATTCAAAAAAAAACGAGGAGAAGCTTAAGAGCATCCAGGATATCTTTAAACATTCCAACATCAGAATTATAGGGGTACCAGAAGGGGAAGGGGAAAAGCAACAAATTGAGCACATATTTGAACAAATAATAAAGGAGAACTTCCCCAATCTGGCAAAGGAAATAGTCTTCCAAGAAATCCAGGAAGCTCAGAGAGCCCCCAAAGAAGTTGGACCCAAGAAGAAACACACCAAGGCACATCATCATTACATTAGCCAAGGTAAAAACGAAGGAGAGAATCCTAGAAGCAGCAAGAGATAAGGGGACAGTAACCTACAAAGGAGTTCCCATCAGACTGTCAGCTGATTTCTCCAAAGAGACCTTACAGGCAAGAAGGGGTTGGAAAGAAATATTCCAAGTCATGAAAGACAAGGACCTACATCCCAGATTGCTCTATCCAGCAAAGCTCTCATTTAGAATGGAAGGGCAGATAAAGTGCTTCTCAGATAAGGTCAAGTTAAAGGAGTTCATCATCACCAAGCCCTTATTTTATGAAATGCTAAAGGGACTTATCTAAGAAAAGAAGATAAAGAAAAAACATGTATAGTAAAAGGACAACAAACTCACAATTATTAACAACCACACCTAAAGCAAAACCAAAAGAAACTAAGTAAACAACTAGAACAGGAACAGAACCACAGAAATGGAGGTCACATGGAGGGTTAGCAACAGGGGGAGTGGGAGGAGGAGAGAGGGGGGAAAAGGTATAGAGAATAAGTAGCATAGAATGTAGGTTGAAAATAGATAGGGGGAGGGCAAGAATAGTACGGGAAATGTAGAAGCTAAAGAACTCATAAGTATGACACATTGACATGAACTAAAGTAGGGGGGAATGTGGGTGGGAGAGGATGTGCAGGGTGGAGGGGAGAGAAGGGGGGAAATAGGACAACTGTAATAGTATAATCAATAAAATATATTTAAAAATACCAATAAGAAAGGAAAATGTATACAATTAAAAAATGAAGAGACTCTTCTCTATGCTCAAGCCAAGGAGTTATCACCATGCAGAATCTCAACCTTAAAAGAAAAAAATATAAAGTTAAATATTTAATTTATTCATTCGTTTCTCTGTATTTCTTTCATCAGTTGATCCCTTCCTCAATTAAAAATAAACTCTGGGAAACCACAATATAAGTGTCTGACAAGTGCGTAAATGTCATCTTTTAATAAAACAAAAAAAATGACACTCAAATCTGATATTATCTTTAACATACAGATCCAGAAAAAGCCTTTAAGAACTGAGACACCACCTGCATTTACATCTTTCAAATGAAAAGTGAAAAAGGAACAAATGCGATCTCATTGCTTTCCATCAAGGGAAGATCCTTACCACAATAATGCCTGTTGCACCAGATTATCAATCACAGAATCACATTGTAACTTCTGGAAAATACAGAATATATACACAGAACAGAGTCAGAAGACCACCACACAGGTTTGTCTTACCTTCAGTGATTCAGATGTTATAGAAAAAAAAATATGTCACAAAAATATAGGAACTTGAATAATAAGGACAAAAGAAACTTGCCCTATTAAGATTTCCTAAACTGAAATTATTCTTGTAGTTTGTTTTAACTTATCTTTTTTACAATTCTTATTCTCATATTTTTAAAAGTTGCACTTGTGCCTTTGTTAACTTTTAGCTTTTTTATATAAGAAGTCAGTTTCTGGCAGGATTGCATTAATATCTATTTCAAAATATTGGATTCAAACATTTTCATTAATCTAAATAGAAAAGAAGAAGATTATATAACAGACCCTGGTTTATAAAAACATAGGTACACAGCCATAGATGAGCATAGCTGAAAGCACCTAGAAGCTGGTGTTTCCAAACCCATGGGAAAAGTATTCCATGTGTGTTAACTACAAGTGTCAACTACAAGCTACAGGTGTAATCCACATCCTTAAACTGTCATCCAATTATGATGCTACCAAAGCACGTTCACAGTGAGGGTCCCATGGAACAGGCAGCATCAACAATAAAATACAGATTGATATTAACTGGTCTAAAGACAGAGCCTGGGCTAATTCAAGGAAATATGGAAACCTTAAAATTTAATCAAGTTTGTTTTCATTATTAAAATTCATTTGATTTGATGTTTTTCTGTTTAAGTGCCTTAGATAAAAGCTCCAAAGTTGATCTGACCCTTCACACAAGTCATAAGTCCTTATGCACACTTTTCCAATTAGCAAGAACAAGACTTAGTGGAATTATATCAATAAAATAATACCCAAAGATATACCTCATAGACTTTACGTGCTCATAAAGCTGACTATTCCACAAAAGTAAACCATGTCCTTGGACTTGTTAAATATCACTTCTTGGATGCATAATGTAGTACCTATGTCATGCTCTGCTGATAGTTCTTGGCTAAAATAAAAAATCAATGAAATATTTCTCTCCTGCAAATTAATATCAAAACTTAGTTTAGCTCATTTGAACAGAATATTAATTTGATGAAGTTTGTATATTCTCTGCCTACGGGGCCCAGTTATAATCACGCTCTGCGGTGCTGCTATAGAGCAGTCTTCCTCTTGGACACTTCTCTACATTGCTTCTGGTACATTCCCAGCATCAATCTAGAGACTCCTCATATACAATTAACATTTATTTCTTAAATGAACTAATCAGTTTTTTTAGACTTCTATGTCATGCATGATAGATGAACCAATAGGAAATAAAGGAACATGTTTACTGCATACCTATTATGTGGGAGGCTCTTTGAACACTTTACATGTTCTCTCACTTGACACACCCTGTGGATACTATGACCATTATACAGATGAGGAAACCAAGGCCCAGAGAGTATAGTAACCTGTGCAGAGTTGCCACGTTATTAAATGATGTATGCTACTTCAAATTCAGTTTTATCTGACTCCATAGTTTTATCTATGTTCATCCCAATATACCATCTAGTATATTCTTACATAAAACTTATTTTCCCTTGTCCAAATCCTTATCTACTCTGTACCAAGAGTGGATCTCATTGCAATAGGCCTATTTACACTGTACACACTTTCACATCAGGTTTTTCCCCCGATTGGTATCCTCCTCCCTCCCTAACATTGCAAACATTATCCTCCCTTCAAAAGTAATTTTCTATATGAAGTCTCACTTTCCCACCAGCCTATTCCTCTCTCAATGTGAAATGCATAATTTGGCTTCTGTGAACATAAATTAGTTTGGGATATTTCCTCTCTTGAATCATTTTCTAAATAGACTATTATTTCAATCCCAGTCACGTAAATTCTTGTATTTTAGTTTTCCTTGAATTCCCCAGTTCTTCTGCTCCTCGGTGCTGATATGTCATAACTATAGCACAAATGCTTCAGTGCTATTGAAACTGCTAAGTCTATGCCATGCTAATTATGTCTCCACCTTCATGAATTGTATCATCTGACTCCTTAATAATAAATTAGAAGATGATGTCATGCACAAAAATTGCACTGGACTGAGAGTCAAGAGACCTCAGTTGACATTTTAGGTAGTAAACTAGTTGTGTCATTTGGGAAAGTAATATAGCTTTAGTGCATCTCAGTTTCTTCACCTATAAAAGAAAAATTTTGGATGACTAGATTCTACCTAAACAGAATGCTTATCCTTGTACATTTTAAACTGTGTTTCTAAAAGAAAAATTATAATGGTGGCTTCTACTCCATTGGCAAAGTCCATCTGATGCATAATGAAAAATGATAGACATTAATGAAAGCCTTTTTTTTTTCAAATTTTAGCCAGTTTTCCAAGGCAAACACCCATCAACCCATATAGATATACTTAATACATCTGTTTCAGTAAATATGATTTGTGAGCAAAAATCACAGTATTCTTTCTGAAACTTAAACTTCCACCCATGAAGAATGCCCTATGAGTTAAATAATAGGTTCATGTGTAAGACTTAAGTCAAAGTTCATCCCATCTCAGCAACTGAACTATTTTTCCTTATACTGTAGATTTTCAGCTTTTACTTATGTCAACCACATGTATTTAAGGTGGGAGATGGATTCAGATTTTTAAAAGAGATTTCATTAAGTTTACTATTAACATAGAAAGTACCTATATTTCATGTAAGATCATGTGTCAGAGGTGAATCTTTACATTAAAACAGCACAAACAATAACCATGAGAGGTATATTAATAATTAAAATGGTATACAGCATTCAGTGCAAGCCATTTTTTCTTCACACTTGTTTTCCTTTGGTCATTGTTGCATTTACCTACACATTCATCTGTCTAATGTGAAGTTACTGAGCATCCACTATGGATTAGCAATTGATCCAGCTGTTCAGTTTCAATTTGTGATATTAGATGAGGTGCAAAGAGTTATTCTGTTTCTAGAACATGTTATATAAGTGCAAAAACTAAAGCAACTTAAAGAAAGTTTAATTATAGAGGGAAAGCAGAAAACCCTTATATTTAAGTTATAGGAAAAAAGTCCACCAAAGTCCTTTAAAAGGAAGAAAAAATACTAAGAGTAGGGAAGGTGTTGGCTTAATCTGCACAGGAAAAGAAAATTACAGTTAATATATTGGGTAAAGTCATGTTCTCAGAAATGACTGAGAAACACTACAGATCACTTTAACTTGTATGCTCTACTTGAAAGAAATAACTATAGTTGTTAGGTACATTGTATCTTATTTTTTAAAGGTGAAATGTAAATTTTTCAATACAGTAGAGCCATTTTCCTACTCAATATTTATTTCATGTCAAATTACAACCAAATCTAACCCACTAGATTTATGCTTTTGCTGTATTATCTCCTATGCTCTATCCAATACAGATACATTTTGGTACAAATGCACTTTACAACTAATAAATTATTGAATCATTAATAGATACTCGACTGAGAAATAATTACCTTTCTTGATAAGCTCAATTAACCTGACATTTTTTCTTCAGCAAGTCAAACAGTGTTGGAGATCTCGATAACACTGGGTTAAAAATGTATACATTACGTCATGAAAATTAATGTCTTAGGTAAGCAAAGGTTTTATTTCTTTCCTTTGCTGTGGCATTTAGTCTCATAATCTTTCATATTTTCTAATACTTTAGTAAACAGTCTTCTTAATTAGTTAAAGGGAAAAGGAAGCAAAAGCTCTAAAGCCCATAACAAGATGTCTCAAAGTATCCGTGCCTGGAAAAATTTACTTGCATGGTACACTGGACCCCCAAACAGTTCTAGAAAAACAAAATGAAGCAAAGGTGAACTTTGAATATCTTGTAAATATGTAAATATATCTTGTAAATATGTTGTAAACTTATTTTATTCACTTTACTTGTGAGGAATTGTTGGTTTTGTCTTTCTCTAACTGAACTTAAAGCTAATGGCAGTTCATTTGCTTTGAATCCTTCCTGTATATCAAGTCTTTTACAGGTCACTTCACATAATTAGCTAATTTCTCTTTATAAGAATCGTACAGTGTAGATAACATTAACATGTTATTTTATAGAAGAAAAGGCTCAGAGAGGTTAAATCACTTGCAATGGGTCGCCCAGCAGACCTGCTCTTCCAATGGGTCGCCCAATTACCAGACCTGTTCTCTGAGGATCTGTTTTCTGACCTGCACACCTGGCTAATTGCCTCTCTTGGTTAGAGGAAAACACTGGAGAAACCAGAACTATATGTTAGATCCCCGTTTTTTCACTTTGCTTAATAAAAAGGAGAATTCTACTCCAGATGTACTACCAATATGTTCCATTTATCATTCAGGGAACCAGGTGAAAATGTCTGAATGGTCCTATATAAAATTTTATCGCTGATAATCACACACTTCATGTTGAATTCAGGACCAATGGTGCTCATTGTTTTCACAGAGGAGGAATAAATGTGTTGGTCAAAATGCACAGTGTGCGTTCTTATGAAGGCTGCTTTCTGGGACATAGCAATCCTCATATAAATTATTTTATCATTTGTGTTTTTATTGTATATTTTAATTACCATTTAACCCCTTATATGTCCTCCCCCTTGTAATCACCACACTGTTGTCCATGTCCATGAGTCCTCCTTTTTTTTTTGCTCAATCCCTCCACCCCTGACTTCCCCCCACCTCGAATAGGTTTGATGAGAAATAGAAGTATCAACTTGCTAGGATCCAAAAAACATCAAGCTAATAATCATATGATTAGGTCCCCTCTCTAGGACTCTGGTTATGTGAAGTAAATAAATTTGTGACTTCCACCAAGTAGATTTTTTAAAAGAGGCACCATCCCATCAAATTATGTAAATAATTCAAAACTTCCCCTTGTGTATCCCTTTTTGTAAGTCACCCAACAATTTGCAAAAAAATAACCAAGAAAAGTGTTTTGGGTGGGCTTTTGAAGATATTTTTGGCTAAAGTGGCAGAGGTTTAAAATACAAGCATGGGAGCGTCTGCCATTTAGAGAAATCACCTGCTCACACAGTTCCAGGGAGAAGAGGAATGTTTTAATGTGTGTGTCATTAATGCTGTGTGTGAGAACAGCATGTGGACTGCATTAAGGCAGGTTATAGCAGGTCATGCCACGTGACACTGCTGAGCCACATATAATCCCAAGCAATATAACTTGCTCAATGCAACATATATTTACACAGGAGTAGGTTTTTTCTCCTCAGAAAGAGTCAACAGCTACTGTAGATAACAAAATGCCCACACTACCCCACATTGGGAGGGATTGGTGCTTTGACATGATCTAAATTATATGTAGGTAGTTCGGTACATCTATATTTAGGGGCATCTCTAAATATGAACAATAAGCGTTTGGGTACATATAACACATTCTCTAAGTGGTAAAAAAACCTCATGTTTTTTAATAGTCCATTGTGTAATTTAATAACTGGTGAATAAGAAGTATTTTAAAATATAGCCTTACAAATTAGACAGTAGAGACAATTTTTGGCTTAGACAAGCTGGCTTCTGAGCCAGTCGGCCAAATATTTAGTACTCTTATTTAGACTAAAGATAAAATACTCTGCAAGTACAGACATTAAGAAGGCTCGGAAAAAAGAAAGTAGGCTTGAATTATGATAAAACAAGAAGTGGGAGAAAGTGAAGAGATGCATTGCTGAATATCATAACAGTTAATTTCCAAGAAAAATCAGGACATATGGTATGACTGGCAAGCATTATAGTCCTGAGAACAGTAACAGGGTTGTTGAGCTTTTCTCATTGGAATAAGGTGCAATGTTATAATTTGAACCACCTTGACTTTAGATATCACTTTGACCACAGATTTAGCTTCTCACTTAAGCCTCATAAGAGCCCTCTAAGTAGGAAGAGAACAAATCTTTTCCAGTGAACTCCCCCGCCCCACAGAGCTGGTCACTCTCACCATGACAGTACTTGCCTGCCCAAGCAACACTTCCAGTGTCTTTGTGCTATAATTAACCATGTGTTAGCTTATAAATCTATTCAAAGCACAAAAGTCTTAAGAACACAGGACTGTTTTTACAATATTTCTTCTGTATTCATCAGTAAATGTGAATCAGTTTTATTGAACTAACTATTGGGAAGTATAAAATCAAGCTAAGTATTTCATTAAAGAGGTAAGATTTAAGCTTTGGAAACAAATTTTGGTCTAGGAGCTCTATTTTGGTAATAGAGTAGGGCACAGTCCAGGAGTATGTCTTATAAATAACTAACATTTATTAACTGCTTAGTATGTGCTAAGCACATTACCTTAGCTAATTAATTTAATCCACATAAGAAAATTATAATAACAAGAAAAACATATGTTGGTTAAAAAATTTGCCCAAATTCATATAGCCAGTTTAAGGCAGAACAAGAATTCAAACCCAGGGCCACATCTTGCTACCAAACACCCTCCATTTCAATGCCCTTTCCTAACCTCACCCTTGATGAGAATTTGCTCTCCATGCTCAGGCTAACTATGTTTTTCTTGGAACTCAAATTTAGTCCTCATGTTTTTTAAAGCGAGCATATTGTATGTCAACAAATAAACTGAACAGTTCTTATGGCCAAGGACTTTATAAAACGTTTCCTTTTATACTTCACATGCATACCTGTATGTTTGGCACAAAACTGGCGTATAATGTTTGCTGCATTTAAATGTGTTCTCACCCACATCTACTTACCCATTACTCCCTTCTTCTCCACTCAGCTCTGACAATAATCAGGGAGGCAATGAGGGTTCTGAAAATAGAAAGACTCACAAAAGACCTGAATTTTGGATCCAGCTTTTCCTCACATTAGTTGTGTGACAACTAAGAAACTTGTTTTCTTATTCCTCTGAACTTTGTTTTCCTCCTCTATAAAATTGGTATCTATAAAATCTGTTTCACAGAGGCAAAATACTGTCCCATTTTCCTTTGGACCTTTTTGTACTCTACACAAATGGCAGGAAAATTTAACTTATAAACTTTGAAATATCTTTTATGAATATTAGTAAAATTCTGGATTTTTTGGATTCATGTACCATTTATTCATTCATAAGGTGCCTCTTTTGTGCAGGCGCTTTCCTGGAGGATGGCTATACAACAGTGAGCAAAAATAGACCAGTATCTGCTCTCATGGTATCATAATTTAATGGAAGGTCGGATGTTACATCTGAATATCATTTTATTTTAACACTTTCATGATTAAAATATATTGACAATTTCAATTTTTACTGAGGGAACCTTCAAGAGTCAATTTAAAATCCATCAGATCTGTGATCCTAATCATTGAAATTTCTTATTAAATAATAAGAGCAAAAAATTATTCAGGACACTGGAAGCATAGTTGCCCACACATTTCTGAAATATTGCTTGTCATGAATAGAGCACTTGGGAATCCCAGGGACTTCCATAAAATCACAGAAATTTTTTTCATTGTGAAAGTGTGGTGCTCAAAGTATCCCTAGTATAGGTATGATATTGCCACTCAGGTCCTGTTGTACAAGATGAACAATTAGACTAATGTAGACAACATGGCTTTGGTCATTTCCAAGTCATTGTTTGAGATAAGATGAAGGTAAAGAGAAACATCTCAACACTTATGTGATGATATTTTGTATTATATTAAATATTCTGGAGGATTCAGTTCCCAATAGTAAAAAGCTACATTATTATTTGCAGAAGTCATCATATAAATATGACATTTATAACAGTAAGTTTCTTAAACCTGGCATTATCTTAAAAATGCATTCATGTTAAAATACATCCTCATGCTGTAGGATTACACTTTTATTTTTATTTCTCACAAAAAGATGTGACATGTTTAATGTTAATAATTTTGTAGAATCAATTAAAAGGAAGGTAAAGAATGGATTTTTCATAAGAAAGGAAGGAGTTATTGGCAATGCGTTTCAACAAATTCCCCAGCTGGCTAAAGATATATCATGCTGGGCAATAGAGTAGATAAACCTTCCATGGCAAACTTTCAAGGACCCGTCATTGATGGCCATGCTCCCTGTTCTCTCTTGTCTTCTTTTAAAATGCCAGTCGTGTATGGAAGAGGCACATGTTTCTTCTGCCAGTGCCTGCTCAAGCAGACAGTTTACTAATTTGTAGCTTGGTAAACCTTTCACTGCACTGAGCACCTTGAGGTTAGCACATCTCTAATCATTATTTGATAACAGAAATCTGCAAGCATCACATCCCTAGTAACAAGAACATTGTATCTTAGCAACCAGCCTTGATATTCAAACAATTTCATTAAAGCGTAGCACCTCTTAGCAGGTGGGTGAGTGCGGGTGTTGATAAACATTTATAACATGATCAGCCATTGTGTTTGCCAACATTGTAATCAGCATGACAAATTTATGAATTTGTTTACAAGCTCCTAGATAGCCAATCTATGTAGTTAAACTATATTTCAGACTGGTTAGGAGATCCAAACACCAGATAAGAAATGGAGAGTTTCTTTAGAAATTTATCAATTTAAGAGATTGACAAACTGTTTTTAGTACTGAAGAATCATTAATATATTCATTGTGGTTTACTTTTCAAATGATAGTGTTAAGTTTAAATGCTTCAGGGGTAAAATCTAAGTGGGAACTTGAGCTACATTGAGATTCATAAGTATCATGTTATAAAGAAAGTGAAGCTGGATTTTTTCTTCTCCAGTTGCACAGAGCTAGCTGATACACCTTCTGTGTCCCCTGATCTGTTCCATGAATGGCTAAAGGAAATAAATGTGGCGAAACTCCCCTCTAAGAAAGAAGGAAACTTTTTGGTAAATAATTTACTATAAATTGTAAAATGTATTATAAATATATTTATGTAGACATTCATTTAAGAAATGAATGATATGTGCCCATCAAGAATTGGTCCAAACATGAATAGCCTTTTCTTACCTATTTATTTCAATCTAATAATCCTCACAGTATCTAGATTTGCATGGAATTTAATATTTCATTTTAGAGATATTTTGAATCTTTTTCCTTGTGAATAAAGAGGAAACGATAAATGTGTGTTTTTAAATCTCCACTAACCCCATGCTTTTCTAAACTGGAAAGCCTTCTAACCTGGAAAGTACTATGAAAGTACATCTTTTTCTTAATTATATAACACAGCTCCTAATATTACTATAAGATCTCAAACCTGTGATTGTTCAAGCATTACCGAGCATAAAAGTTCACTAAGGCATGCACTGGCAAACAGGTAAAAGAAAAACAAGGACTTTTATACTTTCTGAAGTTTGAACCTTGCACCCACAGCACAGTTACAACAGGGCCCCTGGGCTCCTCATCCCTGAACAAGCTATTAATCTACCTGAAATAGGTGAACTTCAGTGAAGCATTATCAAATAGGTAACAAGCTCCCTTTCAAATTAAAACCAGCCATGATGAAAAACAAGTTAGTTGACCTAGCTTGTTCACCATGAACCATGACATGGCAGTTAATAACTACCACCTGGATAACTCCAAGCTTCAACAACTGGAGTCACAATGTTGGGAAGATTGAAAGACAAAAATGCAGTCATAGTCTGCAAGACCAACAGCTCTATACTCAAATATTATCCATGAAAGTTCTCCAGAAAGAAAGAAAAACTAAAAACTTCCAAGGTTGTAGTAAGAAAAGATCATGATCTGGGGATTATTGAAGGCAACAAAAACTCTCTGAATTTGTGTGTATGATACCAGGTGGGCTGGGGGGCAGTGTGAGGGAGATGGGAAGGAGAGAATGAGGCACCATTTGCCTTATACATTAGATTAACTGTTCTACTTACCAATTTAACAATTATTCTTCCTAATTTCCTAGCAGTTTCCAATACCTGTTTCTTATATTTTGACCAAGTGTATAGAAATTATTTTACTCCAAGAGGAAGAAATAAAGCTTCTGAGGTGGGATGGGAAAAAGATACAGTGACTAGAACACAGACACGGTAGCAATCTGGGATTTACATTTTAGTCTAGTCTTTAAAGCTATTTATACAAACACTTTCAACCTGACAATTATTTATCAGCTCCTTATATTTATAATCTGACTCTTCTTAAAATTAGTGATTTATCATGAGAATTTTAAACTTTCTGCTTCTATATGAAGTTTAGAGAAAGAACCAGTGTTTTTGTGATTTTGTGTGCATTTGTGTGAGTGTGGGTGTGAGTGAGAGTATGCTATAAGTTTGTCCTGCTTAATAAAGTCATCAGGTAATTCTACATCTAATTTTTGTGAGAGTGTTATGAAAATGCAACAGCTCAGTGTTTGTTGTGCTATTCAGATGGACATTTGTGGTCATTAAAATGTTAGATTTCTAAAGATATATAACAGAGCATAATTAAAGCACCTATTCCAGGAGTAAATTCCAGAATTGAGAAAGATTTTTCTGTGTGGCATTTTGCCTTCAGAACAATGTAGACATTATGGAATATTTCTCATTAAACAAAAATTACAGATAAATGAACACATCATTCCCAATAACACCAGTTAGGGAAAACCATTTTGAGCTGCTTTCCCCTGCCTGTTCTTGAGAGTTAAAAAACAAAAAAGTTATATTACACATTTGATCCACCTCAGAGAGGCAGCAACCACTAACATTGAGTACCAATGTTAAGGAAAAGCCTCATGTGTTATATCTCCAACATAGGATGGTATACATTCAGTACATAGAATTGATCCATTATTACTGCAAATACATTTTTCATTCTGCCTATTCAGACATAAAATTTCTGCCAAAATATTTTAGATTTAAAAACATTGCCTATGTCCTTGATCATATTAAAATTCAGAAGGAGTCTGGGAAAGAAAAGAGGAAAGAACTGTGATGTTACTAATGAATTCAGTAACAACACTGCCTGAACCAGTGTTGTTGTGGTCCTGCAGAAGGAACACCTTCCATAATGAGCTGCTGAATAGCTTGCTGTTAGCAAATTGTAAGGACTGAAAATTCCGCAGAGTTCACTGTGCTTGATATTTGTGTAGTACTTTTTATCTGAAGGTATCAAGGTGCAAGATAAATATTAACTCCCCGAGTCTGCCAGTTTTGCAGCACTTAGATTTTGTAAACTCACAGTTTTAATCATAATTATTCCGTATTCCATTTTACTTTATTTCCTGGGATAAGAATAAGTTTTAATTTTTTCACACAAAGTTTAGATATAAATAAAAAGTTTCAAACTCTCATGAAACTTAAAGTTCTAAACCTCTCTTTCTTACTCAAAATGTATTCTATTTTCTGTATTGAAAAAAAAATCAAATTGGAGTCAAAAAAGGCTCGATTATCTGTCATAATCAGGGGAAAACATATTTCTTGAAGAACTAAAACCTCATTATCAAATTTTTTAAATAATGTTTATTGAAATCATTTTTTAATTGTTGCTCAATTACAGTTGTCCCAATTTTCCCCTGTGCCGCCCACCCCCAGCTCCCAAAGTCAATCCCGACTCTATTGTCCATGTCCTGGGTCTTTTATTCATGTTCCTTGACTAGACCTTTCCCCTTCTTTCCCCCATTTTCACCTCCACCCCTACCCTCCAGTCACCGTCAGTTTGCTCCTTATTTCTGTGTCTGTGGTTCTATTTTGCTCATTTGTTTTGTTCATTAGGTTCCACTTATAGGTGAGATCATATGGTATTTGTCTTTCATCACCTGGCTTATTTTGCTTCGCATAATACTCTCCAGTTCCATCCATGCTGTTGTGAAAGGTAGGAGTTGCTTGTTCCATTCTGCTGAGTAGTATTCCATTGTGTAAATGTGCCACAGCTTTTTGATCCACTCATTTACTGATGGACACTTAGGCTGTTTCCAGCACTTGGCTATTATATTTAACACTTCTATGAACATTAGGGTGCATAGGTTCTTTTGGATTGGTGTTTCAGGATTCTTAGGGTATAATCCCAGCAGTGGGATCACTGGATCAAAAGGTAGTTCCATGTTTAGTTGTTTAAGGAAATTCCATAATGTTCTCCACAGTGGCTGCACCAGTCTGCATTCCCAACAACAGTGCACTGGAGTTCCCTTTTCCCTGCTTCCTTGACAGAACTTGTTGTTTGTTGATTTGTTAATGATGGCCATTCTGACTGGTATGAAATGGTATCTCATCATGGTTTTAATTTGTATCTCTCTGACAACTAGTGATGTTGAGCATTCTTTCATATGTCCCTGGGGCCTCTGTATGTCCTCCTTGGAGAAGTGTCTGTTGAGGTCCTTTGCCCATTTTTTTATCGGATTGTTTGTCTTGATGTTGAGCCATATGAGTTCTTTATATGTTTTGGAGACCAAACCTTCAACCGAAGTATCATTGGCAAATATGTTTTAGCAATACAGTTGGTTCCCTTTCTATTTTGTTGATGTTGTCTTTAGCTGTGCAGAAGCTTTTTAGTTTGATGTAGTCCCATTTGTTTATTCTTTCCTTTATATGCCTTGCCCCAGGAGATATATAGGGGGAAATATTGCTGAATAAAATATCTGAGATTTTCTTGCCTATGTTTTCCTCTAGGACATTTATGGTGTTACGACTTATATTTAAGTCTTTTATTCACCTTGAGTTTATTTTTGTGTATGATGTAAGTTGGTAATCTAGTTTCATTTTATTGTATGTACCTGTCCAGATCTCCCAACACCATTTGTTGAAGAGGATATTTTTGCTCCATTTTATGCTGCTGCCCCCTTTGTCAAATATTAGTTGACCATAGAGACATGGGTTTACTTCTGGACTCTCTATTCAGTTCCATTGATCTATGTGTCTGTTATTTTTCCAGTACCAGACTGTTTTGATTACAGTGACTTTATAATATATTTTGATATCAGGTATTGTGATCTTTTTAAATTATATCATAAATGATCTCTTTTTTTTAGGACAAAGTAAACCAAGGATAAGTTTAACCTTTCTTATTATTCTAGGCCAGCAATTTTCAACCTTTTTTATCTCATGGCACATATAAAACAATTCCTAAAATTCTGTGGCACGCCAAAAATTATATTACATTTTTAGTCAATTTGACAAAAAATAGGCATAATTTTGATTCATTCACACCACATGACCATTGTTGTGTTGACTGTCATTTTTTTAATTTGACATTCTAAGGGGAAATAGGTCAGTACCCCTGATTACACAGTCAGGGATTGTATGTTTTAAAAATTTTTGTGACACACAGGTTGAAAATCGCTGCTCTAGGCCATCATGTATGATTAAAATATGTTGTAATACAGCTCTGACATATAAAGGGCTATTTGCCCCCTAAGCAAATAGTTCAAACTACAATTTATTTTTTCACTTTTTTATCTGATTTTGTGGACTTAAAAATTATTTTCCCCCTTTCTGTAAGCTGCCATGCTACTCTTAGAGCAATATCTACTCCTTTCCACCTGTGCCTTCTAATATGTTAGCCAGGAAACCAGAAGCCTGAGCTAAAAGACTAAACTAGTAATGAGTAAGGATCTATGGCTATTGCCAATGAATAAGGTACATGAGCTTCTTTATTTATGACATACTTCTGAATATATTTGATTTGCATCTCTAAATAGATGAGCTATTTCTATAGCACAAAATACATACCTAAGACAAAAATCTATATCCCTACCATGGTAATTTTGAACTAGTTAACTGGTAGGAAATACTGGTCATAGAATAATATATTTAAAGTAAATTGAAGAATACTCAAAAAATAAGATGGTTTCATTCCCTCTGCCTTACTTTTATAATTCTAGTTTCTATTTCTAGAAGGTGATCACTCCAAAATTTAAATTCCCAACTGGCTTTCCTTTATATTCATTGATTATTGGGAACTGGGGATCAGACCAACAAATATTATTTCACAATTTTTTTGTTTGCTTTTCCGAATTAGTTTGTCTCTATATTAGCAACAAGCACAATCAGGCTAGGGCAAAAAATGAGAGAGAAAGAAAATTCACTACCAGAATATACAGTAAATCCCAAAGATAAGATCCTACTGATATCTGGGGACATGTATGACACAGCCAGGGAAAGAGAAAAAAAGGATGAAAATCTTTGAAAGAGAGGAAAAGCTCATGAGTAATGTTCACAACCACGTACCTGAAATAACAATATAGGCAACATTGGTCAGTAGGTTAAATCTCAGAATGAATAATGATGCCACCAATGTTCTTGCAGCAACCTGTTACTGATCATGGAGAGCACCTGGATCTCACTAAATACCTTCCCTGAAATGAAATTCTTAAGCAGTTCCCCAGATACACCATGTAGGCTTCTTCATGAAGACTTTTCAGTCTAAACTAGAAATGTTTTTTGAATTTTCAAAACAAACTTTTACTGCCCCAAAACATTCATTCCTCCCAAATGCCTTAATGGTTTCAAAGTGTAAATGGGAATCACCTAAAGGATTGCTGGGATTATAGATTAGACTTTAGATTGTGGATTATATATAACAGTAATTCCCACAATGCATCATATAATCCTTCAGACATCAATAGAGTTTGTAGGTGAAAAATACATATAAAAATATTGTGTGCCCTGCCTGGTGTGGCTCAGTGGATTGAGTGCAAGCCTGTGAACCAAAGGGTCGCTGGTTTGATTCCTAGCCAGGACTCATGCCTGTGCTGTGGGCCAGGCCCTTGGTGAGGGATGGACGAGAGGCAACCACACATTGATGTTTGTCTCCCTCTCTTTTTCTCTCCCTTACCCTCTCTCTTAAAATAAATAAATAAAATCATTTTTAAAAATATTGTGTAACTTTTCCCTCATAGGCTTCTAGATCATCAGTAGAAGATAACCATGGCCAGTCAGGACCACAACCTCACTGACCATAGTCACAGTTCTAACTAAAAAACTAGATTAATCACCACCTAAACCTTTGCTATGCAAAGTGTGGTCTGTGGATCAGCACCACTGTCATCACCTTGGTGCCTGTTAGAAATAATGAATTTTAGGCCCCATTTCACATACTGAGCCCATATCTGTACTTTAACAAGATCCCCACATCATTCTTATAAACATTAAAATTTAAAAAGCACAAAGCTAACAAATAAATATAGAATATGAAATGTGTTTCTATCTTCCAAGTACTGTTCTAAAAGCTTATATACATTTATTTAATGAATGCATACAATAAACTCAAGAAGTAGGTATAAAGACCACAGTTTTATAGATTCAGATAGTAACATAGTTTCACTAATATATGAGGGAAGTTAAAATGGTATTTATGAGTGGAAACTGGTTTCCCTTCTGACATTCCCCTAATGGGCACATAATGGTTCTTTAGGCAATTTCTGAGGATAACCATGGCGACTGTGACATTCCTCCCCCATAACATTCTATTTTTGGTAAAAAAGCAATTGATAGAGGCACCAGGCCAGATATTCATCCCAGAACTGTGGAATGGGACACTTTTTGAAAATTTCAAGCTCCACAAAGAGCTGGCAAATTTTCCATCTCAGTTTTTCTTTCCTGTCAAGGTATGTCTTACCTTGAAATTTAGGATCACGATAAGGGAAACCGATATTTTTCAACTAGTGTTAACATTCTTTAAAAAATTCATTTTGCATTACTGACCATACTGAATAAGTAGAAGGTGGGATTTCTTGTATGTTATTCCTGATAACGGTCCAAAATTGAAATAATTTCAGAAATAAAATCAAAATAAACCTTGTGACTCCAGCATGAGGAAGGAAGGAAGGAAGGAAGGAAGGAAGGAAGGAAGGAAGGCTGAAGGAAGGAAAGGAGAGAGGAAGAGAAACATTAATGTGTAGTTGTTTCTCACATGCCCCTACTGGGGTCCTGGCCCACAACCCAGGCATGTGCCCTGACTGGGAATCAAACCAGTGACACTTTTGTTCATAGCCCAATGCTCAATCCACAGAGCCACACTAGCTAGGACATGTAAAATCATTTTAATTAATAAACAACAAAAGATATAAATGGTCAGCAATTTCCTCAGTTATCTTTAAGGTACTATTTAGATAATATGTAGATAATATTAGATAATAAAAATAAACATTTTATCTATTGTTTTAAGCAACCATGAGGCATATGTATAAAGAGTTAATACAAAATATTTTATATTTTTATGTTTATAGTAATCTTTAAATGAAGAGTTTTCTTCATGTGATAATAATTCCTAGATTTGTAGCAAAAAACAATCTTCATTTTCATTTTGTCCCCATTCGAACTTTCAAACTAAATGCTAAGCATTAACCATGATTATTGCTGACATTGTTTTATCAGTGATCCCCTAAGGTTTTAATGCAAAACCCTGAAGACTACACTCAGGTTACCATTAAATTTGGAAGGCTGGTTTTCCTCTGTGTTTACTGACCGGAGCACATAGTTCTGAACTTTAAAGTGCATGCCTGGCTAAGCAGTCATGCTCAGTCTTCACAATTTATCTTTTCTTTTATTGTTTTCCCTTTAATCCCAATGAATTGTTTGATTCTTACTTTCACATTAATATCCTTTACCTGGGAAAGTGAAAAAATGATAACACTTGTTTAAAATTAATCTCTTACTTTTTCCACAGTGCAGTGTATCTAAAGAAGCAAAACTTATTGAATCAAGTTTAATGACATAATAAATTCTACCTTTCTGACAATACTATGGTTTAATTCATCAGTGCACTAAGTTTTTGCCTTTAGCATCTGATAGGTCATTAGTCTATATGTGATCCAGCAGCCAGACTCCGCAAAGTCTAAACTACATCAGCGAGCACCAAATCAGTCGTTTCTGAAATATGACTGGTAGGTCAAGTGTCCTGAAAAAGAGTGCCTTGGGCATCCCAAACAGAGACTAGGGCATGACAGGCAACAAACTAGAACAGAATTTGAGGCTGGCACTCACTAAAGACTTCATTCATTCTAATTCATTAAACAACTGTTTTCCAAATGATGTGACTTCTACTTTTGATGTTTCTAGCCAGTTGGTCATGCAATGAAATCAGTTGCTATGTGCCAATGGGCTTAACAAACATACTGTGTCACTGAGTTGAACATATTCTAATCATGTTTTACCCCAAAAATCTTTGTCTAATATCATGAGATAGTCTATGGAATCTGTCATCCTCGACCAAAACAGGCAAATTACCGCACATCGGCCCCACATGGGAAATGCACTCTCTGCTGGGTCATCTAGTCCCTTTTCTTTGTGAGCATCTGCAATTGCTCAAAAGTAGAGATAGAGATACTGTTAACACTTTTCCAAAATGTCCCATACGATTTGATGAACTCATTTTTCTATCCTATATTTTTGTAGTTGAAACAGCCAACTTATAAATTTTACTGTAGTTCTGCTATGGTGCTACATTCATTTAGTCATTCAGTCAATGTTAGATACTGGGAATAAAGTTTGCAGTGCTGTCAAATACATGCCATTTTTGATAAGGTAGATAGATAGGTTCTATGGCCTGCATCACCATAATAAACATCATCACCATCCTATGTTTATAAGGCTTTATCACAAAACATACAAGACCAGATATTAAATACAATTGAGACCTGACACTATGTTTGGGGAAATAGAAAAAAACTTCATACACCTCCCTCTAAAATGGGATTTTCAGTGTGTTATAAAAAGCATGTTGTTTCACTTCATCATGGTGTCATCATCCTAGAGGAACTTGGGAGAAAGACTAGACCTGATTGTTGAACCAAACAACTTAGCAACTTAAAGGCCAGCATCTAAAATTGCTGTTCACTCACGACCCTTATGAGCAGAGGAGTACAAAGGGCTATGGTAGCAGGAACAAAACAGAGGGCTTGGATTCTGAACAAAAGGTGATTGTTGATGAGAGGGAGGAGAAAAAAAACAGGGAGTCTGAAAGAGAAGTGAGTAGAGATAGAAGCAGGAGGACAGAGGAAGCAAGAAAGGAAGAGCAAAAGGAGAAGAGAAATTGAAGAGTGGGTGGGAGGAAGAACAAATGAGAAGAGCATTAAACTACAGTACATATGCGGAAACACTGGATTTATGGGTTTAGGCCCATAAAATTAACATATTGAAAACAATCCAGTGTTTCCTCATAGAGAGAACAAGAGGTTGGGTCAAGTTGTAGGGCCTCTGACATGTGAAAGCCAAATATGCCATTGTGGTAAGCAGCCTCTAAAACGGCTCCTGCCTCCTAATATTCATATCCTTGTATAATCCCCTCCCACTGAGTTTGTGCTGGAACTTGTGACTCACTTCTGACCAACAGAACACAGCAAAAGTGAAGGGATGTTTATTCCAAGATTATTACCCAAAAGCCCTGGCTTCTGTCTTGCTGGCCTTTCTTGCTCTCTCTTATTTGCTCATTCTAAGGGGTATCAGTTGTCACATTGTGAGGTGCTCTATGAAAAGGGCCACGTGAGTCAAACTGTGGGAGGCCTCCAGCCAACAACTACTGAGGAAATGGGGTCCTCAGTCCAATAGCTCACCAGGAACTGAAGTCTGTCAAGAACCACCTAAGTGAGCTTAGAACCTAATCCTCCCTGAACCAGTCTTTAGATGAGACCGCAACCCTGGCCAACAGGATGATTGTAGCTTTGAGAAGTTTTTGAGACATAAGCACTTAGGCAACCCTCAAATCCAGACCCACAGAAACTGTGAACTATAAATGTTTGTTGTTTTAAACTGCTAAGTTTTAGGATAATTGGTTAGACATCAGTGTTTAAGTAATACACACATTTAATACAAATTTGACCATTTTGCTCAAGATAAACTCTAAGTTAGAAGGTGGATCACTAAGTCAGCCTTAGCAGATTGAATAAACAAATGTGAGGGCCAGCCTATGATAAACAGAAGAACCTGCTTTAAATTAACAAATCTTGTGCATGTTTCCCAGTCACCTGGGTTTCAGCAGCAACCATGGCCCAGGTATTAATGAACTGTGAGATAATGGCCAAGGCATTTAATTACTCTGGGACACGATCTTCAAGTGTGGAAAATGGGGCTGACAATTATCCCTGCTCGTCATGCCTGTCATGAGATTGACTTGAGGTCATGTAACTGAAACTCCTTAGGAAACTCTGAAGTTAGTCATAATGTAAGTACTTCGGAGGCTGCCACAGCCTCACTCGTGAGATTTCTCTGGGCTAGTCGCATTTTAAATATTTGCAACTCTTTAAAAAGTATTTCCTCTTTTTTATGAGGCAAAAGAGATTATCTCAATACTTCTTAAGTTTTGCCACAACTGAAAATATCTCAAGTTTTCATTTTGTTTTTCCAAATCTAAGGCCTTATTCTATCACCTGTCTTAAAACAGGTCATTTCTTATTAACTGAAAATTTAGTTTAAAAATTCCAAGAATTTTCTTTAAAGGTGTATGGTTCCATGACTTTCCCTAGAAACAGAGACAAAGATAGGCATTCTTATCCCCAACTGATTTTCTGTAGGAATGTTTGAAGGAGGAGAGAGGAAGGAAGAGGAGAAGAACTCTAGGTGAGAATGTGGGCTCAGATGGAGACCAGCTTCCATTGATCCCATGGAGAGGCTCCAGAGTACAAGTCAAAACTTGAGGCATTAGGTCCACTTTAAGGCAAAGAGGCTGGTCCTAACAAGCTTCCTCCCTTTCCAGCCAGTCACTGGGTACAGGACAATTCTCCAAAGGAGACAGCTGTGAGTCTACCACCCACAGTCAAAGCAGCTGGGGAGCATGTACAAGCCACTGAAGGGATGTAGGCAGGGTACCAACAGCATCCACTACAGGGTATATATAGCACATGCTGTCTCATTGCATTTTATTATCATTTCTGCAAACAGGTGCTAATGTGCTAAACAGTTTCAGCATCTGGTTACTTTTACAACAGCCAAGTTAAATGAGATAGCAGAAAGAGTGGCAGTATGGAAAAATAAAGATTTGTCTCTAATTAGAGTTGTACAACTCAACTAAAGTCAGGTAACAAAAGAAAGGGGATCATTGGGAGACTTTTTTTCCTTTGCTGAGATGAGGAGGGTAGCTGGGAAGAAAGGGTTCCTGAACAAACCCAAGTGGGCGAAGAATGGGGGGAGATGAACGAGGAGAAGAGGAAGAGTGTGAAGACGTCATGAGCTCAGATCCCTGGGAGATGAAGATGCAAGAGAAGTCCAATCAGTGTCCAAGAGGAAAGGGAAGGGCAGGGGAGAGGAAGGGAAGGAATGGTGATGTTTATTTCAAAGATGAGAATATATCTGAACAGTTTAGAACCATAACTGTCTCTCCTGCCCAAGCAGACCTCTGATGTTCCTGTCAAGTTTTCCTCTGTTTCTCAAATCTGATGTGGCCCACTTTTTTCCTTATAAATTGTTTACATTTGAAAAGCGCAATCATGAAACTGAAGATGGTAAAACTTCTGTTTATCCGATGGCTATTACTCACACTTCAGCGGAAGCTTCCTAAAATATTATTGCTCTTGGTTACATGGGGAGGGGTGGAATTTATTGGAAAATGTATTTTGACATAAGTTGCCTAGAAAAAAGTCTGAAGCTTCAGGATGCATGAGAGCCTTTATAGAGGAACTAAAACAAAAATGCGAAGTCTGGGGTTTATGCACTCTACAGGCTGTGCAGGATCCCAGCTCTCCCCACTCCTAGGATGGATGTATGACCATAGACAACACTACAGTGGCAATGCTATTTCAACCAGAATTCAGTCTCTTTCCATCATTCTCAAACATAGGTTACCCCTTTTTAAAACTACTTCAGCTGAAGAATGTTTACATGTGATAGAACTGAAATGTAAACGTGGGTTTAAGGTGATTGCCCCGCTTACTTTATATAACAAAATAACTGCTGCTTTTCAAACTTATATTGAAACAGTATGTTAGTTCTGTTCTGACAGTATATAAAGATACTGGCTTTCCTAGACACATAAGCAAAGTCTTTTTTATGAGCTCATAAAGGCTAGACATGAGAATATTTAAGTAGTGGGTAATTCATACAACAATATCTTTAGTTATTCAGCTAACATAGAGGGCAACCACAATTTATTCTTCTTAGATCTCTTCCTCCCATTTTTTAAATTCTTAGAAGGCAAAAGGTATTTAGAAAAGACCTGCACACTTTTTTTTATTATTATTGAACTATCAAAGACATGCTCTCTTGTGGGACTCCCTTCACTTCTGAGTTCTATATATGTTCACCCACTTCAGAGAAGATGGTGAAATGAACCCAAAATGCCAACTTACTATTTGCATTATAAATAGAGGCACAAAAGGGTATTTTAAAACTTTTGGTTGATCTGGCATATCAAAGATTTCTTTCTAAGCTACTTCAGTGCCTGCATTGAAGTAAACTGAAAGCAATAGCTTAAAAGTGGCAAAAAAAAAAAAAAGGAAAAAAGTTATAAAAATAACCCAGCTTATTTCCGTGGAAATATTCAATTTACTCTCTACTCCCACCCCCCCCCACCCCCCGCCAAATTACTTCTCTTTCTTACTCTCTATGTGCAGGACTCAAACAAGGAAGAAATTGGGTATTTTTTAAATTTAAATGTTAAACTAGTTCTCATCGGAGTGCAATCCATTTTCCTTGCCTTGTTAAATTTGCACTCAAACTTCTAGCACATAGCTTAACTCCCTTTTTTTATTATCTGGAGCTAATTACCAATACTCAGTTTTGATTCTATTCATGCATTTTGCAATGTCTTTCATTTTCCTCTACTTCATAAAGTACCAAACCAGTCATTAGAGTGTTTACCTGACAGTCAATATAAGTGATGCTAATGAAATCTCAGTAAGAAGTTTCCATGTCTTAATCTCTACAGCTTTCCTAACTCCCACCTGGACCTTCACAAACCCGTGGTTTTGTTTTCAGGTCTCAAAATAGAGGTCGGGCCTCCCTGAGAATAATGGGCAAGTTGGACTGGGCTGAAGAGAAGTGGTGTTTTAATTGCAGCAAACAGCCACTGAACACGGGGGACTCCTCCGTGGGCCCCTGCCAATTAAGCCAATCATAGCCCCGAGAAGAAGGCAAAGGTTGCTGTGTGGCCCTGGCAGTGCCGGGGAATGAATTGCACTTCTCCTTTTCAGCATTATCTTGGGACAGTTGAGCTGTGAAGGCTGAGAACTTGTCATTGCTCAGAGGATTGAGAAATGTTAAATTCAGCGCATGGAATATGAAATCCCATTATAAAAATATTAGGGGGAAGGCAACTTTGGCCACTACATTTTTAGAAATAAAATATGCACTATTACTGAATTTGTTCAGTAAGTTATCTCTAAAATGAAAAATTTATGCCCATATTTGACCATTTTCTCATTTCCAAGAGTATTTTAACCATGAGAGACAGATAGGGTATCTATTTTATAGTGTAAGAGTACTTAGACTAAATCAGTATAATATCTGACTGATGTGCACCTATATTATAGAGCTCCTAAAAACCATCCACAAATTTTATTTTTTCACACTTTATCATACTTTATACTGATAGGAAAATAATTTATCTGGGATCAGATGTCAGTCTATCTGTTCAGATTTTTGTTTAAAGTAGCAAATCTTCTCAGATATGAAAAGTTGAGGACAGAACTCTGGGTATAATTCCACCATTATTTCAGTGTTATACTTTGAAAATACATACAAACTGGCCCTCAACACTCTGAACATCCATCCCTCCACACAGTCTATCATTCCCCCCAGAAAAAAGGAAAAGAAAAAAGATATCACCACAGATTTAGTAAAATACTATTAAGATTAAATTGTGGATACTACTGACCAAGGGAAATGCTAGCATTGCCATTCAACAATATGGAGCTTATTAGACCAGAGGTACATCTGTCTTTAATTAAGTTAGGAAATACAGTATGTAATCATTTCAGCTTCACAACAAAATTCACTGTTTTAGGGTGGTTAGATACTTGATTTGCATTTGACAAGCTACTGTCTAATGCAAAATTTGCCTCCAAGTTAAGCCTAGAATATTTAGCTGTATGTCAAATTCTTTCAGTATTGTTTTTAACAAATCAGACCATTAAAAAAAAATCCATATGTCACTAACTTAGGTATCACATCTAGCTAAATTCAAGCCATACTATGAACTTCAATTGTGAATTCTGAAAATATTTATTCATTGCCTATCAATTTACCAGCCTTTCTCAAGGGCAAGTTTATACAAAGCCATAGATATTGATATTTTCTTGGGTCTGCATAAAGCTTCAAATTATATTTTGCAAAGACACATTCTAGAGGAAAACTTTAGTAATGTTCTATTATTGCCACATATTCCTCTGCTTGTGTTAGAAACACCTCAATATCTTTCTCTTTCTGACACCACGTCCTACCTACTTCCTCCAGAGTTGTGAGACTCAAGGCCATGACCTCTGCCATATTTCACTAAGATGTCTTTCCAACGTCAGCACTAAGTCTTCCTGAAAACACATCTCCCTTCAATTGTCCATCTGAATTTCTCAAGGGAAGTCTGCCTGACAGTAATAAGGAAACAAACAAAAATTCATAGTATGTGAAGAAGGCTAGAACCACTATATTTGAAAATCTCTGTTCTAGGCTCAACCCCAGTTGGCATTTCTGGAAACTGTCCATCTCACTGAGGTTGTAAACCATGTTGAATACTTGAGGACTTCCTGCTGGTCCTTAAGGAATAATTTTTACAAGGTATGATAGTAGGACTTTATCAACATTAGTAAGATCTATTTGGTTAAACAGTTCGACTGATTTAAAAGGGGGAAAAAGTCCATTGACAGTTTTAAAAGCAAATTTAAAAAAGAGTGGCAAACTTTTGACTTGTCAGGAAAATAAAGTGTCTCAGAAATTATCTCTGTATTAATTGTCAGGATTTGAAATTTAAAAATATAAAAGTTTCTATAAATGGACATTTTATTTAATCTCTTCACTGTCATAAGGCTGAGATATTTCTAAATAGAATAAAAATATTTTTATTTTCCTTTTGAGAAGAATTTAATCAGACTTCTTAATCAGTACAATTTAAAAGTTTACTTCTTATAATTTCTTAAGATTCCATTTAAATCAGAAGTCAAAATGTCACTTAAAACCTTTATATTTAAACAGCCTTATTTAGTAAACACAAAACTATTGTAAATACCTATACATTGTATAGATTTAGACATGACAGAAGAAAAAAAATTATAGAAAAAAGTAGATCTTTTTCTATAAAAGGTCCCATCCTTTCACTCAGGGAAAAAACATATGTTATGGATGGAGGTATTCAATTAGACAAACAGTGACAAGTACTAAGTCCTATGAAATTAATTAAGATCAGTCTGATGCTTAATGATATGTAACATTTTATTGTTCCTTTCCAAACCTGTCTGAAAAAAGATCCCAAATTTCATTTAATCTCTGCCATGGTTCCAAATATGTCAGAAGGCAATAAAATCAAGGACAGTCCGGGTTGCAAAAACTGCTGCTTTCAGTGTGCCTGATAAAAATGACAGCCCCTCCCCTGTCAGGTTCTGATACACCAGAGTGGGTTTTCCTGTTATTCTGAAGCATGCCTTTCTTCCCATATTAACAATAAAAGTTTGGTGCACTATCTGACTGCAGAAGTTCCTTCCTGAGCACAAGTGTGTCTTATCTTTTGAGAAATTCTGACACCAGGTAGATAGCTGTTTATGTCCAAAGCATCTCTCTTAGGCAAATAACTGAATGTTTTAAGAACCTACATGAACAAGCAAGTTCTCTGTGCAAATGTAAAAAACACTGAGAATATCAGGCAGCTTTTTTCTGGAGAGACTATTATTCATTTCTGTGATGAGCAGTTCTACAATGCATACAACCCCGTCATATGTCCATGTTCAAATGCTCTCCAACAGTTGTCCATTCCCATCTAACCTCTATACAGTTGGCCTCTGCTCAGTTTCTACAATAGTCAAGAAACACAAAAAGCAGATTGCTATTTCCTATTCTTACCTACTTTCACCCCTCTTTCACATAAGGGCCATGCTAAGAAAAAAAAATATACAAACTAGGCAAGTTCCCTTTCCTCTTTCCTTGAATCTCTCAGCCAGGGTTAAAAGTTGGCATACACCCCTGGTCTACACCCAGATCAGTTTGCTGTGTCTAGCCATCTCACCACAACTCTGCTCCTGCTCCTGAAAAAGGATCAGTCAGATAAAATAACTTTGGTTACTTTGTTAACTCACTACTGATCTATTCTTCCAAGGGACTAGATATCTTATAGAAATTTAAATGTACAAGTCACCAGATAAGTCCCAATAGCCCATATCTTATTTATTAAACACTAAGCACGTGCTGGACATTCTGTTGAGATTACGAACACAGATAAGAGACTTCTTCTCCTCCCTGTGCTCCGAGGTGCATGAAGTCAGCAGATATAAACAACATGGCACATGCAATAGTAGGGATATGTATAGGATGTCCTAGAAAAACAGGGGAAAGTCATGTTCACACAGCTTTATGGAAAGAATAGGTGGAGAGGTAATTCTAAACACCCAAAAATACAAGCATCAGAAGCCCAAGAAACATTTTTAGTTTTTCCCCATAGAGTATAATGTTAGCTGTGGCTTTGCTATATACGGCCTTTGTTATGTTGAGATATGTTCCCTCTATTCCCATTTTGCTGAGAGTTTGTCACAAATAGGTGCTGGATTTTGTCAAATGCTTTTTCTTCATCTGTTGATATGACCATGTGATTTTTATCCTTGATTTTGTTGATGTGGTGTATCATATTAATTGATTTGCAGATGTTGTACCAACCTCACATCCCAGGAATAATTCCCACTTGATCATGGTGTATGGTCTTTTTAATGTGCTGCTAGATCCAGTTTGTTACTATTTTGTTGAGGATTTTTGTATCTATGTTCATCAGGAATATTAGCCTATAACTTTTCCTTCTTTGTAAAATATTTATCTAGTTTTGGAATTATGATAATGATGGCCTCATAAAATGAGCTTGGGGGTCTTCCCTCCTCTAGAATTTTCTGAAATAGCTTGAGAAGGGCAGGTATTAGTTCTTCTTTGAATGTTTCACAAAATTTACCTGTGAAGCCATCTGGTCCAGGACTTCAGTTTGTTGGAAATTTTTTAATTACTGCTTCTATTTCATTAGTTGTAATTGGTCTGTTCAGATCTTTCTGATTCCTCTTCATTCAGTTTTGGAATAATGTATGTTTCTAGGAATGTACCCATTTCTTCCAGATTTCCCAATTTGTTGGCATATAGTTGTTCACATTTTCTTAAAATCCTTTGTATTTCTTTGGTGTCAATTGTTACTTCTTCTCTTTCATTTTCGATTATATTTATTTGGGTCCTCTCTCTCTTTTCTCTTGATGAATTTGGTGAAAGGTTTATTAATCTTGTTCAAAGACCCAGCTCTTGTTTTCATTGATATTTTGTATTGTTTCTCTAGACTCTCTTTTGTTTATTTCCACTCTGGCTTTTATTATTTCCTTTCTTCTACTCATTTTGGGCATTGTTTGTTGTTCTTTTTCTAGTTCTTTTAGGTGTAAGGTTAGGTTGTTCATTGAGATTTTTCTTGTTTCTTGAGGTAGGCCTGCAACACTATGGATTTTATTCTTAGGACTCCTTATGCTGTGTCCCATAGATTTTGGGTTGTTGTGTTCCCATTTTCATTATTCTCAAGGAATCTTTTGATTTCTTTCCTGAGCTCATAGTTAACCAATTCATTATTTAGTAACATGTAACACTGTATATTTAGCCTACATGTCTTTGTGTGTTTTTCAGCTGTTTTTTCTTGTGCTTGATTTCTAATTCCATACCATTGTGACAGAGACTATGCTTGATATGATTTCAATCTTCTTGAATTTATTGAGACTTCTTTTGTGTCCAAACTTGTGGCCTATCCTAGGAAATGTTCTATATGTGCTTGAAAAGAATGTATATTCTGCCTCTTTGTGTTGAAATACTCTGAAAATATCAGTTAAATCCATCAGGTCTAGTGTGTCATTTAAGGCTGATGTTTCCTTGTAGCTTTTCTGCCTGGAAAAATCTGTTCACTGACGTCAATGGGGTGTTAAAATCCCCTACTATGACTGTACTACTGTCAGTCTCTTCCTTTATGTCCATCCATATTTGCTTTATATATCTAGATGCTTCTATGTTGAGTGCTCAAATATTTGCAAAGGTTATATTGAAAGAATACATGCATCTTCATGTTCATTGCAGCATGATTTACAATAGCCAAGCTACAGAAGCAACCCAAATGCCCATCAATAGTAGAGTAGATAAAAAAGCCCAAGCTGTGTGTGTATATATATATATATATATATATATACACACACACACATTGTGGTATATATATATATATATATATATATATATATATATACACACACAATGGAATATTACTCAGCTGTAGAAAACAATGAAGTCTTATCCTTTCCAACAGAATGGATGGACATAGAGAGTATTATGCTAAGTGAAACAAGTCATTCAGAGAAAGACAAATATCATATGATTTCACTTATATGTGGGTTCTAAAGAACAATATAAACTAACAAGCAAAACAGAAAAGACTCAGAGATACAGAGAGCAGACCAATGGTTGCCAAAGGGAAGGGCACTTGGGTATCTGGAAGAAAAATGTGAAAGGGATTAAGAAGTACAAATTGGTATTTATAAAATAATTATTGATATGTGAAGTACAGTATTGGAAATATAGTCAATTATATTGTAATATCATATATGTTGCCAGGTGGGTACTGGAAATATCAGGGGGGATATTTTGTAAAGTATACAATTGCCCAACTACTATGCTGTATACCTGAAACTAATCCAAAATTATATGGAATGTAAACTGTATAAAAAAGAATGTTAAATCTTTTAAAGAGGCTTAGACTGTACTAGTGGGCTGACATTTTTATTTATTTGTGTATTAAACTTAGGAGTCATTCCAAACAAAATACTGTACTTAGGCACTACTAGTTCCACCTCCTGAGTCTGTTTCTCATATGCCCTCTTTTCTCCAAACCCACGGCCTCAGCATCTACCTGGACTATGAATCACTTTTTCCTAGGCACTTCAATTGATCTTCTCTGGGCTCCAAACCGTTAGTATATTAAGCTTGCTAAAACACAAATCCATAACTCACCTGGTGGATTAGAGTAAGGACCTGAGACAACCTAAAGAAAGGACTCTTGACATAGTATAAAAACAGTAAGCGAAGAAAAGCAAGAAGGGCCTTCTGGAGGAAGGACCAGCCCAATCACAACCATGGAAGTGAGATTAAGTGTGGTGTGAGCAGGAAAAAATTCTAAACTTCTGGCATTTGCATAAGGATAGACTCGGATTTGAACGATCTAAAGCCAATGCAAGAGATATTTTTAGTCAAGTTTGGGGAAGATATTTAGTCAGACTTCCTAAAGCAGCAATTTTCTGTTTTGAGAATGAGACCAGCCCTAACTTCAGAATTTCTTTTCTGCTCTCAAAGATTTCTCCAAAGTATGTTCTTTCTCTTCTTTAGAATCCAACATGCCCGGAGACCTTTCCCTAACTTTTACTACTCCATGCACCCCATCATATTTAATTGGTTCATATAATTATGGTTATTTTGATATCATTCTCAATTATTGCCTTTTCTCCCCTACAACACTTTGGAGATAGGAGACTTGAATTTCGTTTCTTTCTCTTCCCCCATTCAGAACATTTTAAAGCTCTGTGAATGCTGTTAATTTGTGGTCTAGTTTAGCATTTCATAAGCAGAAGCAGAATTTTTTTTTCATAATTGTTCCTCAGAGATACTTTTGGATAGAGATATCAGGAAAGTAATTCACAACAGGAGTTAAATGCCCAGGGTCATTAGATACAAAATAGTAATAACACTGGCTACCACTTGAGAATGCCTACAATGGATCAGGTTTCTTACACCCTTTGTCTCATTTAATCTTCACAATATTGTCATAGTGTCAGTATTGTTACCCCTATTTTATCAATGAGAAAACTGAAGTTCAGAGAGATTAATTTGCCCAGGTTTTTCAGCATTCAATTAACAAATATTTACAGACACACTCAATTTTCCAGGCACTGTGCATATACTGGGGACACAATGCTTAGTTAAAACAAAACATGGTCCATGCCCACATGGAGCTTAGTCTAATAAAGAAAATGAGCTCTAAATAAGCATCCACACAAAGGATGGTAAAATTGTATGTTTGAGAGGTTTAACCTGACCTACAAAATTAGAGAAGAATACTATTACAAGAGGGAGCTATCAGTGACTGACCAGGTTTTAACCATGGAGAGGAAGGAGGAAAGATTCTTTCTGATGTAGCAGGTCAGAATCAGGACTCAGACTTATACCCACTCACCTGACTTAGAAGTTTACAATCTGAATATGTTTTAAATCCCTGAGTTTGAAATAGTATACTTTAAGCACATGCAGCTCTCATTTGTCACCTATAAAGAATGCTAGAAAATAGCTGAAGCTGATAAAAAGGGTTAAATCTAGTATTTATACTGAGTTTTATATATAAATAATAATGAATATATAGCCCCTGAGAGGAATCAAATAGTATAAGTTTCTCTTAATAGAAATAAATATTTCAGCTACTGGTTAATAGGAAATCAGTATATTAATAGAATTAATATATTGTAGCAGATAATGAATTAAGAGATCTAGGCAATGATCAATAATGGCTACTAATATCATGAAAAAGGGAGGCAAAGAAACATTATTTCCCTCCTAATAGAAATCTGCTACATGTCTATGAATTAGAGTTGCCCAAAAACAAAATAAAACAAACAAAAAAAAACCTAATCTGATCATGCCTTTAAGTGCCAATTTACAGGAAACAGAAGAGACTGAAGAACATGTCAAAAGATAACACAGAAATTTAATCGTTAAAATCAGAAAATTCACAGGAAAAATGACCCAGTTTCTTCACCAAATAGAAGTTAAAGGGGAGGGAGAAAGAAAGCTAGAAGGAAACCTATAGATTCAAAGAGACAAGATATATTCACCAATAGCTATCTATGAACCATTAGGGTCCAGATTCAAACAAATTGTTAAAAAATATATATGAAACAACTGGAAGAAGCTGAACACCGACTTGAAACTGAATAATATTAAGAAATTTTTGTTAAATTTTTAGATGTGCTAATAATATGGCAATTGCCTTTTAAATAAAGAGTCCTTAACTTTCAGAGGTATATTTGGAAATATTTACAGTGCAGGATTTGTCTCAAAATAATCTCAGTAAAACAAGATTATAGATGAAAGAAGCAAGATTGGCCGTGAATTAATTGTTGAATCTTAATAAGAACATGGAGATTCATTATACTCTTCACTGTATTTTTGTATATGTTTAAAACCTAAATTTCAATAATAAAGTGGATATAATTTATTAATATACTAATATCTTTTAAGTTGCTTCTCTTTCCCTTGTTCCTCTGTGCCTCCTTCTGTGAGGCTCTTCACCCTTTGTTAAGTCTCATTTTCCCTTTTAAACACTCAACAGAAAAATAACACACCAGGGATTTCCTCTTTTAGGAAAAAGGGATCATCCGAGCATGGGCATAACTTTACTTTGATTAGCACCCTCTTTCTTTCTGGACAAGGCAGTTCTTCACCAAAATGCAGTTTGGCTAACTCTGAAATATGCAAGGGGAAGACATACTTCTCAGCCTTGACCTTAGGCAGCCTAAAAAGTGCACACCCTTCAAAACTATTTCAATTACACCCTGTCACACCTCTTCCTCATTTTTCAACTTCACTTTTTTACCATCCTGCATTTTGACATCATGGACATTTACAAGTATCAGCAAGGACACAGTCCTTCTCCATAGCAACTGTAAGTTTACTTAGTGTTTATAGAGAAAAGTCCAGCGTCAGTGGCATGCGTACTCAAATGGAGCCTTAGAGATCCTTGCATCCAGTTTCCTCAGTTCTGAGGGGCAGTAAAGGAGGCTCCAAAAGGTGAGGGTACTTAACCCAAAATATATACTGAAGGTAAGCACCAGACCTAGGCACTCTGAAATGACAAACACAGCTTTCCTCTCCAATTCTCAATCTCCAAGAACAGAAGATCACTCAGAACTATGATTTTATGGTTCATTTTAGCCAGTATGTCCCCAAAACATACAACCCTAAGCAACATGGTTGACTCCCTTAAGGCCTCCTCCTCTTCCCCCAGAGGGCGATAGGGTTGATGATGGTAGGGTTGATGAGTGACAGGTCCCAGCCACAGCAGGAGAGTTTGGAGGCTGGAAAGTGCTGCTGAGCCCCAGATGAATCCTTCCATGAGCAGCAGAGGGTGGATCATGCTCTCTGCACCTGGAAGGCTCTGTGGATGTTTGAGCCTACAATGTTGACCCTCTTTTAGTCTTTGGATAAGTTTCTTAGCTTTATTTATAGTTTCAAAAAGCCTGTGTAACAAGAGTTACCAGCGCACATTTTAAACCATCTCTTTCTCTCATTTGACAATGTTAATTTTATTCACTTTTGTAAACCGATTCAAAAATGAATAAAATTTGCATCTTTTATTAGTGCTCTGGCATTGGTCACTTTTTAACTGAAGCAGTTCCCTAAGTGGACACTGAAAATGTTCACATTTTTTGTGTGTTAATTTCCTATAAATGCATTAAAACAACTCTCCATCACTTTCTATAAGTTTTATAGTTTTCCGAGAAAGCCATGCCCAAGAACAACAAGTGATCTGCCTGAGGTCTCAGAGGTGGCAAGGACAATGCCAAGAGCTAGGCCACTGTCTAACTGACCCCAAACCCACTCCTTCCACACAGCACAAGAGAGGAACGTACCATCTGGGTGTCCTTCAGAGATCAGAGGAGGAGCACTCTCCCCACCAAGGGACCATCAGGACCTTAAGGCTATCTGCGCTTTATTTCCCTTTCATGATCCTCCTGTGAAAAGGCCAAAATGAGTTCTGTGCTTTTTAGACAGCTATAAAATGGCTGTGGGAGAACAACCTTGGAGTGAACCTGATATTGGGTGTGTGTAAATGGTTCATGACTCTGCTGTTTAGTGTACATGAGTCACCCAGAACACAGCCAGGCTCCAACATAAACCATGTCCTCAGGCCTCACCCTCAGCCCCTGCCACAAGCTTATTCACACATGATGTGTTAGCCTGGCACCCAAAACCCCCAAATCATCTGTGAGTCAGAGCTCATTACACGGGACACTTCAGACTTGCTATCCTAATGTTTGGCTATTCGTTTCTTAATTGAACCGAAGCAAGGAACCTGGGAAATGAGGGGGCCAAGCTCTTACTTACGCAGTAAAGAATATGAAAGCAGGACCGAAGGCACCAAGAAGAAAATATTCCAAGTTTAGCTTTCCCTAGAGGAGGTCAAAGGCTCTGGAGCCAGACTCCTGAGTTCCAAAGTCAGCTCTGCCCTTAGCATATGTGTGAGCTTGGGCACATTACTCTTGCCTCAGCTTCCTGGTCAGTAAATGGAAATAAAATAGCATTTGCCTCATAGGGTTTATTCTTAGTAAAACAATGATGCCTACAATGTATATATGAACAAGTGCTATTACTCTTTTGCCTTCAAAATACATTGTCTTAAAACCATCTATGTCATAAATATATATACCATGCAGTTTAACCCATTAATCCATGACAAAAAAAGTTAATCATGAAACTGAATTTATGTGGCTTTAATTACAAATTTGCTCAATATTTGATATCTGGAGTTGGAAAACAAAATAAGTTGGAAACTAGTAATCAATATAAACCTAGATATCTTCAGTAAATTAAAAAATATAATCTTTAATAATTTATCTTCTCAGTAATTCTATCTTAGAACTAGTCTAGGTATCTTTTCTTTAACTTTTAGGTCCATGAGCTAATTTTTCTTCCTGATAAAGTTCAAAATCTAATTTCTAACACAGGTTACCACTGTAATAAACTCTACAAGCTTTAAAATGACAGGTTGAAAGATACAATTTTTTAGAGTTATGAATTAATAGCCATATATGTCAAAGACTTTGAAAGTGCCAACTTTTTCATATTTATAGATATATTATTGAAATGATAAAAAATGAACTGCAGAAAGAGGAAAGAACTGAGAACCACATATAATGAATCAAACATACTTAACAAGACGTGTACAGACACTTTGGTGAGCATCTCTTTTATTACATTGCATTAATCAAACACTGCTAAAGACATCCATCTGAGCACAGTGTCACAATGTTATTCTATAAAAACATTCTTTTGGAAAGAGTCTGTCCTGACAGCCATATCAACGACACTGTCTTAAGTGATTGTCAGACCCACTTTCTGAGAAATGAAGACAATTTCTGTGTGTGCCACTTGAGCTCCCCTCTCCACCCGCTCCCTCCCACCCCAACCCAACCAAACTGGCTTTTCAGAAGAATGTAATGTAGTTGGAGAAAACGCACAAACTCTGATGATGACTCAGAAAAATCTGTGTGTAAATTACTTGATTTTTGAAAGAATGATATCAACTTTAGCTTGTACATTTTCACAAATTAAAACAGAAAATTCTGGTTATTTAGCAAAATAATTAATCTACCCTTAAGGAGAATTTTTTTCCTGATGTAGCACAGACCTGATTGTTGTACCTAGCTATGATGGGCTGTGTTTTCATTTTCATGCTGATAAACTACCTATTTTAATATGTAATTGATTATCATGTGTATTTGGATTTCTGTTAAAATTCCAAAATATAAAATTCTTTATAAAGTCTGTCTATACATGACCATTCTCTAGTAACCTTGTCTGCTAAAGGATTTCTTACTTAACCTTATTTAACTATGTTAAACAATATAGTTAACACAATAACTTGGTTTAATTATATTTTTTTAAAAATCACCCTCATCATTTTCTCTAGTAGACCAAGCCCCAAAATGTCTCCCTTCAGATTTTATATTGAAAGGCTAGATTTATTTTACTTTAACTTTTAAACTTTTAAAAAACTTGTTATATAATTGCACTAGTGTTCTGGATGTCAGAATATGATTTATTTGATATTATTTAAACTAAAAATGAAATTTATCCAGAAACATTAACAATATTTTTAAATAATCTGAAAAGGCATAGAAGGCTTTGATTTTGAATAAATATAAAGTGTGTGAGGTATATATCTGGCTATTGAGTTTAATGACCACAATCTATTCATCTGTTAGATGAAAGGTTAATAAAAGGAACAGTTTAAGTATTTTGCTCTAAGCCTGACTACAGTTCTACAAGGTAAGTGCATTACCCTTATTTGACCAGCGAGGAAATGGAAGCTGAGTCAATGGAGTGACCTGCCCAAGATCACAGTAGTTAAGTAGGCAGATCCCAGATCAAATGACATTCAGGAGTTTATAGCTCCTATATTGTGCTCTTGGGAGCCTATGGGACTGCTGGCCTGAGTGTCAGTCAGTTCTCCTCAATAATGACCTAATCAAAACTATCTGGTCAGGGCTCAAAGAGGTTCTTCCATAGAAGTAAGCTTGAGAGAGTGCCACAGGGTTGGCCCAAGGAAGGCCTTAGCATTTAGGGAAAGCTTCAAACCAGGCAGACATTGTATAGGGAGACTTTCTAACAGGTCTTTTACCAAGGGTTTGGACATAACAATCACAAGAAAAATTTAAGAGGCAAGGAACTTGTTGCATGTGTAAATCCACCTTTGTTTTTTTTTCCTGTTTACTAATCTAATGAGATTACCAAAAAAGAAGGACCAAGTAGAAAAACATAATTTAAACAATAAGCAGCCTGTGCCATGAAATAGTTTCAACCCCACAAAAGTTTAAATTGTATTAATTTAATTTCAACACTTTAAATACGGGGTGGGGGGCATATTTTCTCATGAAATTCCAGATTTCTGGCTCCTGTTAAGAACCTGGGAAATCTGGCCACCCTGTACCCGGGGCCTAGCAATTGTCTAGAGCAAAATGGGTATCACTCAAGTTTAGAGAGGTGACATACTGTCCAGCTTACCATTCCTTCCTTCCTCCCCACCTACATTTCAATACGTCCAATTGTGTTACTCATTTGGAAATTATATGTATTTTCAAGAGTTAATCGCTGGTCCAAAGCATTTGTGGGATCCTTAGAGAACTGGTCCAGTCTCAATTTTACAGACTCTTTGCCCAGCTTTTCTTGCTTCAATACCAACAGCTCCCCATAAAGTTGAGAAAAGCTGATAAAACAAATATGAATTTGACTACTCTGGGTACCTCATAAAAGCAGAATCACACAGTATGTCTTTTTATGACTGGCTTATTTCACTTAGTTCAGTGTCCTTGAGGTTCATTCATCTTGGGACAGTTGTCATAATTTCCTTCCTTTTCAAGCCTGAATAATACTCCAATTGTACATATACAGCACTCTTTTTTTGTCCATTCATCTATTGATTTGGGTAGCTATTTCTGGACCTGGGTGGTGGTTATAAGATGTTCATCTATAATACTATAAATCATCAAACCATGCACTTGTTTACTGTGGCTTTCTGTAAATATATATAACTTCATAATAAAAAGGGTTAGAATTTTTAAAAAAGAAAGAAAGAAAGAAAGAAAGAAGTAGGCTTTAACAGGAAAGGAATGTCTGACTCTGGTAACTCGTGCTTGTTTTCAAACAGCCTGAGCTGCCATTGCTCTCCCAATCCCAGTTTTCTAGCACAGAGGCTGTGACTACCAAGATTGGTTTGATTCCAAAACAGAAAAGAATTTCTCAACAGGCACCATCTCTCCCAGTAGGAGCAGCAGGCAGGTAAAGTAACCTGCCAATTTTCAATGCCTCTTTGGCACTGCTGAGGGAAGACCTGGGGGTAAAATATGCAACAAATGGGGAGAAATTCTGTTCAGAATGAGACTCCCTGGTTGTGTTCCTCGCCTTCTCTCTGTCTGCATCCTTATAGTCCACCCCCTTCCCCTGGCTTTCCCACTCATCCAAAGTTTTGAAACAGAGCAAACACTCAGAAACAATTGGCAGGTGATTTCATGTCATTACCTGCCCGCCACGCTAATTACAAGCCATTACCTGCCAGCAGCATGTAGTTTTGTACAGTTTGTGAGACACAGGGAGGGTCTACTTAACTGGAAGGATCATTTTTCTCTGACTAAGTAATGCCAAAGTTGGCAGCCCTGTGCCTCCCAGTGGTACATAATGTTCACCTGGCACTCATTCTGAAGGATCATCCTGGAAGATGCGCACACATGCATCTTGTGTGCAAAAGGCCAGAAGGATATCCACAGTTTTCTGTCATTCAACACTATTTGCCTCAAATTTTACATTGTTATGTATTAAAGGGAAAAAATGAGCCACAGATCTCGTTTTGCAATTTTCCCTACTATAACAACTCTTTGAAAATAAATAAAATACAGAGTGAATAAAACTCTACTGCTTTAAAAGTGCATTTTATACTAAATATGCTTTTAGATTGCCACCTGTTATTACATATCAATAAGATAAAGTTCCATTACAATCTTAATTTCCACTTGCAGAATGGATATTGCTAATGTCTGTAAATTATGCATGTCTCTATTAAATGAAGGTCCATCAAAAATTGTCATTTCTAATCCATTCTGTATAAAAATTGTGACACAATGGATAATTAAAAATTTTAATGCTTTCCAGTTACTTTTTAAATTATAAAAAGCCCAGTTCTGCTGCTTTTCTTTTTAAGTTTATTTTTATTTTATTGTTTGCCAATCCTAGCATAAGAAATACAGAGATTTACTAGCTTTTAACTGACACAGTTAAACCCCTATTATTTTGCTCTTCTGTATCTTGGCAATGAACACAAGACATACCAGGTACATCACGCATTGCATTTTAACTGAACTTTGAGGATAATTTACAGGATTTTCCAAAATGACACTTCCCTTTTATTCAGCAGCTTGAACATAAAGACAGAACCCTCTTCTGACTGCAAATACAGCAATTATACCAAGTTATGCTTTGACACTGTTACCACAGGCAAGTGGCCAAAGCACATCCTCAGTCAAAATATCTAAGCAAGTTAACAAGCTCCCTTTACTCTCTACAGAGCAGGAGAAGAAAGGGAATCCAGCCCCTGAGAGATGTTAAAATGATGGAGAAAAAAGGCTGTTGGTGTTTGTTAAAGAAAACAGTGTCAGTATCTTAGGCCGATCAAGGTGTGGAATTGGAGGCCTGACAGATGCCCAGGCCCACGTTCCTCAGAAGCCTTTCCCCAGGTCAGAGCTGCTTGATGATCTCAGCTAATGAACCACTGGTCTGCAAGCCCTTGCACTGGAACTCCACCTTGCTTTCATGGTTTGGTCCTACTGGTCTGCCCTGTCTCTCACCTCCCTGCTCCCTCATCCCTTGCAAGACTGCCTTTGCCTTTTCTTTTATCAGCCCTGTTTTATCAAATATCAGCACATTACCACACAAAAGACATTGAAACTAATTAAGTAAACTCCAAACAACTATTACAGATCATTTTGCTTCAGCCAGAGATATCAGATTTAATTAGGTGATTGGTGTTGATGGAGCACAAAAACAAAAGCTATCTCCTGTTTGAAAAGGTTCAAGCCCTAGAGAGACCCAGTCTTCCCACCATGACACAAATAACAATTGAGCATTTCTTTAAAAAAAGAAAGAAGAAGAAGAAGACAGGCATGAAAAGAGTTTTCTGTTAGAGACAAAAAGCTTTCATCTAGGATTTGTTTTCTCTTCTTGCCAGGTGATTTAAAAACATAAAACTACACCATCCACAAAGAAATAGCTAGAACCAACATTGATTTCACCATGACACAGAATGTAAACTGCTTCTAACACGCATAATTTTTACAAGTGATTAGTCAAAATCTATTTAGCCAGTCATTTCCAATGATTATCACCAGACTTGCTTAATAGTTGAACGAAAATAGTTTATTTTTCCCCAGGATGCCTGTCACATAACAGCTCCTCTTCAGCAGGTAAAATAAGAAGTTCGAGGTTAAAGTTAATATAGTAGTTAAAAGATCAAAATTTTAGTGTGATAGATTTCTGGTTTACAAGGAAAGCAGGAGAAAAACTATTGATTCTGTTTGGCCACACTTCAGGCACAGCACTGTGGACTAAAGGGAGCCCCATTTCTGCCACTTGCTAGGAACGTGCTGTTGTGATACATTGGCAATAAGGAATAGAGGGTAGGATGATTATTCAGTCTTTGTCACGAATAAGTTGTCAAACTCTGATGCACACATATATTGGATCTTAAAAGAACATGGTATTCTTTGCAAAGAAACGTGTTTTACTTTTATTAAATATTTATTGAGTTAGAAGTTAAAAAGGTGATGATCTTTTAAGTTTTTGCACTGCAGACATATGACGACCAGATCTCTTTTGACAGTGAAAATTCATGTCATTATAGTCTTAACTCTTATTCCTACACACGTGGACAGACACACACACACACAGATGATGAAGGAAAACATACACACTGGCTTCCACAGATAGAGAGTGGGTCTCTTTTGTTTCTAACTGATATTTATGGCATGAAGCAGCTCTAAATAATGGCTCTTTTATATGCTATTGTTAAACAATTTTCCTGGAATTTTTGTCCAACAAATGCACATAAGTTTATATGACAGAAGAGCCTTAAAGCAAGCCTGAAACAGTCATACTAGTTACCCAAAAGGCCAATGCAATCAATATTTCCCAAGTTCAAGTACACCTCAAAATTCCTTTCTTCAGCTTCTAAAATGTTGAAAGGAAAATAATTTTTCTGCGTTGGCATTTAAATGGTATCGTTCCGTGTAAAAAGAGTTACTGAGACATTTGTTGGAAGTCAACAAAAATAATTTGGACATATTTTGAACTTATTTTATCTGACTCCTAGACATTTAATTTGGTGTGAAAAACAGCAATGGTAGAAAACAGATGTTAAGGGGCCAAGTATACAGCAGAGGTCAAAACAAACATAAAACACCACGTCCATTTCTAAAAGAGAAAAAAAATGATTCCTCCAGCAACAGGTTCTATGTTAAACCTGCTTTTTTATTGTTCTGCTTGGGATATCTGTAGACTGCACAATGCAACGCTGTCTGCCGTGGAGCAATACCTCTCAGCACTGGTAATTTAAGACTTTCTTCTCTGTAATACACTGAACCATCATAACCTGTCTCTTCCCATTTAGTTTAACCTACAACCACCACATACTGATTTGGCTGTGTGTGGCTTTTTCTATTGCCATTTATTACTCTGCTCGACTCCTGAAATTCTGTTTGCAATTTAAGGCCACAAATTAGAAGCGTAAGTCATCTGTTTCCTATAATCCCCCTGTCAGGACTGGAATCGCATTTGGAGCTCAGCACTGAGTCTGGGCCTGGGCCCTTACAGACTTTCTGATTGGCTGGCCTCGCTAAAAGCTGCAACAGAATAAATAAAATGCTCTGGAAAAATAGAGCTTTTTCCCAAAATAATAATAAAAAAGGGAGAAAAAAGAAAGAAAGATGAAAGAAAAGAAACTAGGTTTCAAGTATTTTTCTCTCCCTTTCATAATAATTAAATCAATTACTACAATGGTAGGGGGGTTTTTTTCCTCCAATAAAAACAGAGCTGAATATTGTTACTTTCAGGGCAAAATGCTAAGTATTTAAGATTCCATGTGGGAGAAGAGTGCAATCCTGCTTCAGTCGGCTATATGTTTGCTGCATATGGAATATCTTTTCTAAGACCTGCCATGTTTCTTACAAAACACGGTTTTAAATGTACTAATTAGCCAGGTATTTTTTTTAAATAGTGTCATAGATCTTTGGCTAAGTTAAAAATCTATGAAATCCTAATCCATCACCAAGTTTACCATTTTAAAATATTTTGGCAAATTTTACTTAGTATGTCTGGATTATATAGAAAGACTTCCATTTATCTTTTTAAAAGGCGTTTGTCCTTTAAATAGCATAAGAATTTCAAAAATTTGGGAATATGACTGTTTCTTCTTTTCTTTTTTTCCTCAGCTCATTTTAATAGATTTCCTACTATCGTTGCTGGGCCTCAGACTCTTTTAGCGTTTCATATTTTGAAATACTTCCATTTCTTTTCCATTAAATTCTAAGTGTACTACATGTCAGATTACATAGTAAAAAAAGGAACAGAAAAAATATAAATAGAGAGAAATATAGAATAGCCACATATAAAAACATTATCCCGAGTTCCTGGTGCAATTGTGAACTGCATTGGGCTTTGAAAAACCATCATTAGTTAACGGGAATAAAATTCAACAGAATGACTCAGGTTTGTTAATATACTCTCTGTACCTGGGCCAAAAGGTTAGAAATAAATGGGTCAATATTAGCTGAATGCCCCCACAGCAGCTTGTCTTTTAAAAGAAAACAAAGCTCATGGGGAAAATTATATATTTGATGCAAGCTCAGTTTTAACCAAAAAGAAAAATGAAGTTAAAATAATAGCAATTTTTAGAGACAATTTTAAGAAAGAAGAGAGAAATTTTAAGAAAGACAAAAAGTCATAATATTAAACTATTTTAAGTTTATGTGATTATTTACAAAACCACTTCTGGAAATGTTTTGTGCTACTATAACTTAAATTTGACTTCTACATTCTTTTATATCAATCTTTGCAGGCTGTTTGTTAGTCTATAGTGTGGCCTGTGATTTCTGCTTATTTAAAAGAAACAAAGGAGGAAAACTCGCCAAGACATTGAGGTTTCAAAAAAAAAGAAGAAACAAATAGCTACTGTACATGCGCACTCTGATTATTTCCTAGATTTTTTTCAACTATACTTTCTGTATTGCAGATTTATTTAATAAACAAATGCATCTTCTGAGCCCATAATACACAAATGCATGCTACTGTTAATTCATTTACAGAATGCATCATGATGGCCCCTAAGCAAAAGAGCAATCTTGTTATAATGAATGTGTACTATTCTTAATAAGCACACTGTAGCAACGACCCACACTGCACACAAAAGCACACCCAAACCATTTGGTTTGTTCCCAGAGCTCGGACACCAGCACCACTATTAAGTAGCTGTGCGCTGGGAGAGCAATCCAGTATTGGCATGCAAATGAGCGCACGAAGAGGCCAGATGCTGCTCTTTAGAAAGGAAATGTGCCTCAGCTCAAACTTGGGGGGGAAGAGAACCTGTGAATGTTACCAGAGCAGGGCAGCTTCGAGATTGTGTTCCATTATATTTCTGACAGGGGTAGAACTGACAATGAAATGAACTTGGAAAGATGAGTAGAACAAGAACTTTGCAAACCCATGAACATTCAAGCACTCCATATTTCCACAGATTAGCTAGAGATTGCCCACCATGTTTTTGGTTTTGCTTTCTTTTATTAACTTGTTTGTTTGGGGGTTTTGTTTCTTCATTTTTTGGGGGTCTGGAATGATGCCTCTGTGTTGAAAATTTGAAAGACTTTATCTCTTTGCTTTTTAAGTTGAAACTATTGCATTCATAGGAGTTCAATAATACTCAAAAGCCAAGTCATTTCAAATGAAATATTAGGTTATTGAAAAGAACGTGGTTTTTTTAACTAGCTCATCAAGAATGATATTCATCTGAGTTTGGTGAGCTTTCATAATTTGTGGTGGGTATATGACCCATTAGTCGCTGCCTTTATCTTATCATAAGGATTGACTGCCTTGGGGAGAGAGTAGGAGGGGAAGCCAGTACTCAAGAGACTGAGCCTGGTCTGGAAACAACTGTGGTAGATCATCTTCCAATCAGGATCAGGACACTGTTTTTCCTGTCGACTCATTTTTCATTTTCTTTTCTTCTCAATGTTTAGGGAGTCATTGATTTATTTGATTTCTTGTAGATAGTTGGAGATGATAAGGATGGAAGGCATGGGTACATGTTTTGAGAAAAGGACTAATGAAAAAGCAGCAGGGACAACCATACATAGTAAAAGCCACAAGGGGAGATAACAGGATTCCTGTGACACAGCTAATTAAAACACGTAAGTGTAATGTGTCCTGTTTATAATAATGGCATTTGGGGACAAGAGCTTCCTCTACCCTTATGTAACAATAGAATTTAACCATATTATCTTATTCCTCTACACATTTATTTGAATCACTACTATAGTCTGGATGCTACTCAAAGCTCTAGGAAGTTTTATGTCACTGGAAATAAAATGGTTCATGGTAGTGGCCAAGTCTACATATTAAACCTGCTGATCATGGGTTATTACAAACACACAATAAATAAATCTTCTCTGAAGAAGTACTGACTTCTATAAAAATAGAAATGAATATAAATATATCTGGTGGGATTATGTCAATTATTTTCCTTACTTGATCATAGCACTGTCTTTCAATTTCTTTCTTTTTAAAATATATTTTATTGATTATGCTATTACAGTTGCCCCACTTTCCCCCCTTTATTCCCCTCCTCCCTGCACACCCTCTCTCATTCTCATGCCCCCCCACCCTTTAGCTCACGTCCATGGGTCATACATATAACTTCTTTGGTCTCTACATTTCCTATACTGTTCTTAACCTACCCCTGTCTATTTTCTATCCACTATTTATGCTCTTTACTCCCTGTATCTTTTCCCCCCTTTCTCTCCCTCTGATGCCCCTGCTGATCTCCACGTGATCTCCATTTCTGTGATTCTGTTCCGGTTCTAGTTGTCTGTTTAGTTTCTTTCTGTTTTTGTTTTTTAGGTTCAGTTGTTGATAGTTGAAACTTTGTTGTCATTTTACTGTTCATATTTTTGATCTTCATTTCTTAGATAAGTTCCTTTAATAATTCATATAATGAGGGCTTGGTGATGATGAACTCCTTTAACTTGACATTATCTGGGAAGCACTTTATCTGCCCTTCCATTTCAAATGATAGGTTTGTTGAATAGAGCAATCTTGGATGTAGGTCCTTGGCTTTCATGCCTTGGAATACTTCTTTCCAGCCCCTTCTTGCCTGTAAGTTCCCTTTTGAGAAATCAACTAATAGTCTAATGGGAACTCCTTTGTAGGCAATTTTCTCCTTTTCTCTTGCTGCTTTTAAGATTCTCTCCTTATCTTTAATCTTGAGTAATGTAATTATGATGTGCTTTGTTGTGTGCTTCCTTGGGTCCAACTTCTTTGGGACTCTTCTGAGCTTCCTTTGCCAGATGGGGGGAGTTCTTCTTCATTATTTTTTCAAGTAAGTTTTCCATTTCTTACTCTTCCTCTTCTCCTTCTGGTACCCCTATGATTCAGATGCAGGCTGTTGAATTCTTATTTCTTCATTCTGTTCTGGTTGAAATTTTATTTCTTCTTTCTGGTCCAAACCATTGATTTGAATACAGGTTTCCTTCCCGTCACTGTTGGTTCCCTGTACATTTTCCTTTATTTCACTTTTCATAGCCTTCACTTTTTCCTCTGTTTTGTGACCATACTCAATTCTGTGAGCATCCTGATTACCAATGTTTCGAACTGTGCATCTGATAGTTTGGCTATCTCTTCATCACTTAGTTGAATATTTTTCTGGAACTTTAATCTGTTCTTTTATTTGGGCCATTTTTTTTTTGTCTCGGCAGGCCTCTTGGGCTTGTTTCATAGTAAGGTGTGGAACTTAGGTATTCACCAGGGCAGGGAAACCTACTCACTATGTTGTGGTGCTGTCTGTGAGGAAGGGTCTGAGAAGGAACAATGCAGCTTGTCCACCTCTCTGCCTGCTTTCAGTTACTTCCACTACTACTCACAAACAAATTGGAACCTTCTGGTACTGATTCCCAGGTGTGTGGTTTGTGTATGTTCTAGGACCCTGTGGGACTCTCCAACGAACTCTCCTGTGAGGCTGGGAGTTTCTCCTTCTGCCTCACCCCTCACAGGTGTTTTCAGTCAGAGGTTTTGAGGCTTTATTTCCCCCCAATGGAACCCTGGATTGTGTGGTCTGTCTCTCTTCCCAGTTGTTTCTCCCAGTTTATCTGCACCCAAATGTGGAACTGCCCCCTTCGCCAGCCGTCATTTCACCTGCCCCAGTGCTCCAGCCACCATCTTGCTGTGAGTCCTCTCCAACACGGCTGCCCGTATCCATCCCTCCTACCAGTCTGGATGAATGTTTCTTTAACTCTTTGGTTGTCACACTTCCATACAGTTCAATTTTCTGTCAGTTCTGGCTGGTTTTTGTCTTTAAACTTGTTGTCATCTTTCTTTTGGTTGTGTGAAGTACAGTGTACCTATCTAAGCCTCCATCTTGGTTGGGGTTCTATCCTTAATTTTCTGAGTAGCCTTTTCCCATCAATCAACTGGTTCATAAAATTTATTCATACACTTAATAGATATTTATTGAGTACCATATTAGTTTCCTAGGGCTGTATATGTAACAAAGTATCACAAATCAAGTTGCTTGAAACAACAGAAAAGCCTGTTATAGTTCTGAAAGCTAGAAATCCAAAATTAATGTGTTGACAGGGCCCTGTTCCCTCTGAACCTTCTCAGGGAAGAAGCTTCCCAGTCTCTTCCAGGTTCTGATAGCCCCCAGCATTCCTTGGCACATGGCAGTCAGCCCCAGTCTCTGCTCTATCTTCACATGGCATTCCTCCTTCTGTGTCTGTATCTCTTCTACTCCTTTTAATGACAAAAGTTATATTGCATTAGGGCCTACCCTAGGTCAGCAAGACCTCATTTTATCCTAATTACATCTACAAAGACACTGTTTCCAAATAGAATAACCCTCAGAGGGCTTCAACATCTTTTGAGGGGAAGCAACTCAACCCATTATAAGTACTTGCTCAGTACCAAGTACTTGCACTTGGGAATTTCATCAATGGTAATAAGATCCTATGAAAGGCATTGTGGAATTTACTATAAGAATGTTATTTAGGACATTCTTACTTCATCATAGAATATGTTCTTAGGACTCAACATGAGAAATCATTGAGTTTCTTCCAATTGTCTTTTTAACATTTTAGATGCTGTTAGTCTCATAACTGATCTTATTTTTGTCCTTGAATAGGCTGCTAGAAAGTTCAGAATCAAATTTGGACCAACCACAAATAAGTATGACAACCACATAACTTTATTTTATATAGTGAACTTTACTCATTTCTTTCTTATTTTTCTACCTTTTATTTCCTTTTGCCATTTTCATGTTGATGAACTATTGGAAATGGATTTAGTAACTAATTCTGGAGCAAAGCAAGTCAAAAGTAAATACATTTTTAAATTAATTAGGGTAAACCCAAATTAACTTGATTTCCCCTATACCAAAAATAATTTAAAAGATGAAATATACTGTGAAGAAAAATACATTCCAAATATTAACCTATTTGTTCTCAATGAGTGTGATAATCAAGTATTAATGATATAACAGAGGACATTTATAAGATAGATCAAATCCTCACATGATACTAAAGCTTGAGGGAAATCTTTGAAGCAGTAGTTTCTGAAAACTTTATGTTCTATAATGAATTAAAAAAGAAAACTAAGTAATTAACATGAATACTTGCTTCAGATAACTGAAAGCTGTCAAATAGCAGAAGGAACAGATATTGTATTCTCAGAGACAAGATTAGTATCAATTGGTACAGAGTATTGCAAGGCAGAGTGAGAAGAACTAATAGCCCAAGATGATCAACACTGGAAAAAGGATGTCCCATTCTCAACTCTCCTACATTAGAAATGTTCAAGCTATGATATACCATTAGTCAGGGATCTAAAATAATGAATCTAAGCGTTCAGTAAGAAGTTGGCTCAGAGAACTACTTTTCCTTCCATCCAACTCCAAAATCTTTTTTTAAGTTTTTTAAAAGGATTTTATTTACTTATTTTTAGAGAGAGGGGAATGGAGAGAAGAAGAGAGGGAGAGAAACATCAATGTGTGGTTGCCTCTCGAGCAACCCCCCACCAGGGACCTGGCCTGCAACCCAGGCATGTGTCTTGACTGGGAATCAAACAGGTGACTATTTGGTTTGCAGGCCAGCACTCAATTCACTGAGCCACACAAGGCAGGACCCAACTCCAAAATCTTAAGATTAATGATTTATTTTGAAAATAAAGTTATTATTTTAATATAATTGGACCCATATTAACACTTTTGAATTTATAATTTCATATTTAGACATAGTAATGGATCTATCCAGGCACCAACTATACAGTAAAACTTTCTTTCTACAACTCTACTGAATAACATAGTCACAAAACCTAGAATTTGGATAAACAAGACATATTTCAACTTAATAATTTTTTAAAATAAGCAACTGAAATTTAGCAGGAGAAAATTATTTGTCCAGTGACATGTAGCAAGTCTAGAGCATAAAGTCTCAGCATTACAAGTTACCAGTTCTGAGACTGCAACTGGATATGCAGCCATACTACCTTCCAAAGAATCAGAAAACCATGACAACCGTCACTCAACCACTCGATTCAAGCCATATTGGCTTCTCCCTATGCAATTTCTAGACACCTAGTTTCTGAATCTAGTCACCAAAAAGCAGAGATGACCCTGTGGCTCTTCAGGTGACAATTGTGAATGTGTTCCAGAGCTTCATAACTTTTAGACCTCATCCCTGCACCTTGACCATTGTCATGACTAAACTTTTTTTCCTATTCACACACCACTAAGCCCAATTTCCTTATGGCAGATGGCAGGATTTACCCAGTAACCTCCCTGTAAACATATCTAATGCACTGTGCTTCCCCTTGATTCCTAGGTTTCCTTTCAAATGAATGTGCACCCAGTTTAGTAGACAAGATCATTATTCCTTTCTCCATTTCCCTGAGGGATGACAGACTGTTGCAACAAAAACTGAGAAGACCTCGCCATGTTATTTCTGGCTTTCCAATGGCATGCTCTGTGCCTTTACCCAAGCCACTCACCCTTTCTATGGACAGGATCTTTCACTGGCAAACTGGAGGTTATTAGTTTCCCCAGATCATATTCAGGAATCACTGAAGTCTGCACTCAAAAGTTCGTATAGACAAGGGAAATAATTATCATTATATTTGTTGTTATTTATGACTAATTCAGCTGTAGAACTTGAAGATTTAAGATCTCCACATGGATTTTACTGTGGTCTCCAGAACCTGAGATTTAACTTTAAAAGAATTAAATTTCCAGTCTGATTTACAGGGGTGACTGTGAGAATATATGCTGACAGACTGTTGTCTTCAGAGGCAAAATCCAGACACACAAAGACAATGCCACAGCTCGAACAGAGGGTGACCCTTTCCCATTCATCTTAATGGAGTGTTAAACTTGAAGCCTAATTAGGTCCACTTAAATGCCAACATTATTATACTTTTCTCTGCTTATCTTCATACCAGAAACAATCAACTAATGCACTCATTTAATCTGAGTGCGTGCAGCGATCACATCCAGACACCCTGTCATTTTGATAGCCTTCTTTACAGTCATAAAAGTACAAGTTTTAAACTTGCATTTTGGTTGTTTTTAATTATCAACATAATTAAATTACTTTCTATTACCTTGAATTTTTAGAGGTGAGACTGTACACGCATGTGGATGATGTTTGTAAGGCAGTGGGACCTGATCACTATTCCCATAAGGAACTGGTATCAGACTTGCTCCCAGGATAACAAAAGAGGATGTGTTAAATGAAAGATCCCATTCCTGCCCTTCAAAGAAGGTCACAGCTTTATAGTTTATACATTGTGTATGTGCCCAAGGTTTCTACATTCCCTTTCTGATTCACCATTGCCTCCTGGATTCCATTTTAATTTTTAATTCCTACAATAAACCTTGGAAGTAACAGAATTTAAAATATATAAATCAACACTTGCCTATTTTGTACCTAGGAGAATCCAGATCTAGGCCCTCAATTAAAAGTCCTTGGCGACCTAATAAAATATCTCGTAAAACTGTATTTATTTACTCATGGCTGCAAGGAGATTAGTCTGTTTTTCTTTAATGGTCTCTGTGCCAAAATGGCATACAAGAAAACTTTTGGAAGTTCATCATCCAGGGTTATAGATAAAGCCACTGGTGAGTGTCTTCCAGAGGAAGAAATTTCTCACCCCTCCATCTATGCACTCTTCCACCAAGGGCCCTACCTCATGTACCCCAGGCAGCCAAGTGTCAAAGAACATTATGCTTGGAGGAACATTTTCCAAAGGCTGTGATAGATGCTGACAGTACACACCTTGGTTTTCTGACCCTTCCTGGACAAACAGAACATTATGTTTCTTAGCCCCTTTTGCAGGTGGATGGGACTATGACTAATCCTGGCCAATGGATTAGGACATGTAGGGAGGTCACTTTGTTGAGAAAATATTTGGGAGCCAACGCATAATCCCCAATGCTATCTTTCCCAACTTGGACAAATACTGAAGCCCCGTGTTGAGAGAAATGTCCTATAAGGTGAAAGTTGCCTATAATTCTTGGTCTCCACATGGGATAACCCCTGGAGAGATGCCTGAACCAGCAGAAGGTTCACATGACTAAAATAATGCTATTTTGGTTAACCAGTAAGTTTTTGGTATTGTTTGCTGCTTCAACATGACCTAGCCTTTCTAATCTAAAACAATGTCTCAGAATTAATTCCCAAACCTAATTTCACTAGATGGATATCATACATAATTGTCATCACTGCCTTCTTCCAACATCAAGTACAAGAGAGTGAAGAAATGAAGATGGAAAAGTCAGTCCAAATAGTCCACCTAGCTCTGATTTCACTCCCTGTGGTTGACTTCCTTGCGACTTATACTTTGATCTTGAAAAAGGTGAATTAAGTCCCATCACAAGCTATTCTTTTCCACCAAGAAAGAGACCTAGAAGGCAATGGTTGCTCATAATGCTCAGAGCATTTCCCAGGGACAGAAAATTAATATCCAAAGACAGGCCAGAGTCAGAGGATTGGAAGAAAAAAAATCCCTTAGGTAAAACCCTAAAATTCAGGTTTGTATTATCCAAACAGGCACCAGGGCAAATGCCCATTAGCTAGCTAAGAAATAAGAAACTATCCAGAGGGCTATTAAAGAAAATTGAAAAAACAAAAGTTGCAATAATCTTTTAAAAGGAGGCTTATGTGACTAAAAACATCAAATTATATCTGAATTGAGCTAAGCAGTATTTTTATTGAGCCTTTTAGTTGGCATTTGCAAACATCTAAACTCTTAAAACAGTTGCTCTGACAACTTTGAATGGCAAAAAACTAATTTTTACTTTGACAGGAGTATGTTTAATGTGTTTACATTAAATCAGGTCACATGGTTTCTAACATCAGAAGGAGTTTGTTTCCTATGTACACACTCAGTTATGAAAAATCTCTAGATAATACATAGATACTAATGAACTCCAGCAGGGACTTAAGAAGGAAAATGAGCCTTAGGGAGTCTTAGTAATGAAAGGAGTAAAAGTGATGCAAAAGAGAGAGATGGAGAGAAGGGGAAGCTACCACTAGTGAACAGGCAGGCGGCATGGAAGGGGAGCCCTGCAAGTTATCTAAGTAAAGATGGGCTTGGCTGGTACAGGAGATTGCTAGCCAGGAAGACCAGGTGCAGAGTGGAAGGTATGCTTACATCAGAGCCAACTGGGGCTGGGAAAGCAATTCCCCAACTTACTATCTCTCACTTTCAGCACGTCAGTCTCCCCATAAGCAAAATAGAGGTAAAAATACCTACCTCACAGTGTTAGTGTGAGGATTAAATTTTGGATAAGACCATGCATGTAATGTTCCTAATACACTGAGCATACAGAGTAGGTTTTCAGTTAATATCACCTCCTACTAGATTGGCATGCTCTGTGAATTTAGCTTGTTAATAGAACCATATGTGCACAGCAAATAGTAAGAAGAGTACTACAAGTGAGTGGCCTCAGTGATTACCATTCCCCAAGTGAAAAGGGAGACACAAGGCTGACATTTCTTCAGCTGAGCTCAATTCCTAAATGGCTGTCACAGAGTGACTCTTTCCCAGGGACATATAAGTAATACAGTGGAATTTTCAGGAAATTTTTCACCTAAAATTTCATTCAGAATTTTACCTTGAAACACTGTATGAGGTGCAACTCTGCCATATTAATACAGTAAGGAATACTTGTACTGCAATTTGTGAAGGATCATTCACAGTTTTGCTAAGCATAATTTTTATTTGTTTCCTCCTCCACTATGAAAAGTAGCATGGTGTTGCAAAGACAACAGCACTTGGGTCAGCAGACTGGGTTCCAATGTTAGCTTCTCCATGTACCAGTTCTGACAGAAAAACAAGTTTTGAACCTCTTTGAACTTCTATTTCCTTGTCAGTAATTTGGGATAACCTCTGAGGAATGTAATGAAGAGTGAATTAAATAACATACACAATGTACCTAGCACAATGCAAGCAAAACCATTAACTCTCTCCCAAGCTCATAAACCCCTATAAATTGTAATGCTGAGTTATCAGAACAATGTATGATATGTGTGCAACTTTCTCGGACTAGATTACAAGTTTTCAAAAGCAATGTCTAGGACCTTTTATACTTTGTACTCCACATATCTGGAAAGATAAAGTTAGAAATTCGGCTATGCAAGAAGAAAGAATGATCATTGTTTGCTGAGCGCAAACGAAATAGGTAAACAAAACAATATTATCCCTCCCTATGTTATTCCTCTTCACCCGACAGAAACTTGAAGATGTTATGTGTAAGCACTGTCTCAACTCACCTCAAATTCTCTCCTCTGTACTTCAAATGCATCCATTTCCATCATTTTGCTACTGCGTTGGCCAGTGTTACCACTAACATCCATGTTGTCAACTCCAGCACTCTCTATTCTCTTCTTCCACCTATCAGCACCCTTCAGTGTAGTTGACTGCTGTCTTTTCCTTAAAACACTTTCTTCTCTTGGCTTCTATAACACCATGCTCTCATAGCTTTCCTCTATTCACTCCCCTTTGCTCACTCTTCCTGTTAATAGACTTCTAAACTTTGTAGTACCTAGTTCACTCCTGGTTCTTTGCTCTATCTACATCCTCTCACTAGTAAGCCCTTCCATTCACTCATTGAATGGTGAGACTCATTTAAGTGCTAAGAATCCCACATCTTTATCTCTAGTCCTTACCACTCCTCAGAAATCCAGACTCATCTAACCAACTTTTATTTGAGGTCTCCACTTATGGTCAAACAAATGTTTCAAAATTTACATGCCTAAAAGGTAATTTTTATTTCCCCCCCCTACCCCAACTGACTCCTGCCCCTGGGTTCCTCATCTTGATAGGTATCATGATTCTTCTTTGGAGATCAAGACAATAATCTAGCACAGGGTTTCTCAAACCTTAATGTGAATATGAATCACCTGGAATAGGGGGCGGGGTCTTCTAATTCAGTAGGTCTAAGTTAAAGAATATGATTCTGCATTTATAACAAGTTCCAAATAATGTGATGCTGCTGGTCCTTGAATCATATCATTGAATAACAAGGATTTTGGAGATAATTATTGGTGTTTCTGTTTCCCTAATGCACATCTCCATATACATACTCAAAATATCAGCAATGTTTCTTCAACCACATTTCTCCAGAATCTGACTGTTCTTCAACTCACAACACCTGGTCAATGCCACTATCATCTTTCTCTCATACTACTGTTGTTGATTCCCAACTAGTCCTCAGCTTCTAATGTGTCCCTGTCCTGCAATATCTTATCTCCACTACAGCCTTATAATACCAACCACATCACATCACTACAATGTTGTTTTGGGGTTTTTTTTTTCACCAGACCTACAGTTAAATCTCATCAATGACTCTTAAGTGGACCTTGCCTCACCTTCAACCTCATTTGATGTCACTCACTCTCTAGCCAACAATGCTCCAGCCACAATGATTTTTCATTCCTTAATCTTGCCAAGCTAACTCCCACCTTAAGGCTTTTTCACTTGTTACTCCCTCTGCTTAGAAAGTTCTTGATCTTTCACATGGCTGGCTCCTTTCTGTCATTCAAATCACAGCTTAAATGTCATCTCTGAATGACCTTCCCTGACCACCCAATCCAAAATAGCCACTCTGTAACCTGTCACTTGATAGTATGTCACTGTTTTATTTCTCTATATTTCACTTATTGCTATGTGATATTTTTACAGTTTTTTTATTTATTGGCTTATGTTCTCTCTCTCTTCCTCCTTCCTGTTCCCTTCCTCCCATGCACACTAAGAGGTAAACCCCAGGAAAGCAGAAACTATGCCTATCTTATTACTGGCTGTGATCTCTGCATCTAGGTCAATTCCTGGTATTTAATAGGCAATCAACAGCCACTTGATGTATGATTAGATGAATAAATGATTCAATAAAGAGTTCTGAAGTCTATTACAGAATGAGAGGGAACATGAAGCTCCTTGGCATCTGGGCTTTCCACTTGGTCCTACAGGATCCTTCTTAACTCCTCCTCTGAGTCCTCCCAATCCCATGGCACTTAAAAGCGAAGATGAACATCTGGGGATAAGTTGCCAGCCATCATTTCTGTGATTAAAGGACCTTGTGTTTCATAGTTTCTGCCATAAGCACTAGAAATTGGCTCATTTCTAAATAAGCCAGTAAGTTTCTTAAATAAAAAGAGTAACCCCTCTGACCATGAACTTAATTTCTATGACTTGCCACTAATCACTTTCAAAAGCTTTACTTGACTCTGTTGCTACTTATTATTTGAGGGACGGGTGCTCACTCACAGTGATTTCAACATGGAATTTGATTAGATCATTATAAACCCCATGCATGGAAGTAGAGTAGTTCCAGTGGATCGCAAAACTGTGGTTCCCCAGCCAGCATTATCTGCATCACCTGGAAACTTGATAAAAATGAAAATTCTCAGGCTCTGGCCCCAACCTTCAGAAGAGAAACTCTCAGGATGGGATCAAGCAATCTGTGTTTTACAGATTCTCCAGATGTTTCTGATGCATGCTAAAATTTGTGAGCCACCAATTTAAACCATTTACACACACCATCATGAGTTTCCATTGCTCAGGAAAGTTGGTGACCTCAAGAACACTTCATCTCAACATTAGATAATATCCAGAAGAGTGACTCATACCTGTGAAGGTGGGGTATTAGCAGGCGTATATTCTGGAATACTTTTCACTGACCTAAGTTTATCCAGGAAACAAGACTTAACCTGACTCCTTCACTCAGAAGGAGTGAAAGACTTCACTCAGAAGTCTTTCAAGCTTTCAAGAAGGCTTCAACTGCCTTTTACCTTCTGTATCTCTCTCCTTTGTTCCCTCCAGTTTAGCTGATACCACTTCAGTGAGACCTCTGATATTCAAGGCAAGAAATAACACTTGAGGTTAAAACGAACCATGTGGGGTAGCTCTCCTATAAACACACACACACACACACACACACACACACTACCTATTCAGTTGCTAAAAGAAATTCCAAGTATGCAGTCATATCAGAACTATAATATGTATTTCACCCAATTGTTCAATGAACCAAATCTCAGCAACCTCAATGTATTCAATTCAGGCAGATTTGATATTTTTAGCTACATAACCACGGCATCCACCTGCTTTCAGTTTTGATCCTAGAAATATTTCTGTGTCAACCATCTCTAGTTTCAAAATGAGAGCTTACATAAGTTAGTGGTAAGTGAATTAGTATTTTAAAGTTGATTCCTAATGTTGGTGGCTAAAATCCATGGATTCACAGTAGACCCATGTTTTATTTTCAAATTTAAAATAAAAACAGATATATTATACTGTCTTGTGGCTCACAGTTTACATAGTCACACTAGAGGCAAACTCTTTTTCTCTACTACCCACCCCAAGTTGACTCCTATTTAATTTCCCAGTTGTCAAAAAGAGAAAATGTTAGTGTTATGATCACAGTCATAAACTGAAGATGATATTATCACAGAAGGTTCAAAAAAGAGGGTATAAAGGACACTCCAGGAAATTTCAATAAACTACATGGTTATCACCTGGTTATATTTGGGGATGTGCAACTAAGCAAAAGATGTTAATGAAAGTGATAATAATGTTGGGAAATGATTACTTAGATTTCCCTAACATAGTCTAGAATGTCATTCATTCCTACATGGATTTTGTCCTTTTGTCAATCATATTATGCTCCCCATGGTGTAAAACACTGAAACCAAGAAAAATTTAATCCTATTCCTCAATGTCAATATTTTGAAAAGATTCTACTTTGCTTTGAATATTGCCATAATTCAATACTATTTTATTTTATATGAGGCTTGATTATGAAGCACCTTGACATGCATATAGTATGTTATTAATTTTAATAATCATTATGAACCTGTGAGTAGAACAAAACAAAGATTATTTTCCCCATTTGAAATATCAACATCTGAAAGTAAGACATGTTGAGTGACTTAATCAAGACCACATAACTAATTTGCATGGAGCTGAAGTGAATTCCAAGTCTAGCGCACTTTCTATGATACAATACACACCTGACTAAAATTCCCAGCCATCCTGGGAAGTGGTAAGAAAAAATCTTTCTTCAGTAATGTAATGTTGCTTTACTGTACCATGATTAAGCACTTTTTTTAGCCATAGTGACAAATGCTGGTTTAAAAACTGTATTCACTGACTGATGTGAGAAATTACCTTCTAAAGACGCAGGCCGTCCCATGTGCTGCAATGCTCTTATGCTCATGTAAACTGCTGGGGATAGAGACAGCAGGGAGCGTGCAGAAGGACATTCATTACCTGAAGAAACAGTACATATTGATTTTTATGTCCACTGTAGAGACAGGTAATACAATTTCATTGCCTATTCAATATGAAAAGAGGACTTAATGGAGTTATGGTTTATGATTTGGCCATTGTGTCAGACGTCTTTTCCAGCAATCTGTTCTCTATCTCAGACTCCACCCCACGATCCTAGGTAACCAGATAGCTAGATGTAACCCTTTAGCACCAAATGCCATTGGTACCATAGAACATGGGACAGAATATATGAAAGAAAATAGTGAGTAAGGGGCCACTATTTACAGGTTATTTACCTGTAGTCACTGTGGCTGAAGAGCACTAGAGATACATGCCCACAGGAATGTCCTTCAGTGGCACAAAAGAAAAGTCCACACTGAGCCCCGATGATGCAGCTAACAGTCCTAAGGTCATAGCAACTTGAGAATGTATTCATTTGGCAGTTTCTTCCAAATATAGTTCAAAAAGCAGAAGGTTTTAGGTTTGTTGTTCACTTTTTGGCTTATTTCCTTAAAATGAGTTGTGCATGTTGTCGGAAGCAATTCTCAATATGTCTTTCATATTCTGCATGTCTTGCAAACAGAAGCACTGACTTCCTTAGTCGCAGACTATCTGTACAAGGATATTTGTATAGTGAACAACCGTGAAAGATGCTCTCTCTCAAGCAATGGCCCAGCACACTGGTTGCCCAGTATGGAAATTTCAGAATCTCTAAGTGTAGAAGTTCTATCCCACAACACAACTTAACTGCATATGCAGGTGGTATCACCTGGCTCTCTTGGTCTTGCTCAGTAAGATTGGGGGGTTTAGGGCACCAGATATTCTGCTGCTTATGCTGCTTGCTGAGTTGTAAATAATAAAATCCTTTCTTACAGACCTGACCTTGAAATAACCAGGTATAAGTTACAGATGTGACCTTGAAATAACCAGGTATAAGTAACAGTATGTAAGAGTTGTGGCCATTCACATTCAGTTTTTCTAGATGTTTGTTAAATTACAGATTTGTGGTGTTAGTCACACTTTCCTCCTACAAAGATTTGTACTGGCTTTTACTGTTGATCCTTCCTGTTGCCAGCTTAAATGAGCTGGTCTTCAAAATCATTGGGCTAAAGAAGGAAAACAGCAATGAAAAAGTGTTTCTGTTAGACAACTTTGGTGCAACACTGAAAAAAATGCTAAGAAATTAACCAATACTCTACATGTTTGCTTGTGTTGACAAATTAGGTTAAAATAAATTTCATACATAAATTACTCTGACTGAGCTCGACCTCCTATAAAGCTCTCACACATATTTCTGGGACTTCCCAAGAGGTGTCTCTTGTGTACTCCATTCCTTCCATGTCTACTGTGCTCTGCCTTGCTGTGTCTCTAACCTTTGATTCTTGCCACTCTGACTATTTAGCTTTTCCAGAGCTGCTGACACAGTTCTTTTTTTTCTGATGTCTGTGGTGGAAGGACAATGGGTCTTCCCCTCCCATGATATACTCAGTGCTAACTCAGTGTTGCTTGGGCAACTGAGAGCCTTCTAGCCATATCTAGAACCAGATTTAAATGTGGACACTGCAGGATCTTCCATTCCCTCCTTGTCTTAAGTGACTCCTGTGTCAAGCTAATCATGCATGCAGCTTTCTTCCCTTAGGACTTGTTCTTCCTCAGACTGCTTGGACCCTCTTCTCAAAGAATTTTGTCGAGCTAGCCTCCCACTGGACCACACATTCCTGCACCCCTGGGGGTCCTTGTCCCTGGCATCTGTGCAGCTCAATTTTTTACTGCCTTCAACTTTGACTCAAAAGTCATTTGGTCAGGGAGGCCTTACCCGACTATCCACTTCTAAATGTCAGCCTTTACTCCTATCCAGGCTATCCCCTTCCCTGCCTTATTTCAGTCTGTTGTACCAGTTGCTTCCAAATGTTTTATAAAATAAATTTCTTATATTATTATTGTCTCCCCCCACTGAAATGTAGTTCTAAGACAGCAAGGGTTTTTATTTCTTTGGCTCACTGATGTGCTTAAAATGGGGCCCAACACCCAGCTGGTCCTCAATAAATATTTTTAAAATGAATGAATGAATGAATGAATCATAACTGAAGCCACACTAAACCTGAGGTTCATTAAACCATTTGGCTGAAAAGACAGTTGTGAATAGTCGTGCCAGGAAGATATATCCACATGAAAGACCAAGTATTTGGATAAATAACAATGATCCAGTCTCTCATTCTGGTTGCCTTCCACCTTTGAAATTAAGACAGAAAATACATAATTTTGCCTAGCTTTCTTGTTCTTTGCAATGATTAGCCATATTTAAATCTACATAGTTCTTATATCCAATAATATGATAGCTTTTAATCCCTTTCTTTTTCTGTTGCCATTTAACATTGCTTCAGAAATTAATTATAATTATTGAAATTCTAATGTGATTTAAGATACACTGTTGCCTGCATGAATAAGCTAGGATAGATTTTGTACATGTGTTAACCACAGGGAAAATTAGCGAGAATTTGTCCATTTACTATGTGGGAGTAACAGGTCAAAGTGGGAGAGAGAGTCTCAATAGCCTTGGGGTTCACAAATCTATGAAGGAAGACTGATGGGCAGGTAAATTGCTACAACTTTTTAGGAAAGCACTTAGGATATAATTGACCCTTGAACAATTTAATAGGGAAAACTAACCCTCACCCCTGCAGTAAAAAATTCATGAATAACTTGAGTTAGGCATCCTGAGGTAGGGATTCCCAACTCCCAGTGGAAATCACTGCCTTCGATTTGCAGTTGGTTACATTTACAGAAGCTAATCCCAGGAATACAGAGGGCGGACTGTATATTTATTGAAAAAAATCCATGTATAAGTTGACCCATGCAGTTCAAACTCCTATTGTTCAAGGGCTAACTGTATGTAAAATTCCTTATATATTTGAATGTATCTATTATACTTTCAAACATGTATGTATAAGGATGTTCATGGAAATGTTACTATAAATAAAACTTTCAAAAAACCTAAATATTCAATAATAGGCGAATATTTAAATAAGTTACAATCTCATTATTTTGTGTAATAGAATATTATTTAGTCACTTAAAATTGTATTTTTGAAGACAATCTAAAGAAAACTCTTCACAACACAACTCTAAAAAACTAAAAGCTACATACACATTAAAAGGTTCACTTTTTAAGCCATTTTTTTAACTTTTTCGAATTTTTTATTGTTATTCAAGTACAATTGTCTCCATTTTCCTCCCACCACTCCCCCCACCCCAGCCACTCCCCACCTCCCACCCTTGATCCTACCCCTCTTTGGTTTTGTACATGTGTCCTTTATACAAGTTCCTGAAAACCCCTCCCCCTTCCCCCCATTATCCCCTCCCCTCTGGTTACTGTCATTTAGTTCTTAATTTCCATGTCTCTGGCTTTTCAAGCAATAAGTAGATAATATATTTCTTATATTATCTTATATTATCACAGGAAAAAATGGAATAAAAATTGCAATACATTAGTAGAGATTATTTCTGTTTTAGTCCATTTGTGCTTCTATAACAAAATACTATGGGCTAGGTGACTTACAAACCATGGAAATCTATTTCTCACTGTTCCAGATGTTCAAAGTCTGAGATCAAGGTGCTGGTATGGCCAGGTGAGGCCCCTCTTCTGGGTCACAGACTTCTGATTGTGTCCTCACAGGGCAGAAGAGGCTGGGGAACTCCATGAGGCCTTTTTCATGAGGGCACTAATCCCCTCCATGGGGGCTCTACTCGCCTAACTTAATCATCACCCACTGACCCCCACCTCCTAAGGCTATCACATTGAGCATAAAGATTTCATCAAAAATTTTGGTGGAGGACACAAACATTCAAATGATAGCAAATTTTGATTGTAGAATTAGAAGTTATTTCATGGTTAACTCCTAATATATCAAAATATCCCATTGCATTGGCCACCATATTGTTAAGTGATGTTAATAGACAAAACATTTCTGTGACAAAAGATTTTTAAACAGTGAAATATATTTAGATGATGATGCAAAATAAAATTAATATACTCATAATAAGATCAGGCATTTAATGAACTCTGATTGAATCAGGGACTGTGCTAAATACTTTAATTCCTCTATGAAGTAGATATCAGTCTAATATGTTATGGGTGAGGAAACTGAGGTTTTTAAAAGATGAAATAACTGTTTCAGTGTCACAGGGCCCAGTCAGGAGCAACGACAGATTTGATCCAGATTGTCCTGCCTGCAGAGCTTCTGCTTCTAAACTCTGTGGTCCATGGAAACAGTTGATGATGACCTACCATGAGTTAGCTTGTAATTTACTTAAGGTTGAGACAATGAATTATATTCAGGTAGTTTAGCATTACTGATGGTGTTACCACTCAAATAATTACTACCTTTTAACCCTTGATCAGATATTCTACTATTTCTATCTAGGGTATTTCAATTTCTTATTGCTAAGATAATATACAGAACACTTTGGCTTAGATGCTAACAAAAATGGGTATATTTACAGTTTTAATTAATTGTAATTAAATCATAATTATAATATAAATCCTTTTTAAGGGAAAAATTCTTTCAGAAAAGATGCCTTTTAAAATAAAATTAGCACAACATTTCAAGCTAGAAGACTAGAGTTGATTTCCTGATAAATGAGAAAAATACTAGAACCACAGAAAAGTCAAATTGGCATTCAAAAGAACTGTCAGTTTCATAGACTCTGCCTCTGAGTGAAATGTTGAGGACTTTCTTGTCAATTCTCCCAAATGTCCAGGTAGAACAGGGTACACTGATTACTTTAACCAAAACAGACTGCTTTTGCTCAAACTCACCTCAGGCCTAACCGAGTGTGAAGCTTATTAAACTGCCAGATCAAGAGAAAAACAGTTTTTACCTGAGAGAGAAACTAAGCAAAATGCACAGGACACCATGAGCACTTATAACCTAAGATATTCAAAGTATCATGTCAGTGGGGAAAAATTCTAGATCAGAAAAGTTCCTAGAGAGAATTCCAAAATATGCAAAATAAAGAGAGGGAAAGTTTTACAAATTGCATTTAATATGAAACAAAGAAAACAAAATTAAGACTTTTATCTAAACTTTTAGGAAGAATTAATTTCTAGAAAAATTTTACATAAAAGTAAGGTACAGAATTATAGACTAATCTCATTTAAAATGCTGTCATTGTAGTTGGTAAATATCTTAATAATCCTACAATTTAACTATTTTAAAGAGACAAATTAATTATTTCAATGTGTTTTCAGCCTGTTTTAAGAAACTGTATGTGTAGAATGTGGTGTGTTATTTTCGAGATCAAACTCTTGTCAAAGGTATCATTGACATATATTTTCCCATATGGTTTGTTCCATTTTCATTTTGCTGATGTTTCCCTTAGCCGTGCAGAAGCTTTTCATTTTGATGACATCCCATTTGTTTATTCTTTCCTCTATGTCCCTTGCTCTAGGGGACATGTTGGTAAAAATATTGCTGTGTGAAATATCTGAGATTTTCCTATATTCTGCTCTAGGACTTTCATGGTATCCTCACTTACATTTTAAGTTTTTTATCCATCTTGAGTTTATTTTCCCTATGGTGTAAGTTGGTGGCCGAGTCTAATTTTTTGGCGTGTAGCTGTCCAGATGTCCCAACACCATCTGTTGAAGAAGCTGTTTTTACTCCATATTATGCCTCTGCCCCCTTTGTCAAATATTAATTGATCATAGACACTTGAGTTTATGCCTGGGCTCTCTTTCTGTTCCATTGATCTATATGTCTGTTCTTATGCAAGTACCAGACTGTTTTGATTACAGTGGACTTGTAATGTAGTTTGATATTAGGTATTCTGATTCCTCCCACTTTGTTCTTCTTTCTCAAAATTGCAGCAACTATTTGGGATAATTTATGGTACCATATAAATTTTTGAAATGTTTGAAATGTCTATATCTGTGAAATATGTCATTGGTATTTTAATAGACATTACATTGAATCTATACATTGCTTTGGGTAGTATGGACCCAAATGGTGGTGTTAATTCTTTCAATCCATGAACACAGTATATGCTTCCATTTATTTGTGTCTTCCTTAATTTCTTTCATCAGTGTTGTGTAGTTTTCTGAGTATAGGTCTTTTACCTCCTTGGTTAGGTTTATTCTTAGGTACTTTATTTTTCTTGTTGATCTCCAAAATATATAAAGAATTCACATAACTCCACTCCAGGAAGACAAACAATCCAATTAAAAAATGGGCAAAGGACCTGAACAGACACTTCTCCAAGGAGGACCTACAAAGGGCCCAGAGACATATGAAAGGATGCTCAGTATCACCAGCCATCAGAGAGATGCAAATTAAAACCACAATGAGCTACCACTTCACACTGGTCAGAATGGTCATCATAAACAAAGCAACAAGCAACAAGTGTTGGAGAGGTTATGGAGAAAAGGGAACCCTAGTGCACTATGGGTGAGATTGCAGACTGGTGCAGCCACTGTGGGAAAACAGTATGGAATTTCCTTAGAAAACTAAAAATGGAACTGCTTTTTGACCAGGCAATTGCACTGGTGGGATTATACCCTGAGAATCCTGAAACTTCAATTCAAAAGAACCTATGCACCCCAATGTTCATAGCAGCTCATTTTACAGTAGCCATGTGTTGGAAGCAACCTAAGTGCCCATCAGTAAATGAATGGGTCGGAAAACTATGGTACATTTACACAATAGAGTACTAAAGCAGCAGAAAGAAAGAAAGAACTCCTACCCTTTGCAACATCATGGATGGAACTAGAGAGCATTATGCTAAATGAAATAAGCCAGGCCGTGAAAGGTAAATACCATATGATCTCATCTATAAGAGAACCTAATCACCAAAAAGCAAGCAAGCAAAATATATTTCAGAGACATTGAAATAAAGAAAAAACGGTCAGTAACCAGAGGGGAGGAAAGAAGGGTATAATGTGGGAAATAAGGGAAAGGGTCAACAGTAACATGTATGGGGGACACATAGACAAGGCCAAGGGGCTGTAGGATCAGGGGTGGGAGGTGGGGGTGGGTGCAGAGGGGGGAATTGGTGGTGGAACGAAATGGAGACAACTGTACTTGCAAAACGATAAAAAAAAGAAATAGAAAAAAATGTAATGTGTTAAATATAGGTTGTATTTCTCAGATACACTGTAAAAATGCTTATGTTTTTAATTGACTATGTTGTTAAAAAATAACATCAAGTTAAAACAAATTTTGCTCTAAAATTATGTTCCTTCCCCTGAGCTACTCTTGCAAGGTAGTAGTCAGTCACGCAATCAAATGTGTAGGGTTACTTCAGCTGCCTGCCAAAATATTGCTCATGACTATTAAAGTATGCTGAAAAACACCATTACATCAATGACAGAAAGGGCATGATTGTTCTTATTTCTGGAATTCCTCTGATGTGAGTCAATTCACGGGGTGGGATTTCACTGGAAAATGGCTTTAGGAATGTTTTAAATGAAGGAAGAACAGAACCAAGCCTTCAAACACAAACATAATGGAAAACCATAGAGTCAGACTTCACCCAGCAAGCAGTGACAGACATCCATTTCAAAATAAAATCTATAGCTACAAAAAACTTCAATTTCTTGTGTAATTTTCATTTTTATTAATTTAACATTAATTGTTTTTTCTTAATACTCAGAGTAAAACATTTCATCCTTGATATACAAGACCAAAATTACATGACTTTTCATTTCAGGCCCAGCAACATCAGATTGAATGAAGAGAGACTATGATATGAGGTTATCTTAAATATTGCTTTTGTCCACAAATCCATAAAGCACTTAGGAAATTGGATAATCTGGAGATGCAGAAATAACCCATAATAAAAGAAGGACTTTCTGATATATATATATTTTTAAGTCCTTGGACTCACAGAACTTTAAACCCAAACAGAATATGGCATCTCTGATATGGCATCTCAGTCCACTCTACCGAGGCTGGTCATATGTACAAACTCTGTCTCTTGTAACTTCCTCCAGATGAAGATGAGGTGATCCAGTTTATGACTGTTGGGTGCTGCCCTCCAAAATCAGTTCTTCTGTTGATTCTATAATTTTGTGTGTTTGTTTTGTCTTTTCAAGTAAGTTAAGCTAAGGAGCTTTCTTTTATCTGTCTTATTATTCCCCCAAAGGGTGTATTATACAGCCTCATCCAGTGTGAACATTCTCTATTTATTTGTTAATTCCAGATAAGTTCAAAATGTTTTTTCGTTTTAATTAAGAAGATGAGCTCTCTATGCCTAGATAAGACATGTTCCCTATTATTTGGGGTTAGGACTAGGAAGATATTTGTTTAATAAATCTACTAAGTATGCTAACAATTAATATGGTAACACACATTGTTTAGACTAGTAATTTTCAAACTTTTTTTTCATAAAAGAAAATCCTGCTCAGATACCCAACAAACAGCACTGAAAGCCTTGTGGTTGAAGTGAGTGGAGACGACTGGCTGAGAAATAGATAACAGCAGGTGGGAGAGGTGGAGGCACAGAGGAACTGAAGCCTAGCCGGTCGGCTCTCTACTCACTCCCTGACAAAGGCCACTGGGAATTTCCAGCCACCCTAGAGAACTGCTTAAAAGTCACTAGTTTAGTCTACTGTGTGATGTATGTTAGTAAAATGAAAATCTCTGCTTCTGCCTCCTGCCAATTCAGTGTCACGAACTGAATCCTACATTTTTAAAGTCTACTATAAATACAATGCCATTTGTGACAACATGGAGGGACCCTGAGAATACTATGCTTAGCGAAATAAGTCAGTGAGAAAAAGCCAAGAACCAAATGATCTCACTCATGTGTGGGATATAAAACTGAAACTCATAGACACAGACAACAGTATAGCGGTTATCAGAGGGAAGGAGGTGAGGGGCTGTTACAGGGTAAAGCAGGCCAAATATATGGTGACAAAAGATGATCAGACTTCGGGTGGTGGGCACACAGAGCAATATACAGATGATGTATCATAAAAAGGTACACTTGAAACCTATATGGTCTTAATCAATGTCACCCCAATAAATTTAATATAAATAAGTAAATAAATATTGAATAAGTGAATTGACCAAGTGAATGGATGCATATTTATAACAAAACTGAACAAAATCCTTATTATAGTCATAATATTTGCTCTAGTTGATTTAAATGGAATATGAGAATGTAAATATAATTGGAATTAGAGAAATAAACAAGTAAAAGTATCAAGTACAGCTGACTGCCAACATCTGAACTTTTCGAGGTTATTTTACAAAATAAGAATGTGTACTCGTTGCATTCTTTTCTATCTATGGTAATAAAATGGATTTTAGGACATATGTATGTTTCTGTTGCCCTGAATCCCTGCCTCCATCATTTGGTAACAATGGCTCAACCACTTTTTTCCCCTTTGGAGACCTACCCCTCCCCATGCCTCCAGTCTTGGCAACATGTCCACCAAAATGTCGCAATTACTCCACCCCGCTCCCCCCCCACCTCAAGCCCAGCCAAGGTGTAGGCACATTACTGAAGCTAGACTAGTCAGCCTTTTAACCCTGAAATGTGAGAATGTCCTGGGTTGACAGGATGTTGGAGGAAAGACTGGAGCTGCTCTGGGGTCCTGAACAGACTCTGCATTAGGCTCTGCTACTTGAATCCTTGCAGCTATGCAGGTTGGGAGCTTTCTGAGCCCTGATTGTTTGGCCTCTTCTTTTTGCCTGCAGGCTATAGCACATCTTTCCAATAACATCCTTTATTTATTTACGTATTTATGTTTCTTTATTTGTATTTAAATTAGCCAGAGTTTATATCTGAAACCCAAGAATGCTAAGAGATACAGGGGCCCTAAATACTGATAACACAGCTAGAAATACACTTAAAGAAGCTTAAATCAAACAAGTCTTGTTCATATTCCACAGTGAAATATATCCCAAAGTTTCAATTTGGTTTACTAGAATCCTCTCAGTATTATTAGGTCTTTTGAAAATGATGATTATAGTATCCTACCACCCAGCCATATACAAACTAAAGACAATTGAACTGAGATCAGGAAAACAGTTTACCATAGTCTGGGACAAGCTATAAAACCTTTTTAAATCTCCATTTCTTCATGTATGAAAGGATGGGGTTAAAGTAAATCCATAATACCTCCTATATTTTGACAAGCTTTGAGCTTGGAAGTTTACAAATAAAGGATAACACACACCACCAACTGTTGATTTTTCCTTTTTTTTTTAGTGAGAAGTAAGCACTCAAAAGGAGACCCTACAGTCTTACTTCAAGGCAGTATTTAAATTTAACACCAGACCCACCCAGGATCAGACTATGCTGTGGCATGACTTTCCTCCATAGTTTTGCAGAATCTTTCTCTGTGATGAAAATCAGTGCCACTTTATGTACTCACAATTTCCCTTTTCCGTTCTCCTTCTATGGTTGGGGGGAAAATGAGTTATAATTAGAATCAACAAAATACTGCAAGGATAAATACAATGTATCCTGTTTTTATAAAAGGTCATTCTTTCAATCTATCAAAGCACTTTACAACAAGCACCTAATTGATGGTCAAAGCCTGCTCTGTAGGAATAAAACACTATGCCCAGTATACAGATGAAGAAAGGAAAGAGGGAGTCAACAGAATTTTAGTTGACCATCTCAAATCTGGAACCACAAATTCAGAGCACTTTCATTTTAAAACACTGTGTGTCTGAATGGCAAATTAGCTCAGTTAGTTGCAGATTATTTTAATGTTGACCTAGAAATATGTGTAATACATTTATAATGAAAACAAAGTGAAAGACATTAAGTAGCTAACAGTCAATCCTAAAACAAATAGCTATTACAGTGGTTTTCAGAATAAGTTCTTTGGTGACTAGTTGATGACTTCAGTGAAAATCCCATGTAAGTGTGACAAGCTTAATTTACTGTAAACCTGCAGAAAACTAGAACAGAGTCCGCACTTAAGACCGAGTTATACATACTAATAAACCAATACTCATAAGTGATGATCATAACAGTAACTGCACATCACTCATTCAAACCAGAAACACACTTCCAGCACCACCACCACCGTGTTTTCTCAAGCAGTGTCCTTAGCTGGACCGACCCAGGATGAGAAAGGAAGCTTACATGACCCGCTCATTAGATGATGCCTATTTAGCATTCAATCACCCACTCTTATTTATTCAAAAAATAATTATTCCATGTTCCAGGCACTATGCTATGCACTCCATCAGATTACTCACCCTTAAGTCTGTAGAACTTATTCTCTCAACTTAGAGTACCTGAGGAACCCAGGAGCATGTCAATCAGTGAAGGAACTAGATGCCATTTTCTGGTTTGTTTAATAGATCTCCTTCATGCCTTTTCCCTTTAATTACTTTGTGGAATGAGTAAATTTCCTCAGGGGGATAGTCATCAGTTAGTTATGACAGATGCCTATGGAAAGTTCCCATGTCATAGAGAAGCTAGCTAAAAGGCCAGGAGACCTGGTAAAATCCCAGCTGAAGATTTCCCAACTGCCATTGGTCTTCCAAGATATAACTTAGGAGACATGGAACACATGAGTTCCTACCAACAGGGAAACACTCTTCCCTGCCCTGAACACAAGAACACACATGTAGGCCACACCTTCAGTTGTGCAAAGGGAAGGGTAAGGACCATTTTTCAGTGCCTACCTTTCATAAACTAATCTCTTTCAGCTTTATCATCTTAATCTTCAGCTGCCCCTTGTTCAGTGAGACTTTCCCTGATCACTCCATTAGGAAATCAACCCCCCCCCATATTATATACCATATATTTTATTTATTTGTTTACTTTTTGTTTCTCTCCTCTAGAATATAAAATTTCAAGGGCACAAAAAGAGATTCTTACAAGATGTACCACTGGTCTGATTATAACAACCCAATCCTTTTCCCTTCCAGTTATAAACCAATTAAGAAGTGGGATAGAAGGGCAGAAGGAGCTCTAACACTTTCACTTCATTCCAAATAAAGTGTGTGCAGACTGCTGCCACTCTCCAAGGCAAAGTGGCAACCCCACATCTTCCTCGCTACCAACCCCTGAACTAAATGCATTTGCTATGGCAGGCAGAAGACCTGGGGAATCAAAGACCTTTCCCATGCAGTGGAAAAGCGGAAAACATGGTTTACCTGCAGGGGGAAGCTGTAGGAAAGGGAGGCCAGACACTTCAGGACCTCACTACCCCAAGTGTGATCTTTGGGCCAGGAGCATCAGCACCTGGAAGCTTCTTAGAAATGTAAGCTCAGACCCCACTCTAAGCTTTCTGAGTTGGAATCAGTATTTTCAGAAAATGCCTAGATCCATGTACATTTAAGAATTCCAATAACATATGTGATATAAACCTTAACACTACCACAGATATGTGTTATTGGACTTAGATTAGCAATCAGACAAAATACCCTGACTTCCATTGTTAGGTGACAAATATATGAAGAGATAGGACAACCTTCTCATTCTGAATTTTTCCAAGAGAGGACAGAAGTGATGATTTTAAAATATGAGCCTGTTTCTTTCTTTGTTGCTTCTTAGAGACAGCAGAAATTGGGGCAGGGGAGGGAATGTGATGAATCTTTACCTCCACCTTTAATTTATCTTCTTTCTTTACCTATAAAAAGGGGGTAATAACACCTGCTGTATGGGCTGTGGTTAAACATGAATAAGATTGTATACATCAGAATCCTTAGTAAACTATTAAATAATATTTTTAAAGTATTTTCTTGTGACACAGAGAAAACTTGTGTCTGGAGTACTTCATGTTTTAGAAATTCAGCATATTTGTGTCATTGTTAGATCACAGAAACTTTTACAAATATTTTTATATTATTATGCTCATCAAAAAATTTGCAGTGGTAAAAAAAAAACAATTTGATATTAAAACTGAGCAGAGGACCTAAATACACATTTTTCCAAAGAAGACATACAGATGGCCAACAGGCACATGAAAAGATGTTCAACATCACTCATTATCATGGAATTCAAATCAAAATGACTGTGAGGAAACACCTCATACCTGCCAGAATGGCCATTATCAAAAAGACAAGAAATAGCAAGTGTTGGTGAAGCTGTGGAGAGAAGAGAACCCTTAGTGCTCTGTTGGTGGGAATGAAAACTGGTGCAGTCACTATAGAAAACAGTGTGAAAGTTTCTCAGAATTTAACAATAGAGCCACTGTATCATCTAGTAATTCTTCTATTGGGTATATATCAAGGGGGGGGGGGGGAGAAAACACTAACTTAAAAAGATATATGCATCCCCATATTCATTGCAGCATTATTTACAATACCCAAGATATGGAAACAATCTAGGTGTCAATGGATGGAAGAATGGATGAAGAAGATATATGTACACACACATATACATATATGTGCATATGTATATATGTGCATATATAAGACAGAATACTACTCAGTTATATAAAAAGAATGTACTCTTGACATTTGGGACAACATGGGTGAACCTTGAAGGCAGTATGTGAAGTGAAATAAATAGTCAGGGAAGAACAAATACCACATGATTTCACTTATATGTAACATCTAAAAAACAGAACAAAACCCAGACTCTTAAGTACAGAGAACAGATTAGTGGCTGCCAAAGTGAGAGGGTTTGGAGGAGTAAAATGGGTGAAGGGAATAAAGTATAAACTTAGAGTTATAAAATAAATGTCATGGGTATCTAATGCACAGTGTGGGGAATATAGTCAATAATATTACGTTAACTTTGCAAAGTGACAGATGGTAATTACACTTGTTGCAGCCATCATCTCACAATGTATACAAATATCAAATCACTATATTCTACACCTGAAGCTAATATAATAGCATATGTCAATTACACCACAATAAAAACAAGAAAGAAAACCCTGTTGATAACAGGGTTTTAAATAGGTAAAAATTCATGAAGAATTTTTTCAAAATTTATAACTAAAGAAGATGCTAAAAATCTTTTATTAAATCTTTACTTTCAGCTTTCAAATAAAAGTTTTGTACAATGTATCTTTTTTAAAATTTACAGTAGTGATTTTGTTGGCAAATCAAATTTTAAAAAATTTTAATGTTAATATTTAACAAACCAGTTTCTATGAGATAAAGATGAAGAGCCAAAAAGGGAATATTTGAACGCCAGCTACTGTATTTTAAAGAAAAAAAAAACTAAGATGTATTTAGCTATATTTAGACTATATAGATTTTTTTCATAGCTAAGATTATAAAAACATATCTGTATTTTTTTAGCTTTGAAAATTCAAAACTAATGTCTGTATCCCTCTGGCTACAACTTGCCCAGTGATGTAACATAGAAAATGGTCATCCTGAAATATGCCCTCAGTAAAACAGCCAGTTACTTTTTTTTAATTAGCAGGTAATGAAATATTTTGTCTATTTTACAGACACATGACATTTGTTTCAAACTGATTAAACAACATATTCATATTTCAAAGATTATGAAGCTTTTCCTTGGGACTGTCTTTTTATCTTTCAAAGAAAACAATGCTAATATTCCCCTTTTCTTATATTCAATGACTATTTACTACTCCTTCTTGATGTGGGCTTTCAAAATACAAAGAAAGTTTGGCAAGTTTTCAATGGCCCTTTTTAAATTCTGTTCTTTAGCACTAGTATAAAAGCACAAAGAGTACTTTTCTGGAGATCTGATAGTGTCCCGTGGTCAGTATTTGTACATTAAGGATTGTCGGTTACGTTTAGCGCATTCATTCACTGGAGTCTGCCCTGTTCATCCACATGCAACCGATTTCAGGGAAAGGAAGTGATCAGAAGAAGTCAAAGTTAACATAACAATTTCTTTTCTACAAAAAATAGCCCAACACATTATGGGTCCAAATTTCAAAGCAAGTTACTATATTTGCAAGTTTTAAGTCACACTTGGCAGTTTTTCCAAACACCGCGGTCAGGAACTGAAAAAAATAAACATGTGTTTCCAGGATTTTCTTTTCACATGACACACAAAAAGTAATGTTACAACTATGTTTTCACTCCCTTTAAAAAGCTCTTCTTAAGGAAGAAAGCTTTGCCGGTTTGTGTTATTTTAAGGTAGATTTTACAAAATAACAAGATAAATATTGCCTTCACTGTATAAATGGAAGTTTAATTTCCCCAAAGGGATTTCTTGAAAAATCTGATCTATCATGATGCAGTGATATTCTGTACTTTAACTGTCACACTTAAAGTCAGAACACTTAGCACTTTCCGTCTTCCAAGTGCCTAAAACAAAAGACAAAGTAAAAGAATCAACCAACAAACAATTGTTAGGAAGCCAGTCTAAAGCCATTCCCATTTTGCCGAACGAGTAAGTGAGGTAAAGTGAATTTATTGACTTCCAAGGTTTACAAAAGTCTTAATGGCTGCAGGGGGATGAAAATCCACAGGTGTTTGGTTCTTATCCGAGACAGAGGAAACAATCAATCTTAAAGCGGGATCTCAGCAGTTCAGAAAGGCCTCCAGACCCAAAAATACCTCCATTACTGGAAGGCCAGGTGGTCCAAATCTCCCCTCTAACCTTCCCACCCCTTGAAAAATCTTGAAAATTCTGACCTATTAAAGTGTAAATATCATACTTTTTACAATAGCAATACCAGCTAGCAACTCATTAGAAGGAATTTATTTCTGTGTCCTAACAAAGGAACTACAGAGAATAGAATCCAGGATGGAAAGTGAGTTAGGTAAAGAATAAAACAGGAAAAGCATTCAGTGTGGAATCCTCTTTAGGCAAACTGAATCCTGGTAGATGGTCTGCTGTGGATAATGGTGTGGCTCAGGCACCCGGGCCAGGAGGGAGAAGATGAAAGAATGAGAGGGTAAATTGACCTCTCTGAACTGGATGGGCACTATCAGAAGTGTATGCTTGGGGAAGGTAGATAAGAGAGGGTTATTACAAAACACAAGGGGAAAAAACTGTTCCAGGTATTGGACACCTTGCCCTTTACCCAAATAAGTTAAAAACTTATGGCCACACAAAAATCTGCACAAGGATGTTTATAGCATCTGAAATCATAAATGCCAAACATGGAAGCAACCAAAAAGTCCTTCAGTGGGTGAATAGGTAAACTTTGGTACATCCGGATAATAGAGAATTGTTTGAAGCCAAAAGAAATGAGCTCCTAAGCCATGAAATACATGAATAGTCCTTAAATACATTTTACTAAGTGAAAGGAGACCATCTGAACGTCTAAATACCATATGATTCTAAGTATATGGCATTGTGGGAAAAGCAAAACTATGGGGAGAGTAAAAAGATCAGGGGTTGTCAGGAGTCAGGGGAGGGGGAAGGATCAATAGGCAGAGCACACAGGATTTCTAGGGCAGTGAAACTACTCTGCATGCTACTGTCATGGTGGTTACATGTCATTATACATTTATCCAAATCCATAGAATGCATAACAACACCAAGGGTAAACTGTAGTGTAAACTATGGATTTGGGGTGATAATGACATGTCAGTGTAGGTTCATTGGTTGTAACTAACGAATGTATCACTCTAGTATGGGATGTTGGTGGTGGAGAAGGCTGAGTGTGTGAGGTCAAGAAGTAGATGGGAACTCTCTGCACTTTTCACTCAGTTTTGCTGTAAACCTAAATCTGCCCTAAAAAATAAATCTTATTTTTCTAAAAGAAACTGTTTAACAACTTTGTCTAGAACAATCCTTTTTTAATCTTTGGTTTTGTTTTTAATCTTCATTTTTTAAGTTGTAGACTTCTTTGATACTCGAATGACAGCTATATATTCTCTCCCACCCCCAAAATAATAAGTACTTCCACACATTTTCACAAAACAGTGCATACAATTTCCAGTGTTCACAAATTCCCTGAAATCCATCCATACAACTAATACTAGCCAATTTTATTGCATGCTGCCAAGTACCACACTCTTATTAAGCTATGTATAATGCTCTGTCTTATTCATCCCAGCAACAACATTATAAAGTAGGTATTAACATCCCTATTTACTTAGGAAGTTTAATTGCAGGAAACTTTTTGAAGAGCTTTTGAAGAGCAGCGACTCCTACCTGGGCTGATTCCAAGGAGCATGTTCCTAACCTTTCCCTACAAGAAAGTCCAGCTCTGGTAGATCATGGACCCCTGCTAAACAGCCCTCATCTAAGAATGTTTCTGTTTGCCTGTTCTCAAGTTCCTATTCTTCTGTCAATAAAGTATTATGCAGGGCCAGCACATGGAGATTACACACAGCTGAACTTCACTGGAATAGAAGGTAATCATTGCAGCTTATCCATTTTCCACAATTGACCCTACTCCCACTCCCATCTCTCCTGCCCCCTACCAGGACATAAGTGATGGGAAAGAGCAGAGCCCCTCTGTATATACCTGACAGAAGAAAACTTGGTTATGCTTGAAGGATCAAGCATAAAACTTGAAGGACCATTGCCACAAACAGAAAAAAAACTGGGTTAGCTTAACCTGAGTCTCAGCATTGGTGCCTGAAAAGGAATATTCCATAATTAGTAGAGATTCATACCAGCTAACACACAAACCACATGTATTAGTAGAGATTTGCAAACTCTGAGTAAATGGAATCAAACATGAATAAATGGAATAAGGAGCAAAAATAAAGTCTGAATCCCTTAATATGTTACAGATAAGCCCTCATAACCTTCTTCAACCCCGACTTTATGGCTCTGGGTGTGGGGTATCTCTCTGAGGCTAGACCAACAGAGAGAGAGCTCTCTTCTCAGTGTCTCAGAAGGACAACCAGTCCAAGACATGGAAAAAAGAATGCATTGTTTTCCCTTCTGGATAAGTTTCTAACTTTAATTTTTAAATCTTAGTGAATAAAATAACTATCCACCAAGTAAAAAAAAAATGAATGTTAATCTAAGACACTTCCTTCTCTCATCCCCAACATTTAAATTTTCATATGCCCTAGGGATTCAGCCATTAACATATCTTTTTAGGCTCTTCCATTATTTGCCAGTATTATAATAGCCTCCCAACTGGTCTTCCACCACCAGCCTTAATCCCATCTGCAAGCCTCTTATCAACACCATCTAATGAGTCATTTATTCGAAAGCATGAATCTATTGTTCTCTTACTGAAAGTTCTCACTGTGTCCTCATTGCTTTCAGATTGCATCTAAACTCTTCAACATGTCATAACAGGTCCTAATGTCCACAAATCTGTACTCCATGCTCCACCCTCAGCAAACCACGGGCACCATTTTTTTGTAAATGCATATTTACAGAGAATTTACCTGCCCATAACACACATCACCCCCCAAATCATGCTCTCTCCTGCACCCAGCAAGAGCACCTCACCAATTCCCATCATCTACATTATCTCAAGCTCTTCAACATTCAACTCAAGTATCACCTACTCTTGAAAGTCTTCTTTGAAAGTCCAGCCTAGGTCAAGAGTGTCCATGGCTAGATAATCTAATAAGCCAATCATATGCTAACAGCCCCAAATAGGAAAGGCACCAAAAAAAAACCTGAGAAAAATATTAGTTTGAAATCTTTTGATTCCCTTTTTAAAGTAATAAAATATTTATCCACGACAAAATCAAAAGTTTGCTGATCTTCATTGCACTGATCTTATAGTTAAACATTATTTTTATGTTTAATTACAAAAGAGTACATGCAATATCATCTTTACAGTGGCACACCCTGGGCTTCCCTCCTTTGTGTTCCTATAAGTAAGATACCCTTTATCATTGTTGCTTTTCTTCAACAGCATCCCAACTAGAATATGAGTTTCTCCTGAACAGGAACTGTGCCTTTCCTCGTTTACACCTAGTTGTCCTTATGCCTGTCGAATACTAGGAGTTTAATAAATGCTTATGTACAGGAGGAAAAATTGAGTAAGAGAAGATGGGAGGGGAGAAGAAAGAGGGAAGAAAGAGGGAAGTTCCCTCTAGCCCTAATATCCTATGTTTCTAATTCTGAAAGTGAATTCTCAATGCCCATTTTGCCCTGATATCTTTGTTAGCAATAGCAGAAAGGCAGCTTTTAACTTGGGCAACCAGGAAGGCAGCTAAAGTCAGTCCTTGTCAAGTCCAGTTTACTCTAAGGATGAGTTAATTGTTCGATGGCTTTAACCTAAAAAGGTTTTTAACATGAATCCAGTCTCAACTTTGAGATCCCACAGGATATATAACTAGACGCTATCCACCATCTTCCCTGACCTGCCTGGTTTCTAATGCATACCTGAAGATATTCTCTGAGCCACCAGGGTCTCAGATACAAATCAGAGGATCCCAGAAGCTGGACACCTCTGCATGACAACTTACAGAGGAATCTTAACCCAAGACAATCCTGTAAAAGCAGTGTGTTCCCAAAAGCAGTGTGCTCTGCTCACACCAACCCATGGGCAATGGCCTGCCCCTTCTACCCTATTTGCAAAATGACAAAAGCCTACAAATTCAAGGCTCCTTTTTCCTATTAAAAATAATAAAAAGCTAAACTGAGACATATGCTAAATGAGAGCCAAAGTATTTTGAAAAGTTATAATGAATTCTTGTGACAGAAATTATATTACACATAATATAAACATCTGTATTTAAGGAAGATAATGGTTTAGCCCCAGGATATGATAGCTAAGTAGTGATGACTTAAGCAAATGTTTTACAATTAATGGAAATAAAAATTACATATCATTACAGTTAAGAGATGCTGGGAGAATGCGACAAGAGGTAACTCATACCAATGGACTTTAATGCAAGAGATAATTAAAGTTTCTAGAAAAAAAAAGAGACTCCCCCCAAAAGGGAAGCTACAAAGAAATTAAACTTCTTGACGTTCAAAAAATGTTACATTCTACTATTTTAAACCCCATTACATATGTAGTGTACCACTGGCACAGCCATGTCTTACCTTCATCAGAGCCAATTCACCTTTAAAAATGAAATATTCAGAGGCAAGCTTGTGGCCTGGTGTCTTGGGTGGCAGATCAGAGTTTCAAAACCCTTAAGACACTATAGCACTAATTCTAACTAAGTCAAAATTGCCTTCATTAGAAGTTACGTGATAGCAACAAATACAACAGAATTTGGCCAAATATTTTAGTGTTCTTCCACTTAGTAATTACTTCTTTAGTGAGAATCTCAAGTAAGAGACAAGGGCTAGAATTTGGCCTACAAAGAGAAGCATATCAAGTAACTGGCCAAATATACAATGACAATAACAGAGAGAATTAAAATCTCCCTTGAAGACAGCTTCCTCCAGGGCAAAACTCCAGAGGCCAGTCAGTGGCATGTCCCCTCTCTGAGCCTTCCCCCACACAGAGTAACAGAGCAATGACATGGATTGCCCACACTGGCTTCACACCATCCAACTTACTGATGCACTTTTCTATAATAGGCCACCCTACCAAGACAGGAATTCAAAGCAGTTCTGCCTAATACACAAAAACAAACATGGGGAGGCTACCAAAATGAGGAGATAAAGAAATATGGTTCAAATGAAAGAACAGGACAAAGCTCCAGAAAAAGAACTAAACAAAATGGAGATAAGCAACCTATCATGTACAGAGTTCAAAACACAGGTTATCAGGAAGCTTCAGGAACTCAGTACTTCAACAACATAAAAAGACCCAGGCAGAAATGAATGTTGCATTAAATGAAATAAAGAAAAATCTACAGGAAACCAACAGTGGAGGGAATGAAGCTGAGAATCAAATCAATGTTTTAGAACATAAGGAAGAAAAAAGCATTCAATCCAAATAGCAGGAAGAAAAAAAGAGTTCAAAAAAATGAGGATAGGCTTAGGAACCTCTGGGACATCTTTAAACATACCAACATCTGAATCATAGGGAAGCCAGAAAGAGAAGAGGAAGAGCAAGAATTTAAAAACTTATTTGAAAAAATAATGAAAGAAAACTTCCCTAATTTGGTGAAGGCAATAGATGTACAAGCTCAGTAAACAAAGAGTCCCAAACAAGGTCGACCCAAAAAGGACCACACCAAGACATATCATAATTCAATTGCCAAAGGTTAAAGATCAAGAGAAGATTTAAAAGCAGCAAAAGAAAAGCAGAGAGTTACCTACAGGGGAGTTCCTATAAGACTGTCAGCTGATTTCTCAAAAGAAACTTTGCAGGCTAGGAGGGACTGGTAAGAAGTATTCAAAGTGATAAAAAGCAAAGACCTACAACCTCTATTACTCTATCCAGCAAAGCTTTCATTCAGAATGAAGGGCAGATAAAGTGCTTCCCAGACAAGGTAAAGCTAAAGAAGTTCATCATCACCAAGCCATTATTAAATGTGTGAAATGCTAAAGGAAATTATATAAAAAAAGATCACAATGATGACTATCAAAATAGCAATAAATTCACAGCTATCAATAATTGAATCCAAATAACAAACTAAGCAAACAAACAGAACAGGAACAGAATCATAGACATGAAGATAATTTGCAGGGTTATCAGTTGGGAGAGTGAAAGGGGAGGAGGGGTGGAAAGGTACAGAGATTAAGAAGCACAAATTGGTAGGTACAAAATAGACAGGGGGATGTTAAGAATAGTATAGGAAACAGAGAAGCCAAAGAACTTGTATGCATGACCCATGGACTTGAACTAAAAGAGGATTGCTGGAGGGAATGAGGGTACTGGGGGGAGGGTGCAAAGGGGAAAATTGGAACAACTATGATAGCATAATCAATAAAGTATATTTTTAAAAATTAATTAAATAAAATATCCCTTGAAGCATCCCTGTTAGTTCATTGATTCCATCACGAATATAAATTCAACCAAAGCCCTGGCTGGTGTGGCTCAGTGGATTGAGTGCCAGCCTGTGAACCAAAAGATCACTGGTTTGATTCCCAGTCAGGACACATGCCTGGGTTGCTGGCCAGGTCCCCAGCTGGGCACATGTGAGAGACAACCTATTGATGTATCTATCACACATCAATGTTTCTCTCCCTCTTTTGCCCCTCCTTTCTCTAAAAATAAATAAATAAAATATTTAAATTCAGACAAAATGATGACTCAGATCCTTTACCAAGTCTCCAGTGAGGCAGTGTGCAGGGGAGAACACAGTGAGGGATACCAGATAACCAGTTTAGAAAGGCAACTATAAAAAAAACTAAGGAAGAGCTAGATGCTGTTTGGCAGTTTAATAAATTTTTGTTGATCACCTCTGCCCCAAAAAATAAGGAGCCATCACAGCTTTAATCTGGGCATTAAATATCTGAAGAATAATATTTAGCCCAGTTGTGCTTCAAAATGAAAACCCAATACTGGGTTAAGAACGATATAATGATAGTTGTACATTAGAACACTTCAGAGTATACAATATGCAATTTTTCAGTACCATTAACCATGGAATATAACATTTCCTGAAATACAATCAAAATTCTCTTTCAACAGTGTTGATATGGTTTTTATGACCTAATTTTTGTCATAAAAATGGAGACCTTTTTTGGCTAGCTTGCTTTAAATTACAGTATTTGGTTGGAAACTAATTTTAGGGTGTTATCAATTTGACATTTGAGTTTAAAGAACACTCAGAATCACAAACTGACACAGAATATAGAGAGACTATATTTTTCTTTTTATCTTCAGCTGAAGACAAGTTTATTGATTTTAGAGAGAGGGAAGAAGGTGGGAAAAGAGAAACTTCAATCGGTTACTTCCCATACGCACCCTGACCATGAATTGAGCCTGCAACTTTTCTGTGTACAGGATGATGCTCCAACCAACTGAGCCACCCAACCAGGACAGAAAGACTGTATTTTTAAAATATATTCTTGCCAGTGTGCTACCTATGTTCCTCCCAGTGATTCACCTTAGCTACTGAATAAGACAACTATTTCATTTCCTGAGAACCAACCCACAATCCCCTTGATGCGGTGTCTTGGGCAGACTTTCAATTGAAGACCCTGAACAACTTTTCCCCAATAGCTTAGAACTGACTCTTCTTTGTCATGAGGTCTCATTCTTCACCACCAACACCTCACTCTTCAGCAGTCCTTGGTTCTCAATGGCCCAGAATTGAGAAACAAATGAAAAATCATACATATGCCCTTCCATGTAAGGCACACTGATGTCTCATTGGTCAGCTCACTCATCAACGCACCATGTTTGTTAACATTCCTAAAGACATTTGTGCAGAGAACAAATTGATGGCACCCATGTTTCTGTCAGAAATTTCAGAAATGGCAAGAGATTTATTCATGGAATCTTAACACCCATTCAAACTGTCATAAAACACAAAGGACCAGATTCAATAAAAACTCTGTCCAACTTTCACAACACTAAAGTCTGTGTGAGCCTTCAAAACAAAATCAATTTTTCCAGTTTTGCAAAGGGCTGTTCAGACTTTAGTAGCATGGAAGCCAGCTGGGGCATTTCCGTATTCATCCCCTAAATTAGTTTCAAACGTGGTTTTGAGGACCACATTTGATCAGAAGAATTTCATGCTCACTCTCTCTCTCTCTTTCTCTCTCTCTCTCTCTCTCTCTCTCTCTCTCTTTCTCTCTCTCTCTCTCTCAGCATATTTCAGAGTACATCACATGCAGAACAAACAACAGAACTGCAGCATATGTCTCATGCAGTTAAAAGCTTTAAAACTGGCCCATAAAACAGAATTCTTTGGTACACAGTGAAAAATATTTTTTGATTCCATAATCCATACTGCAGTAAAGTTGGGTATAATCATTTTGAAAAGTTGCTGTGTCCATAGACAGCTGTTCTTCATACATACTGGGAATGTTTCCTTTACATTCCTAAGGACATAAGAGTTTGACATTAAGCCAATACCTCCAGAAATGGTGAAAGCTAAACACACCCCATACTGATGCTTTTACTCTCCCAACAAACTTTCTCCCACAACTAAAATGTTAAAACTTTTACCCCACAGCCCACATTCAGAGATTAGTCCAATAACTAATGTTCTGTCCAAGTAAAATACATTTTGTCATAGCTTGAAAATGTTACCTTTCACAGAAGTATAGTATTTCGGACCAGCAGGGAACATATGTCAACATTATCTATTATTACCCAATGTCAGGACCAAAAAGGGAAGGTGGGTGGTGGATGTTAATAACGACTTAAGCGATTTCTAAAAGAGGCATTTGAGAAGTACAAAGCCAGAAGTTTCAAATGTTTTGTCTTATTTTCGCTGTGTCAGCAACCTGCCCCCCCACAAGAACAAACCTAATGCTGCCTCCAACCCAACGCCTAGTTCTCTTTTCAATTTTAGCCAACGCTTTGCTAAGCTGGAAAGTTTGAAAAATACCCTAGAAAACTTCTCCACCAGAAATGAAAAACAAAAACATATGACCAGCAATGATGAAAGCAAACTCCCACTCGCTAAGAAAAAGATTTTCAATCACAGAAGCACACAGCTTTTGGATTTGAAAATTTATTTTCATTTTTCAAGCTACTTGTCTGGTGTTTAGATTTGGGGGTTTGGTTTCTTGTTTGACATTGGAGGAGCTGGAGGAAATGCTAGTGGGGAGTGTACTTATATTTGAGCAATTTTGACAAAGGTAAGCAGAAAGCATTCTCCTCCTCTAACAAGGCTGCAGAGGGGACAATGCCCACCCCCAGTTGATGTGGGTTTTCCCTGAAGGAAGATCTGAAAGTCACTTTCCAAAACAGTCCAGAGGAGGAAATACATCTCCCACTTTTCCTAAAGTCAGATCAAGGTGTGGCACAAAATATATTGTGAATCTGTGTCTCACCGTAGCCTTTATCCTGGGCAGTCAAGACCATAAGATGCCAATGTGCTTGAAGGTATCATGATTGGAAGCAATTAAATTCTTCTTGTTCTTTTGGGCCATGTGGTTCTACCCATTATTTCTCAAGGAAAAGAAATTTGAGTTCTTACCTCACCATATGAGCATCTTGGGGAATTATTTTGGGTCAGAGGTAAAGGCCTGTGTCCTGGCTGAACACGGGTACAGAAAGTACTAGGGTAACATGTCCCCTGAGTCCTGGGAATGTGTATGCTATCCATCAGGAGCACAGTATTTTGGATTTCTGGGCCCGTAGGAAAGTGGCTTCTCATTCACCCAATTGTTTGGTTGCTGCCAAACTGAATCTCTCCTTTGGAAGAAATCATTCGAGAAAGACTGTAATACAAAAGCATCTAAATAAATTGTTCATGCTAGAAGACCCTTAGAACCCAGGAAACTCAACCCATGGCAGAGCACGTGTCATGAGACTGTGGAGGGAGGGGGCAATGCTTACTGCATTGACTTTTGGAGGAAGTTATCTTAATTTGTTCTTCCTCATCTCACTCAGTTTCTGAAGACAGAAGTCATAGACCTGTAGGTTCCTTCTAGATATAGCACTAAAGCAAAGGGATATTTCACTGCTATTATTTAACTAGTTGGTATTGCTACCCAAATAGTATTTTAATTGCTAAGTGACAGAATTCCTTATTCATCCCACAACTGAATGGTGGATTTCAATCAAATTATAGAGAATTTTTCACTCTTCATATGCTGTGATTTTGCCCAATGCCCCAAGCACTGGAGAGTGCTTTGAAGTAATTTCCAGTGTCATGGGAGAGGCAGAGCTCCTTTAGTTTCTTCAGTTCATCAGTCCTCTCTGACCTGCTCCTCTGGGACCATGTTTGTAACATGGCTGGTGAGGTCAAGGGTTTCATTTGCACTTGGGGTAGAGGACAATGTTAACCGGACACCTCTCATTTAGAACATGGCTTCAGTGAAGCTCCACCTGAACTAACAAACCATAGATGATATTGTACAAAAATGATACTAATTTAGATATTAGAAAAATTGCTAAATGTTGAGATGGAAAGAATCCTTAAATGTTCAACCACCTGATTTTTAAAGATGAGAATTGAAGCCAAGAGACTTGGAGCAATTTGCTATGTCACACAGCGTATGTAGTAGGTGCCCTGATTCCTCTCCATTTTTTCATGACATCATGGGAAACTAAGTAATAGTGTTGGGAGTTAGGATCCTGGTCCCCTGAGGACAGAGCGAGGGAGGTAGCACATTAGAAAGAGTGTGAGGGGATCGCCCTTGGTGCTGACCCCTGGGTAAGGATACTGTTTACAGGGGCCTCTCCACCTATGATTTGGGCACTGTTCTGTAAGGATGTTATCCTTCAATTAAAAAAAGAAGGAAAGGAAAGAAAGAGAAAAATAATTAAATACAGTAAGGAAGATATACAAGGTCTGGCACAAATAATGCCCCTCTTTTATTACAAAATCATAAATATATAATTCTATAACATAGCAATATCACACTCAAGCATACCATATGACATTTTAGGTGAAACATTCAAATTAAAACTATAAATTATTACACCCATATCATTACCCTACCAACCACACTCAGGCAGATGTTACTTCTGCCGGACCCTGTGTGTATGTGTGTGTGTGTGTGTGTGTGTGTGTGTGTGTGTGTGTGTGTGTATCATTTCTAGTAACAATCTCTAGATACAAAATTTAAGATGAAATTAAACTCTACACACAAAGAAGATTGATTAAAGTTAGCTTATCATTCCAACTCTAACACTGGGAAATAAGAATATCATAAAGAAAAACAGTAACATGCTGAACAAAAATAATAATAATATTAATAATTTTTATTTGAAATGTACTAATCGGGTGACCCAATGTTCTATTACTTTATGTTCCTTGAGCTTCAAACAACCTGTTCTCTAAGGAGAGAAGTTAATTCATATGATCATTTTATAGCCATGCAAACCAAAGTTCACAGAGATTTATTAACTTGCCAGAGGTGACACAGCTCATAGCTGAAACGGCAGGAAGGAAAAGCTGGGTATTTTGAGCCCTGCCTATCTAGGTGTTCTCTCCACTCCAGTGCATTGCCAGTAATAACAGTATCTTGCTTTTGTGAAGACATTGAGCACTCTCATTCATTCCACAAAACACACACAAAAGATCAGGCACTTTATAGATTACACACATGGAATAGAAACCTATCTTCAAGAAATTTGTTTTTTTTTTTGTAAGGAAGTGAAACAGCTTAGTTTTTAAGATATAAATTCAATCACCAAAAATTAATCTCATGGGCCAGTTTTTGTCTTCACTTGCATTTTGAGGTGGCTAGAGTCTAAGAAAAGCTGAAGAAGCATTTTAGGCTAAAATTGCCGAGAACTAAGTTCCTTTTTGAGGCTAGAAACATTTTTAGGGGTAAAAGTGGGGGAAGATTTGATATTTGAATTTTTTTTTCTCTGCTGGTGCATGACTCACAGATAGACTTTCTTCCTTATGGAGAGATTCATAGATACTAACAAAAATGTTAGTATCAGTTTTTGTTGATTTGGAATCGAAAAAAAATGTAAATGATGCATAATCTCTACCACACTCCATGTAGTAGAATTTGCAAAGAAAATTTTAAAAGCTCGGAAATGTCAAGATTAAAAGATGAAATTATGTCTGGGTCTTCTTCCTACGGATGTCATCTGAGCAGCAAACCTGAATGAGCTTTGGAAACATCGCCAGTTTTAATGTTGAGCACATTAATTTGTATGAGAGCCTCCTGGGTGAAGAGGTCAGATGTTCTGCTTCAGAGTTATCCTTGAACCTTTTCCTGGTTAATATCATCACAATTCTTGCTTGTTATATTGGCCTATGATTAATGGATGACATTTGCCTGAATTTGGATTGAGTGTTAATATACCATGTTAGACTACAACTGACAGGCTCCCTTTTTCAATTTATTTGAGGCTTCTTGCAGAAGAATTGTAAAACATAGGATGGATCCAGATACAACCAGCTAAAAGCAGACAGCAAAAAGAATTGTGCCAAATTAATATAACTCAAATAGTCACGGCATTTCAGAGTTTAGCCATTTGTTTTTGACCCTTATATTACCAATTTGGAGCACCGCACAAGGCAGTATCTGTGATTGCCACAAGAGGAATAGCTGTTAGGTTTAAAAATACCAAAATAATAAGCCACAAACCTAGTTAACAGGTGAATTAGTGTAATCTTTCTGAAGGAAAGGGTTCTAATATGAACTAAAAGCCTAAAATCCATACATATGTTTATTCCAGCAATTCCACTTTTAGAGATATGTTTTAAGAGAATAATCAAGAGTATGGATAAATATATGGCTACATAAAACATTTATGCCAAGCATATTTACAATCTTGAAAAGATTGGAAACAAACTAAATGCTTACCAATAGGGACTTAACTAGATAAATAATGGTACAGCCAAAATAGCACTGTGAAAGAATAGTTAATGATACTAAAATATATTTAATATATGCTTTTTCATAAAAAAGATTTTAAAAATTACAGTAGGATTTGCATTTTTTAAATGTGCATATAACATAGCATACCTAGATGAAATGTTTGGAATTATGTGAACCAAAATATTAATGAGGGTTATTTATAATTGTGTAATTGTGGGTGGTTTCTAAAATTTCCATTTTGTACATCTGTACTTCCTAAATTTTATAAAATGAACATGAATTTTACTTTGGTTAAGAGAAAAACAAAACATTTTTTGATAAAGAAGAACTGGTCAACACTATATAACAGAAGTATTTGTCAACACAACAGATGCAAAAAAAAGTTACAGGCACATTATTTATCTTAGGTTCTTTTCCACTCCAAGTGAAAACCCTTTTTCAAAAAAAATTAAAATAAAATATGATGGTTGTTTTTAATTACTCTGTTTTTCTGTGTCCACCCTATAATGTTAAATATTAAAATTATCCAAGGACAATATCTTGAGTATCTGTTTAAACACAGCAATATTGTTCAGTGGGCTACAGCCTTGATATTTAATCTGCTGTTATAAGTTTACGTAATCTTTCAGTGTCTCAATTTAATTGTTAATAAAAGGGGGACAGGCTGTGAGTCATACTCAGATAGTTGAAGAATGTTAGACCTATCAAACCAAAAGGGTGCTTTAATTTCATTTGGTCCCAGTTCCTTCATTAGAATAGGATTAACAGTAAATATAAAGAAAGAGATGGAGAAAGTGAGTCACCTAATTTACATCTAAAATAATGCAAACAAGTATTTCTTTAATAGGTGTTCAGTAGCTGAAGTGCTAAATCATAGCAACTTAGATGTAACTTCTTAATGGAAAATCTTAGCATTTGTAATCCTACTGCAGATTTTTTTTACCTTATCAAGTCATAATTCATCTGATTTTGATAAAGAAAAATCTTTTACTTGGAGACAAAGTTAAGCCACAGTACACCTCAAACTAAGTAAAGATGAACCTCTTCTAGAACAATGGTACAAAGGAAAAGGCAAATTATATTTTATAACTCAGACAAAACAGTCATCCACCAAAAGCATATTACCTTCTTTTAATTATTAGAATAAATCATTCCATGGAAAACTGTTTGGCACATAGCGAAGATAAGAGAATGATAAACATAATAAAAAACAATAAAAGGAGATAGATTCTCTATTCAAGCAAACTCATCCTAGTTGCCAGTGAAACCCTTGAAGAACCACATCACAAGGTACCTCAGAGACCTCAAAATGTCCATGGTGCTTCAGGTGTAAAACCTAGGTATAACCTAGTCTGATTAACACTGACCCAATTTAACCTTCAATAACTAGCCTTTGGTACTATTCCAAGGAAAACAAAACATCTGAAACTTTCTAAAAAAATTAGTTGATAGGAGAAAAGGTGTGGTAGGTATTTTATTCACTAAGCATGGCTTAAGTAAACCTGAAGCTGATGATTTGTGCTTGACCAGGTAGGGTACTAAGCATTTGGGGGTAAAGCAGTAGATTGCAGCACAGCATGGGATGCTGCTTGGGCTCAAATTGTAAGGAGCTTCCTTTTATCTAGAGACTTTTGTGGCACTAAGAACCCAGGTAAATTTCCAGAAACTTTTCATGTCTTTGGTTTTGAGCTCCCAGCAGATGCTTGGAAACTACACTTGCAACCAGAAGTCTGGTTGCTTTGTTCTTTTAGTTAAAAGAAAGAAAGAAAGTAAACCTAGTAAGTTATTGCTGTCTCCCACTGAGCCAACTTCCCAGGGATCCTCATGGTCCCTGGATGAAGTCTGTTTCCACAGGCAGGTCTGCCCAATCTATGACCAGGTTTTCTGGCAGAGCTGAGAGTACCACTTCTCACTTTTTCTAAAAGTTGTTTTGCTATGGCAGCTGGATCACTATTGTGCACTGACTTTCTACGAAGTCCATCCTTCAGACTCACTTTCCAGTAGCACTTTTAGCTCTACAAAATGGTACATCACCCTGGGAAGTATCTCTTCATGCAACATATTTCCTGTATTAATAATTTAGCTCTCTCTAAATTTCTGTTTGGGTCTCCCTCAAAAAACATACATCCCCCTTTAATCTAAGCTATGTTGACCTTGACTAGAACTCTGTCCACTGACCCACCTCCCAGTAAGGTTATTTAATACCTCCTCTCTATAGTTCTTCCAATGATATCTGAAAGATTGTGGAACATTTAGGAGAAAATCTCAGTTCTCTGAGACCACAGGCTAGTTTAGTGAACTTTGGCTCACTGGCTCATTCTCCTGAAGGACTGGCATTCATGATGAAGTGAAAGAGAGCAGATACATGAGAAATAGGAAATCTCCAATAATAACCATGGTTTGCATAGAAAAATCGAGAGCATAACATTTGACACTAGACAGCACAGGTCTCACTCTGTTCACATATAGCAGTATTATGAGAAAAGGAAGAGAATAAATATAGAGCATATTTTTCAAGAATTTTAGCCATGACTATAAATGATGAGCAAATAAGAATTATTCACAGAGAGTAGAGCTGAGAAAATTTGGTGTGGTATTTCCATTTATGTTAATTTTTTTCAGTTAGGGGAAATGTGACTATAATAATATGTATAGCTTCCATTTAGTGCATGCTCTGCATTAGGGAGTTCTTTACCTACATTTTCTTATTTAATATGCACAATTGCCTTTCCTTATCACCATTTTATGGTGAGGAAATCAAGGTTTAGAGAAATTAAATAACTTGTCCATTGACAAACAGTTGGCGAATGAGATAATCTTGTTCAAACTGAGGTCTACAGTCTCTGAAGCCATGCATACAAATGAAGGCAGTGAAGAGGGGGAAATATGGTTCTATATTAAAAGGGGACATTATAAGTAAAATGGTATTCAATTCTAATGATCATTAGACAGCTAAAGTTTGCACGAGTCTTTAAAGCTAAATGCCTGTACTGGATGGGATGCTAAAACTTTGTTGAAGAGTAGAATTTGGTTCAACTGGTCTCTCTTGGTCATCAGCCAGTCACTTAGTTACTGATCTTATAATTAGTTTCATTCACTTTCCAAACAAACCCACAATTTAAGCCAGGAGCTATGCATACTGCATTCCTTAAGTCAACATAATACAGTCTTACACAGTAATAACAATAGTAACTGCAATATGGTTCAACAATAAGTGATTTAGATTGAGATTCAAGAGACCTAAGTTATTGCTGAAGATTTGCTAACTAATTTTGTGAGTCTAAGAAATTCACTTAACTTCAATGTGACTCATATTTCCAGTCTGTGGAAGAAGAGATTAATTTATTCAACAAATATCTGTTGTGGGCCTACAATATTGTAGGCACAATTATATGTGCTACAGAGTGTATTCTCTACCTAAAGTCTCCGTTCTTCTGGAACTTACATCCTAGTAATATGTAGCAGAGCCAGAAAACCACAAAGGAAGCTAATCAAAAAAAATCTTAGAAAGTAATATCTAGACAATAACACAGGGAAATGTGAGAGAATATGCAGCTAAGAGATGAATCTCAGGCTCTTACCATATTAACAGGTAATGGTGAGTCTTGGAAAAGTATTAAATATATTCAAGATGGGAAAAAAATAAGACTTACTGATAGATTAGATATAGAGTGGTAAAAGTAATAAGAAATCAATGATAAGTCCTTTACAACACCTAGATAGATGAGGCTGGCATTTACTGAGCTAGAGAAAAATGATGAAGAGCAGGTTCGAGGGTTTGTAAATCACAAGCTTTATTGTTGATTATTAGACATTGCCCTATGTGACCTCAGAGGTTATTCCCATTATAACATTCTGTGCCTCTAAAATGTAATGAGATAAGTCTTTTTGAGAGATGAGAGATGATGAGAATTCTATGTCAATGAGGGACTAATTGACATAGGATAGATGGTTGCCAAAAAAAAATCTAAGACATAGAAACTGTATGTGAGCCCAGTTGATAAAATCATGAACTCAAGTGTCTAATTCACTGAGTATTGAGATCAAGAATAGGACAAAGAAGAAAATTGTAGATCTAGAACCAAAGTTGTTAGGGACTTAGTACATTGTCCTGGAGATTTTTTATAGAGCAGACAAAAGTAGGCTTACAGTCATGAGTACATGAAACAGAGTTTATTCTTGTATTATTATTTATTAATTATTGTATTATTTCCCACATGAACAACTATAAACCCACTTTTGCCCCACCCTGTATGATGTTCAGAACATGGCATCTACATCTGGAAAACAGGAGGGCACAGCAAAGATGGCAGAGACCTCTCTCAGACACCGGCTTGTACAAGAGATCTCATTGCCTTTTTATACTCATAGAATAAATGAGTTAGGAGACTGTAGGAATATGACTGGGTGGGTTTAGTGTGAAACCTGCCATTTTATTTTGTGAGGGCTGGACTTATCACCTCAGAAGTGTGAAAACAGGTGTGAAAAACATCCCCCCTTGTCACCCCTATTTCTTCTAATAAATGCATTCTCTTTAAAACCTTTTACTCGGACAGGGAGTGACTCTAAATACCCCATGGTCCTTATTGCCCATGCTTATTCTTCTCCCCCTTCAATGGAATCGTCTAAAACTCCTGGGATAGGAATGCAGTGTCATGATAAGTTGAAGGAGATGCAGAGTTAATTGCTATGGAACTTACCAGCATTCCACTTTGCTACTAGTTACTGTACTTGAAAATACTGGTTTGCAGCATCTGTTTCATGGGAGGATGTTCCTGCAATGTTCTTAGGCAGCACGAGGAATATTTTTGCCCCATTAAAAGGACCAGCATTTCTGGAGTCATGGCTACTGGCACAGGACAGATGACGAACAGTACTGTTCCCGTTTACAACCAAAACCAGGTACACTCAAGGATCATGGGAGACGTTGCAAGTGAAAGTATTTCGTAAGTCGTAATGTATACACAAATATAAGCTGTGATTCTTATATTCTTATTCAATCATGAAGAAATGGATGTTGGGTATTAGTGGGTGGAATTCCTACACATTTTTCGTTCCTTAAGTCTGTCTGGCTCACAAGGGTACCATCACAATCACAGCTGGTTTTGAACGATCTGAGCAAACACTATTGCTGAGCACAATGGTGGCTTGATATGTGAATTTTACCATAAGAGTTTCACTTCAACACTAGATAGTTGACATTCAATAGCACTGAAATAGGTAAAGGGCGGTTTTTTCACGCCTTTTTATATTTGGTAAGTGATAGGTTCCACCCAATTAGAGTTCCAATTTATTTTAAATGATAGGTTTTAAAACCCTCACCTAAAACCTCATCTCTTCAAATTTAAGCCTCTTTTTTAAAGTACTGGGGACGATATAATGACTAAAATTGTGCCCTGACATACTTATCTAAGCAAATACATTTATCTCATAAGTTTGTTTTATATCTTTTTTCCTGCTCAGAAAATGCTGGCTCCACTATTTTTTTTTCCCTCCTAATACCATCCATTTTCTGATTCCATTTTTTCTAAGGTCATACATTATGACAGAAATATACCATTTAGTAGTTTGACCCTTCCATCCTCAATCATGTTTAAAAATGTTTTTTTCTCTACCTTATGTCAGCAAAGTTAGAAAATAGAAAAGACACATCACAACATATTTATAAAGTAAAACAAATGTTTACCATCTTTGGCTTTGTGTTAACTAATGTGCTGAACATTTCTAAATGCATGTCCTCCTTTAGAGGTTGCCCATGTTACATGAATTTTTTTTTAATGTGAGCTTTTAAACGATAAGGACCCAGTCTCCAACAAGGCGGGAGCATTGCAAATTCTCTCCCCCCGAAATTCACTGTGTTCCAATCACTGACTCCAATATGTCAGGGAACATGCTTTAAACACAACAATTCACGTAGATTTCAAGACTCAGATTATAAATATAACCAGATATCTTGCCATTAGGCCAACGTGCAGCATCCTGCCTCCATGTTCGCATCATTAATTTGACAGCATAAAAGTGTTAGTGCTAACTTCATTTTGACCTTGCTTATTAAACATTTCCTTTATTTAAACAAAAAGTCTATTGGAGTTATTAATAAATTCTTCTCCTTTTACTGTTATCAATTGTTTAAGAGACTACAGGTATTGGGAGGAAATATCTAATTCATACCCACTCTGAGCACGATCAACTTGTTGCCGTCTTTTCCAAGTCATGATTTCTAGAAGTCGACTCTACACTCAGCTACAGAAAAAAAAAAAACAAACAAAAAGACAAGAGCCAGACAGCAGTAATCAAGACATTCAGATCAACAAGGCTTCCTAAACTCACTGTTCTCCAGGTCAGAGTCAAGATAGAAATTCGACACAAAGGGCACTCTAGTCATCAAATTCAAAACCCATTCAAAATACAGGAACAAAAATGAGATCAAAACACAAAGACACCACAGCTTTATTTTAAAAGTGCTATTTAAGCTATAAAGGATTTCCTGTTGTTCTTGTTTTAAATTATTTTATAGTATTCTTTTATTCTTGGGCTACTCTATATCCAAATAATCATGTATGTAAATGACTCACTACAATGGTGGATGCCACTGACAATGTAAACATTACTGTTTATCCAGAAGCATTATATGTTCATGCAAAAATGGCATTAAAAGCTTGTGGTCAGATCATAAAACCACAACTGTAATTGTTTATTTATATAGCTCACCATTACTCTGTAGTGTAAGTTTACTTTTTTTTAATTTCTAAACATTGCTGAGTTAGTCTTAGAAGAGTGAAAAATGCGTCGTTCGCCTAAATGATTAAAGACAAACAGCTTAGGCCTATGCATGCAGCAAGATGCTTTAATATGGAAATTATTTACTTTGCCCTGGCTTATAGTTTTCATTTTGATGCTGCCCTTGAAACTCTATGATAACAGAGCCATTCAGTGGAATTTCTGCATTTTTTTTCTTTAGTTCAGGGCAGCTGGTTTCTTTCCTCTCTAAGCAGAAAGCTGAAGTATATTTATCACTCTAGCAGTGACTCAAAACAAACAGGAAGTCTTCATCAGCCGGCTCCTGGGCATAGCTGATATTAGGTACTGGCAGAAAGGAAACAGAGACCTCATTCTGTGGGAGTCCGACAGAATGTACACGCAGATGCAGGCGATAACAAAGTTAGGGATGCTCCAAATGACCACCGTGTCCTCCCAAGATTAAGTGCTCTTGCAATGCTCGCCAGTTTTCAGTCTGCAAAAATTCCTCAGTTTTCCTTTCCATTTCAGTCTGAAAGAGTAGTTTGAACTGGATACCACGAGCCTTAGAATCCTTGTGAACCTATGCGCCAAAGGAAACCTGGGAGGGAGCTATTCTGGGAGATTTGGCTTTGATCTGGTTGCTAGGAAAAAGCCCTGCTTTTGTCTGGAAGTATTCTGAATGGCTCCTTCAGTCAGAATGAGGCAGGCCTGCAGGTCACTGTCTGAATTAAGTGAAGAGGATTTTTTTTAACGCTAAAAATGAAGTTGTCGCTGTGTGCCATAATAACGCTGGGGAGAGCGAACTAGGCTGCAGAGCAGTGGCCACGGCTCTTTGCCACAACTTAAACTCCGAGGTATACTGGGAAACTCACCGAAGCATGCTTGCAGATCAAATATATGCAAATGTTCCTCAGTGGCACGTATGTTCCTGGAGACCTGTGTCTTCACCTCCTTTTTCAAATAAAATCTGTTTCAAATGCAAAGCCCACTTTGTTTTTATTGACACAAATGTTCACTATCAAACCATTTTTTAACCTTATAAACAAAAAGGGCAAACATTCACACCTAACTTTCTGTAGCTAAACCAAACTCAGAATGGATTAGACTGCAAACTGCTGATACTGGTTCAAAAATTATTAGGCAATACACTTTGGGAGGTTCTTCCAATATTTTTTTATTTTTAAAATCTCCTTAATGATAATGCTTGTAACTTTGTATAAGGACTCTACAACCATTATCTAATCTTCACAGATCCTGGCGAGGTAGAAAGGGAGTAAGTCTTATCTCCGTTCTACAGATGAGGAAACAGAGATGCAAGGAGGTTGAGTAACAAGCTCACGTTGAGTGGCAGCATGTTCTGTCCCATTGCAAAAATGACCGTAGGGCACAGGTTTTGGTTTTTCAGGAATGGGGCTGGATTTTCACCTTGCTGCTCCTATGTTTGCCAGTCCCCTTAAACACCAGAATTTCTATAGTGGCTGCATTGACTGCCCATGCAACCTGTTGGAAAAATAGGCAGCAAACTGGCACAAGTGAGGTTCAACTCCTTCCTCTTGGTACCATTGGCATCTGGTGCGGATGAGCTTAGCCATAGACTAAAAGCCTAAGTAGCCCAAAGCAGAAAGTTCCATTGCTCCCCTTCTAAATAATAGTGAGCTTATCTAGTTTTGTTCTCCCTCAGGTTGGCAACATATTTTACACTCCAAATCCTAAAATTTAAAATATAAATACAAAAATAAGAAGGGGCTAAGAGGTAAACTATATGAATGAAAATGTAATGTAGTCAGAAAAAAAATGAATGAGTGAAAACAGTACAGGGTCTGGGAACTTCAGGAGCACAGCATTGTCCTGGGTCTGAAGTGGTTCTTCACTTGTATTTGGACCTGTAGGTCTAGGCAGTAAAGATAAGGAAAGGTTCCCAATGAAAGGGATCCCTTTCTATATGATGTTAGATGTTCTCTCTCTCTCTCGCTCTCTCTCTCTCTCTCTCTCTCTCCCTCCCTCCCCCTTTCTTTCTTGCTCTCTATTTCTTTTTCTCTCTCTATCACTTCCTCTCTCAGCTTTAGGGATATGATTGATCGACTCCTTTAAAGTAAATAGGGGCCCTTATTGCTCAGAAGAGGTTACAGGAAGAATATATGCAAGACTACTAAAGTGTTAACCTGATGTGACCTGTATTATTAACCAGGGGATGGGTGATTATCTCACAAAAACAAGCTGGGGAAACCTCAATGGTATCTGAACACCTTCTAGAGGTTTCAGAAGCAGGATGGCAGCCCAGCATATCTTTTGGAATGCAGATTTTCCTGCAGAACACCAGGCAAAAAACTCAGGAAGCCCAAACCAGACATCTAAGCCAAAAGGCAAAACAGAAGTGTTTTTTGCACTAATGTATCCTGTCTCAGTCTATTTACTTCAATTTCTTTGCAAACTACATATAAAGCTGTAGGTCTATGAACTGTGTATCTCTGAACACCACAATAATATCCTTATTCTATCTCTAAGAGCCATGGAGCCAATCTAGGTTTTAGTATCAGATAGATGGATTCTGAACTCTCTCAATCCAAGACTACTAGTATGCTGGGCTCAACTCCGAATGTGGAGAGGGACCAGATTGTTTTCCTGGATCCATGAAACAGCAACAGGCTAGCAGTACCAACTAGCCAGACTGCACAGTGCTTCTTCAAGCCCTGCCCAAGGCCAACTCTGAAGACCCACTCCTGAGTGAGACCAAACCCTGGGGCATGCACCCCCTCACTTATTCACCACCGCCTTGTACAAACCTCCCAGCACCCAGGAGACCTTGGCATTTATTTCTGTGTGTCGCCATGGTTAGAGCTAAGCAAAGGCCAAAAATGAACTAGGTAAATACAGTCTGTTCAGGCACAAATTCAGCAGGTGAATTTATTTCAAACTACTCTTTTGATCCTTCTCATTTAAGATTCTCTTTGGAGACATAGAAGAGAACTTTGTCATTCTTAAAGTAAAAAAAAAAGCAGTGTTTGATTTCCATATTTAGTGCATATTTAATCATATAAAATACTTAATAAAAATCCTTTTTGAAGTTATTATGCATTTATTACAGGATTATCGATTTAAATAATGAGAACTTTATGGTTAGTATTGGGTTGATATGAGACAATTTATTTCCTGGATATTTCTCTATCACTTAATTGAGTCACCTTATTCCTTCTACCCCAATACACAAGTGTTCCTGTTATTCTTCAAATTAATCTGGATAAAAGCCTTCTGCAAAAGCCATCTTCCTGGATCCACAGCCTCCTTTCTGAACATTTTGTTAACACATTATATTATACTAACGTGAATCTACCCACCAGAAATTAGACAATCTATCCTGGTTTTTACATTTTTTGAAGGCTTACAAAGTGCTAATCACTAAAGCCCTGGTTTTGTGATAGCCTGGGGAAGCTCCAATTACCTCATAGATCCTGAAGAAACAAAATTCCAAAAATTTTTCCAAAGAAAATTAATTATAGTTTTATTTAATTTGAAATGTAAATATCTGCCATTGGAGGTAGGAAGTGTGTCACTGTGGGACTTGGTGGGCTGGAGCCTTATAACAATAGTCCATTGAAACTCCTCAAAGCTCAAAATCATTTTGCTTTCCCATAAAAAAAAAAAGAAAGAAATGCTATTCTTATTCTTAGGAACTTAAATTCTAACGCACACCTTATGACAGGCACAAAAAGGAACTAGGACAAAACCCATTCCAGGACATTTCCTCAAAAAGAATACAAATTAGGTGTGTCACACATTTTCATGAATAAAATAAACACGATAATATCTAATAATACCATTGCACTATTATATGTGCCTAAATTACAGTTGTTCTAAGAAATGAGAAAATCTCTGGAATGGGACCAGGATTGCCTTTTAATTGTCCACTAGAAAAAGCAAAGAATAAAATCGCCTGCAATGGTTTTCTTTCAAGATCATTCACCTTACTTTTAAAATACCAAATAAAAAAACATATTGAGATGCATGGTGAGGCTGAGTAATAAAACCGAAGTGAACTGTCTCCTTTTCCCAGCTCAGGCTCAGCAGCTACAGCAAGCCCACAGTGCCAGCTTGAGACTGGCAAGGCAACTAGCATTGCACAAAACAAAATCTTCATTTTTCAGTTCCAATCTGATTCCATGGAGAATACTTGACTCTCTCTCCTCACCTTTTCTTTCTTTTCTTCTGAACTGAGGTCTTTTCTATTAAGGGTTGTTCTTCCATTATGTGAGATGCGCCCTAAGTCAGTGAAAAACAATGACAATTGTATTTTCACATGAAGATTTCTCTCCCAGGGCCATATTCTGTGAATGAATGGTTTGTAGGACACACTGCTAATAATAAACTCCACCAACTGTGCCAACACAAGTGTGAGGAAAGCACAGGGAAGCTCTAGCTGGCCAAAGGAGTTCTCCCATACCTGCTGCAGCTGACTCCTTCCAAGAAAGCTGTTGAGTCAGCTTCTTATTTACTTGCTTCCTTGCCAGGAAGGTATTCCTTTTAAAATATAAAAATAGATAGCTGCTATACCTCTTCCTTGTCTTGAAATCACTATTTCTCTTAGAAAATAAACTCATACACTCCATCTGTTAAGATACTAGAGAACTGTGCTGGACAAAGCATACCCATATTTGTTGAAGGTGCAATGCTATACTGGCTGGGAAAGGAATTGGAAATACAGAGGTCATTTCCCATTTAAATGTAAATGTCACCATGAAATACTGGCTAAAACCAAACATATCAAGACTGATTGCACGTGTCATAAACTCATCTCATCTGACCTCCCCAACACTCGTACCAGAGTGTCACTGTCACCAAATTGTCTGGATTCCAAAAAGAATTCTGGCTGAGTTCTCACCCACCCTGTGGATTAACTAACACCATTTTTTTTCTTTTAAATCTCAAGCTTGTTTTCCCCCTGTAACACAAAAGCTTTTTAGTCCATCTGCTTGCTATCAATAAGCTGGTGTGCAAATAAGAAAGCAACTTAGTTATTGAAATAGAAGATAGACAAAAATTATATACATGATTTATTTCACAACCTACTTCATTTATTGGATAAAACATAAGCTTCTGCCCATTTCTCAAGCCATCCTCATTCCCATTCTTTATATTCATTCTTCACCAATTTAACAAATATTTATTGAGCACCTACTACTTTCAAAGCACTTTCTTGGGCACTGAGTTTGCAGCACTGGATACTACAAAGCAAGTCCTTTGCTCTAGAGCCAAAATTCTTCTGGGAAGAGACAGACATAGACAGATATTGTTTTAGATAATTTTAGGAAATTATAAGAACTCTGAAGAAAATATACTTGGATAGAGAGATAAAGACTGATTTGAATACAATCCTCTAAATATATAGAACATGACTTGTTCCTTAACAAATCATGGACATAACATTTCAGTTCATTTGTCCAGGGCAAGGCCAGGATATTTGAGCTGATTTTCTGTTGGAAGATAGACAGCCCCCACCTCCCAAAAAAGTAAAAATGCCCTATAATGAAAATGAGCTGTTGAGTCTTAGGAACAGGAAAGATGTAGGAAGACTAAAGCATAATGAAAAGCAAAATAAATAAAGGCTGGAAGTTTGAGGGATTCAGACATTGGAATTTGTTCTGAAAGCAATGGGCAGCTATTGGAGGATATCAAATAAGGGAGAAATTTGATCTTACTGAGGCCTTCAGACATCAGACTGAGTGTCAGCTTCCTGTGGAATCTAATAGAAGATCGAAGCAAGACAGATTCAGGATACATTTGTGAGTGAGTAAAAGAAAGAGGATCAAAATAACTGTCATGCTTGTTTTTTGTGTGTTTTTTTTTTTACTTGAACAGCAAAGTGGATGGTAAGCTGTTAACTGAGATGGAGATGATCAGGGGCAATACTACTCTCCCTCCTCTAGGTGTGAGAGATGGAAATTCATTTACTCAACTTTGTCCCTCAGCAGTTTTTGAATGCATGACCAGTGGATTTTTGTCGACTTTCCTCAATTTTCTTATGTTCTAGTCTCCTATTAAAATCACAGTATTCCAGTATTCTAGGTTGCCGACATGCCCCTTCTACTCCATTCCTATCAACTTAAACCCTAGTTTAAAATCCAGTTCCTCTAAGAAGGCTTCAGTGAATGAAACTCTCCTCCTAAAGATTTACCCCTTATTTACATCCATCCTTTCCATTTTTATTATGATTTCTTTACTCTACTTTATACTTAGTTTCTTCTGGATTCAGACCAAGTTCCTTGGCCTTCCTCTGTCTTTAGGCTCCCACCTGCATCCTTTACATATTCCTGATGCTCCGCCATCCTCTGTGTTGCTCAGGCCTGAGCTCTGCCCTCTCCACAGTTTTCTCTAAGTGCCATTCCCTCCTCATAGCTCTGCCTGCCATAGTACTACTAGTCCTATAAGACCTGGCTCTAGGGTCCCTTCTCAAGAAACTACTTGTGACCCCTACCCAATCAGAGGTGATTTCTCCCTCCCCATCCCCTAGGAGGCAGTGGAGTATAATGGTTGACATCTCTAGCTCTGGGGTCAAACTCCCAGTTCACAGGCCCACCTCCTCCATGTGGTAGCTATGTGCCTCTGGGTAACTTCTTAATATGTATAGTTCTCTACCACTTGATCTGGAAAGTTGGGGCAGGTGGTAGGGGGCGGTGAAGAATAGGTGCCTGTAATTCATAAAACTGTTGTGGGGATTGAGTCAACACATTTAAGATATATAGCATTTGACACATAATAAGGACTCTTTAATACTAGATAATTCTAATAGATAATTCTGTCACTTTCATTTCAGTGTTCCTTGGCTATCTTGTAGAAATACTCATGTACTTTGTATTGTGGTTGTCTGTAACCCATCAGATTAAAAGCTCTCTGAGGATATAATGGTGCCTTCTCCATCTTTCTATTCAGTTGATATTTTATGAATATTTATTGATGAATGAATGCTGAACACAAAGTAATTTTAAGGATTTCATTTCTTTTGCTCCAATAGATTGATTCTTCTTAATCAGTCTATTGGATTGATAAATGATATCTTTTCATATCTTATTTAAAATTTCATACTGCCCAGTATGCATATATACTGTGTGCATGTTTATATGTCTATGCACACACTATGTATACTGCGTATATATTGTATACAGTCTATATTTTTAAGTTTTTTTACTTTTCTGAATTAAGAAACCCTTGAAAAATCAATGTATGTAATATGTATATCTTACTAAATTCACCAGTGATTCTGCTTTTAAAAAGGAAAACTATTTCTTCATTTTTCCTTCACATAAAGCGTTACCACAACAGGACATCACTCCAGCTCACAAAACTCTTCAGGCCTCTAAGACCCAGAGGTAGACAGAAGGATCTTGTTAGTGACACGTGCTCTCTCGTCAACATCAATTAATATTTATTGGACAAAGCATGGGTGGAGCTCACTATGCTGTGTGTTGGTACACACTTTCTAAATGTGAAGACCCTGTCTCTGCTTTCTTACATGTTAAGAAAGACTATGCTCATGATCATAAGTAATAAAAACATACATGTCTCTGTAGGTTTATGAATAGTGTTGTATCTCATCTCATAAAAGAAAGAAAATTTTCAATGAGCAAGTAAATTGTGACTTATCCTGAGACATGACAGGGATAATGTCTGGTGGAGAAATAAAGGGAAAGAGTGTGAATTTTAAATAAAATCAAGGGTTGATCTTAGTTTACCTTTTTTAACTAAGTATAATATGTCAAAATAAGGATAAAAATTGAATTAAAAGATAAACTTAGAGTCTCTGCATGTTTTTCCAGAAAGTATCACTTAAGCTAGGAAGGATTTCCTGTAGTTCCTAGTAAACAAAATTTTATTATATTCTCTGTCCCTAGATTATCCCATATCCAAATAATTATAGATCTAAATTACAAAACCCCACCTAAAGAATATTATATTTTCCCTAGTGATAAGCTAGTATCAAAACTCCACAATAATTATGTCTTAATGTAAGCCTTTGTAGTCTTCCCTTGTTCATTTGCTTTTTTCACATTTCAGTCCTTTATTTCTTTCCTCTTTTCTTTTCTTCCTTTTTCTGACTTTTCCAGCATTTGTGAATAATTTGGTCAATGCTTCTAGCTGACAGTCTGCACCGTCAGCCACTATTCAGCAGCTATATTCTGTCCCACAGATTGAGTTATTTAACTGCACAAGTTCTTGTCTCCAACACACACTCTTCTTTTCCTGGTTGAAGTATAACACATACTTTTTTCATCAACTTCTAAAAAAGTAACAAAGACTCCATTCTTACACGTAAACTCAAGAATTCAGGATAATTTTTCATGTAGCATCCATTTAAACTTTCAATATTTCCATGTCACATTCTAACTGCCTATGACATAGCCTGGATTCTGATAAAAACTTGTCCACTTCTGTGTGTCTGACTGACAAACTACTGAAAACACATTCAAACTGAAACAAGTGGGTAATAAAACCACCAAGATAACCATTTTTCTACCTCATTTCTTAATTTCTACGTACTTCTTTGTGTCTCCTGTGACCTCACATCTCACAGAGACCCCATGGATCACACATTTGTTTGAATGGAACATAGTTTTGGCTTATGTTTTCTGCCTCACGGTATTTCTCTGCTTGGCTACTAATAGTTATTTTTCCATTATTTTTTAAGCTAACTGACAAAACTCATAATCTCAAACACCAAACTGTCAGTTCTGTATGAAAGTAAAGTACCTCTCCTGATTTTGTATCCTGTATTTACTCTTCAACATAGTAGTAAGGACATAGCCACTCTTACCTCTCCTGTTTTACTTTGTGTGTTTTTTAATCTCCTTCCTCAACTAAACAACGTATGTTAAAATCAAAGACATTTATTTTAACTCATCAAAATTGGTCTTTGCCACTATGTTTGTTTGCCTTTTTACCTGCTAAAACACGGAACTTGGAGTTTCATGAGTGAGACGTCTCTGGAAGGAAGGAGATCATTCGATATATTGTAATAACAGATCTCTTCCTGTACATGCTTCAAAACTGACTCAGAATTTGGAAAATGAAGAGCAATTACTTTTTAAGTGGGAGTTTAAGTAAAAAGTAAAAAAAATGTTTCACTACTTTATTTTGAAGTAGTAAGCTCCTATAAGGGTGAGTTTTGGTTGGTTTTATTTACTCCTGGATCCACATGCCTGGAATAGTGCCTGCAACATAGTAGGGGTTAGTTCAATAAATAAATTTTAAATAGATTAGCTACTTAACAAAAAAAATGTTGCAACTTGTTTACAATCTCTCAAAAGCAGGTTCCTTCATGCATAAAATAGCATCAACTGTGTAATTTGCCCCCACTTCCTCCTTTTGCAGAAGGCAACAAAGGAACTGTAACTTTTTACCTAGGGATCAAAGGTGTCAACCTATTGGCTCACACTACTTTAAAGTCTAGGATAAGTCCTTAGTTATTTTTAGATAATTTCTTTTGTTTCAAACTTGAAAAGAAGTATTCACAAAGATTACAAAATAAATCACTGATTCAGAGCAGAAAAATGCATATTACAAAGTTCAAAATAGATAATGTAGAGGCTGTGAGCTAAGCTTCCCAGAATACAAGTCAGATCTAGCTTTAGATACTAGAATGCTATATTGGGTCCACTTGGGGCACATTAGCGTAAAAGCAATGAGGATAACTTGGAGAACTGAGAGTCAGGAAAGGAAAAAAAAAACAATTTAAAAGTTATAGGGTGACCCATGCATTCTCAATACCTAAAACAGAAAGTCAAGAGGTAGAAAAATACAACCAAGTTGTAGCAATGGTAAATTGTAGATGGAGAAATTATGGGTAAATTTATTCCCACCCATAATTTTCTGTATTTCCAAATATTCTACAAGTATATGAGACTAGTGCAGTCAGAAAAAAAAATACACACACTTTTTAAAATGAGAAATGTCAATGATAAAAATTATATGATACATGGTGAAAACTTAAAGGATTAAGATTATGCAAAGAAGAGAAGGTTCATTGGTGACTTAACCATCTTCAGTGTTTAAAACAACCATTAACCTAAATGTATTACAACCCACATAGGATGGGCTTATTTCACACACACACACACACACACATACATGTGTATACATATAAATACACACTTTCACAGCCTATTCACATATACACATATTTATACTTAAAGGGAGTAAGGCTCTTAGAGAAAGGTCATACAAATGATGTGGGCAAAAGAGCACCTAGATAATTAGGGTATTGTTCATGGCAGCAACTCTCATATAGCAATGGGATGTGAAGAACATGAGCAAGGGAAAAGGATGTGCCTTTCCTAAGGGACACTGAAGAATCTCAGGAAAAGGTTTGTTTATTTAAAGGAGAAATGTTTAAAATAAAGGTTAAAATAGAATGCCCATTGTGCCACAATCAAGGTATACCCATAGAAGTGTCCAATATGTTAAAACTCCTTCTACAGTAGAAATTTGTTTGAGAATCCCTAGCCTCCCACTTTCAAGGGGAATGACTCTGAAGAGCACCAGATAATACAGGCACAAACAGTTATTCTCATGGGCTGGGGTGGGTGATCTGGAATTAAAGTCTTGTCAGAAAACAAAAAGAAATAGATCCAAAATTAAGCTTGTTTAGTCCACAAAACTGACTAAAACTGTTTCCTACCTATATATCTTGACCCGGAATTATTTGGAGCAATACAAACCAAAGCCTAGTGACCTCCCTGACCCATTCTGTGGTCGAGGAGTGATATTAATCTTAATAAACCCCCATTCAACAGCCATTTGTATCCAGTTTTTCTCTTTCCACTTGCCACAGGGATAGTAAATAAGAAATCAACATTATCCATATAATGAAAGCTGGCATCTCTCAAGTACCCTAATTGCATCATAAAGAAGAAATTCAAGAAAACATGCTTTTTCTCAGAGGAATTGCTTTACTAAATGGAATATCAGGAATGTTAACAGGTGCCATCATTAATCAGGGGAGATACTAGGAGAACATATGGGCTTTTCCAGGCTCTTAAAATTGCATTATGTAGGTAGCTGTCTCCCTTTGACCTCATGACAATGATATTAGACCACATATTCTAGGATTAGAGTAGTTGGGTTAATTCAAACTGTGATGCTGTTTATGGACCTAAAGTCCAAGCAGATAAGTTCAAGCAGATAATAAACACAACTAAGCCCAAACCTTATTCAGAATAGAAGTCTCTTCCAAGCTTTCCAATTTCCTCAAACAGTGCTACAACTGACAAACATGGCCAAAGAAAGCATTCCACAAACAGTTCAATGGGCATCATTCCTCAAAGAGGAATAGTGAGGATGTATTCAGCATCTACTACATGTCAGTGATTGTACTGAACACTTACACCCACAATTTCTCTGAGGTCCTGAGGCTGTCCATCTCTGGTTCCTCTCTCTGAAGTTAAACTTAGGGAAATTCAAAAGTTCCCGTAAGTCCCCCACCAAAAGTAGCCAGAGACATATCTGGAATACGTCCAGGAATAAGTCTAGTGCCAATCATTCAAAGAAGATGCAGCCCACAGAGGACAGTTGGATGGAAAGGACTGGAAAAGTGCTTTATTGTGCAAGGCCTGGTGCCACTTCCTTTCATCAGAGCAAATTCTGATGGAGTCCCAAACCTGAACCACTCTTCTCAGGGTCATGGACTTACCATACTTCGCTCTTATACACATTCATTCTCTCTCTCTCTCTCTCTCTCTCTCTCTCTCTCTCTCTCTCTCTCTCTCTCTCTCTCAGCTTTACTCTAGGAGGACAGAAATGGTGCACAGAATCAGTAAGAGGTGACAGAGATCAAAGGATAGCATCACCCTGCTTGCTCCAAAGTGTTAGCCCTAAAACTATACTGTTACTCTCACTTCCACCCACAACCCTTTTATTTTCTGTTGATTATTGAACCTTGACCAGAAAGCTTTCCCCATCCCATTGCCCTTCTCTCCACTCCATCTCTCTTTCCCTATCCCGACCCTTCTAACTGCATGTGCATTCACACACATCCTTATACTCACATACACTCTTACAACACTCATGCACATCTCTTTCACTTCAGAGTACATCAAGTACTCAATCTGAGAAAAGAAAACTGTCAGACCTCACTGAGGCCATACTCATGTACCCTAAGTCAGAATTCAACTTGGTTTGGAGGTGGTTTCAATTTTATTAGTTTCACAGTCACTAATCCATACCACTCAAGAATCAATTTCAAATACCTTTTCTATAAATGGAGTTTTGACAGTCCAAGTTTAGGACCGACAATAAAATGAGATGGAATTCCTTCTATACCGCTTTTGTGAACATGGCCTGTTGGCAAAAGATTCTTAAAGTAACTCTTGCTGCCAGTTTCTCCTTGTTCTCCACACCTCTGAAACCTGAACCACGTGGCTGCCCATCAAACAAGACACACACATTTTGGCGGAAGCAGCAATGCACCCTCTGGGTGGAAGGCCCCATAAGCACCGGGGAGCCCCTCTTAAAAAGTCAGCATTGCCTCCGCTATGTGTCCTTCCTGTCCCCTAACGCCACATCGCACTGCCTGCTGCTCTCTTGCATTTGTCTGGGTAGCAGGCTCTCCTGGGCGGTCCTGAAGAGATGTGAGGGCAAAGCCTCAAAGGTGGGAGTTAAAAGTTTACATGCAGCAACAGGGCAGCCATATCCTTCTGCTTTCCCCTTAAAATCAAGCATCACCTTATCGTTTCCTCACCAAGATTAACTCCTGCTTCCTGAAGAGTATTTCTGAGGTAGAAAGCAGAGGTGGTGAAAAAGGGGGCAGCTGAAAAGTCCAATCTGTCAAGCTCCATTTTAGAAGAAAGGAAAACTGAAAAGTGAACGTATTTAACATGAGCCATTTCCTGCACTCAGGAGGGAAGAAAGCGTGCTAGTCACAGTGTGCAGAAGGGGATCCGCACTGGTGTTATCTCTGACCTGCAGCTTAGCCCCAGTGTCTCAGCTGCCAAAAAGCTCCCATTCAATGTTGTGCTGAGTTCATCAATGCTCCACGTGTCAGGATCCTAACAGGAAAAAGCAAGACAGACAGTCTCTCCATTCAACCGCCTGGGGACCCCATGACAACTAAAATCCCCTCACAGACCGTCCATATCAACCTTCGGCAGGTCAGAGCACGCAACCCCTTCAGAACCACAGGCCCAGGCCCACACCCTTTCCCCTTGTCAACATTGTCACTTTAAACAGAACATCAAGCCTTATCACGAAACCTGAAGTAAGTATGACAATTAAGATGGATTGCAAAGCCTGCTTGTGCTTTACAATTAACAATCACTTGGCAGCGGGTTCCACACAACTGTTGGGGGGTATGGCAAGAACTTTATCCCTGCTTAGTGCTGCATTAGCATATTCAGTAGGCTGCAAGACATAATTCCTAAGATATGAACATATTTTTGTCTTTTTAAAAAATCTGCTATTAAACCATAACGTGGAGAAACTCTGCACCAGGCAGTCCACGTGCAAGCACCAAGATGGAGTTGGGAAAAAGAGCAAGCAAAAGAAATGTTCTCTGCACACTGATAAAGACCTGAACCCAGCACTGCTTCCAGTCACGGGTCTGCTAGAACACCATGGCTCCTTCCTGTCTGTGACAGAACTCAGCAGGGGGGCGGGCTGCTGTTGCCCCTCAGCTGCTGGCATCAGGTGATCACTCTGTAACAGCATAGCTACATACTTTAAACCCAAATATGAAAAAAATAAAATCAGACCCTGAGATGACCCTAGTGGTTACTTAGCAAACTATACCTTTTTCACAGAAAGCACTTCTTGATTCTCAACCTCTGAGTAATAAGACACTGATAAAAATCACAAAGGCACTTTAATTCAACAAATGTGAGGTCTCTTCCTCAAACTTTCCACTATTTTCCCTTACTTGCAGAGTCCCGTATGCCACACTGATGGAGAAAGATCCGGGAGCCCTGAGACTAGACCAAACCTTACCAGAAGCCCAACCCAACCACTGTCCCAAGCTTCTCTTGTGTGTTTGTTGAGTAGGTTCAGCCCTAGAGTCCAAGTATGCCCCAGTGGGGGCTGATGAGGGAAAGAAACATAGCCAGATCTTTCTGAGATAGCCAGGACTTTGTCTTTCTTGACATCTGGGTTGCAAGAAGGCAGGATATCCTGCCAAATATATTACAGCTGTGAGACCTACCTTGTGACTTAAAACACTGCTGAAGCTGAAAAACACAGAAGACTTAGTGTATTGTCTGGGAAAGCAAATTTACCCACTTTTTACCTCTTTTCTAAAAGAAAACACACACAGGCATGCATGCCTGCCTGCCACCAGTTTAGCTGAGCAGCTCTCCAGTTGCATAAAAGGAAGCATATGAAAGTAACAAATGCAATTTAGCCTACAAAGTCTCTCTTCACCAACCCAGAGAAGTGGCAGATTAAAGCACCTGGCAGTCCTGGCACGCCGAAAGAAAATTGAAGCTATGACAAAACAAAACAGGTGTACAGGTATAAAACTTCTGCTTTCCAGCAATGCCCCTCTCTTCACTGGAATGCTTTGACAGGTGCAGAAGTTCAAGTTACAGTGAGGAAGTGGCAAATAAATACACAGCATTAGCGTCTGACGTGCTTGCTGAGCACCGGGGATGTTAATAACTGGCAAGGTACACTAATCTCTGATTGCAACATTTGGTTTACCTTAATCTGGAGGGACAGCTGTATTAAAGAGGGAATTATACTAATCAGTTCAAGGCCCTTGCATATAAAACTTCCCATTAGGCTTAAAGTACACCAGCTTATGCTCATTCTCTAGGAGCCTTACATCTGGTTCTGAATAAGGCTGCCTCTCATTTGCAAGGTACAAACTGAAAACAAGGGGGAGTGGGGCTGGCAGTTGCTGGAGGATGGGTGATAGAAGAGCATGCTGCTAATTCTTTGAAATTTTTAACAGCACAAAACTAGCTTGTAGGCATCTTAATACTAAAAGGGAGAAAAAAGAACATGTATTATCAACCCTAGGCCATTTTTTCCTGTTACCGGAGGTGACCAACATAAAATAAAATTGATGATGTCAGTCAAAAACAGCTAAGCACAAAGCTTGGCTTTGTTATCTTAAGTCAGAAGGTATGATAGGCCATGCCATATGGCTCTAATCCGCCTCTATCTCCCATCACCTAACAGGAAACCTTCATGTAGCATGACCTTATTTGGCTGGTTCCAGGTTAGGGCTGCCCAAAGGGGATTTTTCTGTTTCTGCTATATCCAAAGGTTTATGTTGATTTTTTTCTGAGCCCTGCAAACTATAAATCCAACTGATTACTCTGCACTCTTTTGCTTGACTGAGCCTTTACAATCAGACATCCCCGTTAACAATAAGCTCCTAATGAATCAAACATCTATGGCATTAGTTTCACCTAGCTGCCTCTTTCCCATGCACTGTGCCGCTTTGTCAGACCTGGTTTGATGAGAAAAGCTAGTGACACTTGCTGCACCTATTGATAAACAATTCAGTAATGAGGGGCATAACAAAAATTACCTAAAACAACCTGATGAAAAATGACAGGCAAGGCTTATCCCATCACTCAATAGCAAAGGGAACTCCGGTTTCATGTAGGGAAAATAACGGAGTGAAGCAAAATTTCCTTCTTTATCAAGGAGTCCACTTTTGATTGTGTTTATGAAGAGATTAAATTTTTCAGTGATATTTGGTTTTAGATTATGTGACTCTCAATAACATTAGGAACTCATAGAATTCAGGATGCTTGCTTTTCAACTTGCTGAGATTAACTCCCTGCTTTCTCTACTTAAACTTTCTGAGTAACCAAACTAATACCAAGATTTTCACTTTATTTCTTACATGTGACTTTAGTCATTGAGAAACTCAATAGTACAAGCACTAATAATTAGGGAAATATAGTGAAGGCACAAAGAGAGAAATTCAAAAATACAAGAAAAAATTTTTTAGCAAAGTAGAAAAAACTTCATGGACAAAATCAGATCCCTGAGAGGAATAACTTAACCTTACCATGGACATTAAAGTTCCTTTTAGTGGGGTCACCCGGAGGCCCTTTGCAACTTCGAAACAGACTTATGCCCAGGGGAGGCAAGGCTCTGGTGAAAGCTTGATTCAAAGACAGAAATGTGTGGGTTTTGCAATTGTGTGGCAGCATGTTGGGAGGGTTTCCATCAGCGCACAGATGCACTCGAAAATCAAATATGGACATGGGGAATGTTTTTTGGAGATGGAAAATGAGCGCTGATGACATGTTTATACTTCGCAGATGGATCCAGTACAGAACCATTTTTTGTAAAGAAACAATATCCACCATTTGCTAAAAAAAATTTTTTTGAGTAGCTACAAAATGGTGGCACAAAAAGTGAATATTCCCATCATACACACTCCACCTGTTCCTTGGTCTTACAACTGTCTTCCAGCCTGATGGTAACCATTGACTGTTGTAGTCTTATTTTTTCTCAAATGTTATCCAAAAGAATATGAAAAAAGAAACACAATACACAAAAGCAGTTGGAAGAACAAAATGATTTTAAATTAATTTGCTACATATGAAAAATTGGAAATGACAAATGTTATTAAGTAACAAATGATGAATTTAATTCTGAAAAAGTGTATTTTCTTATTGGCACATTTTCTCCTTAAATTTGATACCAAATCAATTCTAAATGTTTTCTATGTAGAGTCCAGAATGTCTCCTTTATTCCTTCTTTTGACCCAATTTAAGCCTATTAAATATCTGAATCTCTGGAAACTACAAACACTAATCATGGTATTAATGTTATATGATGCCCTATTGTTGATACATTATAATGATACATAGTTTATAATTATAAATATCAATTATGACAACCTGGAAAGTCACAATGTGTATAGGGTATGTGTTTATAAGAAGGTAATTTAAAGCATTTAACTGCCAAATAACACTATTGATAATACTGTAAACTTTGTTCAGTAGAAAATATCAGAATACATCAAATCAATTTATTGTCACCATCAGTAATATTGACTAGCTATTTCATGTGTGAATTATTGATAAAAGTGACCCACTTCAAAGATGTAGAGATTGTATAACAATAAAGAAGCTGTGATTATGAAATATGAAAGTTAATAGTTTAATAATTTAAAATAAATTCCAGACACATTTCATACTTGATAAGTATTTTTAAGTGTTTCAAATAATATATGACATATTAAAATTCATTTTTCTTAGTTTTGGTCAGTCAAGTTAACTTTATCTGATCTATATTCTTAACCTACTAGTCAATCTTATTTTTATTCTGAGAAATAGTCTGAGGTTAAGAATTAGAAATAGAATATGAATCCCCAAAATGGTCAAACAGCCTGGGACTGGATAACAAAATCTTGAGAATACACATAAATCGATGTGTTCTCTTGGCCCTGTAGTTTCTGGCAGTTCACCAAACCCCAATCTGCAGCTCCACATTGTATAATCCTAACACCTTGTTATCATCCTGGAACTAACAAAAGCCTGTGCACACTTCTCTATAAAAAGCAAGTGTTCACCTTATTGCTGGATTTTTGACACATGTGAATAAAACTGAAATTTATTTTATAAATTCTTAATTGTTTTGTGCCTACCCATCAAAAAACAGAAGTTTTGGTCAAAGGCTTAATGTGTTCTTAGAGTTCTGCAGAAAATGTTACCACTCTACCTAAGTTAAACTTATTAAAAGTTGAAACAGCCAAGAAAAATGAAAGCATATCCTTCCAATTAAAGCACTTATGTAGTTATGTTTTTAATCATCGTTCAACAAATCCATAGAACATAGAGCTGGGGAAAAAATTAGTGATCATTTGTTTCAATTCCTTTATTTAAAATACTAGGAAAATGAACTCTGAGAGGTAATAGGACTATTCAAGTTCACATAACTAAAGTGTGTGGGAAAACCATGTTTTCTGAGGCCTATTTTATTCCATCAGAGCATTATTTGCAAATCTTGTAATATTTAGTTATAATGGACTAATTTAATGTTATTAGTCACTTATTCTCTAAGTACTATATCATGTATCAGATTACATAATGATGGAGTGTTAGAGATTAGCACACTTAGAGAATAAGTGAATAATAAAATAAAAAATTAATAATATTCTACCAGTACCTAAATTGTTAGCTGGACATAAAGTCAGAACCCCTTTATAATCAGTAGACAGTTTGTCAAAGAGTAAGTTATGTAATAATATTGTAAAATCAGGTCCCGGGTAACAAGCAGAAGTTATAGAAGGGTGCTGTTAACCAAAGAACAACTCAAGTTATAGAGTCCCTGTACATTATTCTGGCCTCTGCCTAACTCTCTAGCAGAGAGATCAAGGACAAACACTCACCCTCTAATCCTAACCATGCCACTTCTCATTCATAAAACAAAGAACTGGAGACCTTTTCTACATCAAAGTCAATATTGATTTGCAAACTAGTCAAAAGGTCAGTTTTTCAAAGCTTGAATTTATGATGGTCCACTATTCTCACTATGATTCTAAATGGGGAGAATGGCTGATATTCTCAAGTCATCCTTACTTAACAGAATTGAAGCAATTTTTCTGAGCTTAAAGTTTAAAGGCTATCTCATGAGAATGTTGGGATGCATCCCAAAGGGCTCATGGGTATCTGAGTCAAAGCTGGTGGGGATCCATGGCTTGTCGCCTCTCTCCCTAACCTCTGGTAGTTATAAGTGATATACATGTAAAAAGGAAATGTTTCTCTCTCCTAGGACATGGGTTCATCAGACTGTCATCTGGGGCCCCAAGAATCAAAGAGTTCTGATTCAAATGGTGTTTGGTATTAGTGCTGAGAAGAAAATGCTTCCATTGGTGAAAGTTAAAAGCCACAAATGTTTGTCTATTGATGATACTGAACACTTGATCATTCACATACACTTCTTTATAATTTAGGACAGTTATCTAGCAGCTCTACGTTGGTTGAGTGCTATTACCCAAAGAATGGTTTAAATATAGACAAACTGAATACTGATTGGCTTTAGGCATTTTGGGAGAAGATGCCTTGGCCTTTCCTAAAATCTGTCTAAGAAATATTCTGGGTGGAGTCTGTTCCCACTGTCAGGGTTAGTTATGTAAGTGTGTATGTGTCTAATATTTCTAATTGGATCAGTTGCATAGTTTATGGTTGTTTATATATATTAACTGTAGTGATTCATGTATCCTAATTCTAATTTGGATTCAGGCTAAGCAACCCGCTTATATCTAAACACATAATAATTATATTATTTTCTGTTTTACATTTTAAGGTATCCATTGAAATTCAGCCAATAAAAATAATTTAATCTGTAGGCAATGAGAAGTTTAGTTCTCAGGTACAAAAAAACTTTAAAAAGTTTCTTTTAGACAATGATACACATGTTGAGGTTCCTTCCATTTGTATCAGTTCTGAAAATATTCCCATCTAACACATTGAATGGCAGAACATTAGATTCCCTTTTATAGTTTTATGATCCAATAGACAGAACTTACTTTGGGTTGTAACTGAGCTCCCATCACTGACCAGGAAAAGACTGAGTTACATCTAATGTTGTTATTTGTCTTTGGTGCGGCTAATCCTGCCAGTGATGGTGGCACTAGTGCTGTGGGTAGTTTCTACTTTCACTCCCGAGGGGCTACCCATTACTATAATTGCCAGAAGAAACCACCAATAAGCAGCAAAGCACAAAAAAATTGCATATGTTTATCCTTTTTATTGTTCAAAACTAACAACCTCATGAGGATTTTAGAAACTGTCAGATAGTTGAACTCTTAACTGCATGGAAATTTGCAAGTTGGGGATTCAATCAAAAGTGGTTTCATTGTAAAAGCAAGTTCAGGTGAGGTGAGCATGCATGAAGTACTCGGTAAACCATATGACTCGGTTTTGGTGGTAGGAACGGTGGCAGAACTCTCTTCTGACAACAGGAAAAGTAAACCTTGATGGAAGCAGAGTGCCCAGTCATAGAATGGGGAGATAACTGTGGTGCTGGGAGCAAAAGACCATCAGGAGCATCCTCACTGGGGTGTCCCTGAACACAGGGCCTGAAACAAGGAATTCAATGCATGTTGGTTATCCCTAGAAATAGGTGGCAGAGGATGGAAACAACGAGGCAGGCAGGATTGGGGCCAACCCACATAATGTGCCATCAGGGTACATAAGATGCCTGTTGTTGAAGATGGGCCCTCTGAGCAGCATGCCAAGTGCTTCTCAGAAATGCCCGTCTAAAAGATATGTGGCTGGAACATTTATCCACAGGCTCCTGTCTCCTATCAGGCTGCCCCTGAGGATGTCAACTCCCCCACATTTCTACAACAAGCTTCAGGAAGCATATTGAGCGGGCTTCTACAGTTCTGGAAAAGGCTCTAAGGCAGAAATTAGAAGACTCAAAAAGTGTTCCAGAGTCCTGGGCTTCCCAGGGACTGTCCACTCCTTGAAGCTGTGGATGAAATTAAAATGGGGCTTAGGGGACGGGAAACAGGGTTTTCAAATTGTTGTGCTACAGAGAGTCCTCATTGACAGCATCTGACAAATGCTGAGGAAAAAATTAAGGACAGTGAGAAATTGTCATGGACTGAATGTTTATGTCACTCAAAAACTCATATGTTGGAGTCGTCATACCAAATTTGATGGTATTAGGAGGTGACCTTTTGGGATGTGATTAGGTCACAAGTGTGGAGCCCTTATGAATGAGATTAGTGCCCTTATAAGGAGCGAAATGGACCAGAGTGCTCTGCTCTCCACTGTGTGAGAACACAGGAAGAAGACACCATCTGCAAACCTGGAAGGGGGCCCTCACCAGAATCTGACCATACTGGAGCTCTGATCTCAGACTTCCAGCCTCCAGAATGATGAGAAATGTCTGTTGGTTATAAACTGCACAGTTTATAGTACTTTGTTCCAGCAGCCTGAACTGACACGCTTCAAAGAGAAATCTGATTTTCTGTAAGTTTTAGCTCAGCTTCTTTCATGTCAACTAGATTATCATAAACAGAATAAAATAAAATAAAATATGCAAGGACATAGAATCTTTCCTTTCCCAGAAGGCCCTACCAAAATCAGAATTATAAGGGTTTTGAACTTATTACCTATGTAGTCACAACACCGCCCTGAAAGGAAAGATGTGGCTTCAGAAAGCTAATATATTCTCATTGCATCACTCACTTCTCTTTCTCTGTAACCTCCAAACACCTCTGTCAGAGCCTGGTCAACGTAGATGGGCTAGAACCCCTCAGCCACCTTCTCCGAGGTCTCAATTGCATTAGTCAGACAGGAATTATTATACTCGAAATGACAACTCACAGCTTGCCCCGGGAACATTATGGGGAAAGTTAAACTCAGCAATAATAAGTTAAAAGCCTTTGGTTTCTATCTGAAAGCTGCATGCTGGCTGCCCTACCTAATATGATAGTGAATGGAAACTGATCTATAAATGATAATTTATAATTTATAAATTACTAACCCATCCATTCAATGTGTCATTGCAATATCAGAGTATCACCTAGGTTTCCAAGACAAAATGCAAGCACTGCATGGGACATACTTATATTAAAAAAAGTTTTCACTATTTATCAGAAACTCAAATTTAACTAGAAATTCTTGATTTTCACTTGCTAAATCTGGCAACTTTTGTGCTGCCACCAGACAGGTATACAAAGAAAGCAGCTTATTAAAACAAGACAGTAAGTGTTCTGGAATGTTGTGCTAAAGGCTCTAGAACTTTTCAGTAGCAGCAATATTTCAATAAATTAACGTGTGAATTAACTAAGAATTTACATATTGTTTTCTTAGGCATATTTCTAAAAACTTTTCAAAGCATTTCAATAATTTATTTTGTCACAATATGGCAATTTATACATTGTAAAAACACTGTGATGATAAACAGAAAAACTCATTTCAAATCATTTCAACTGAGCTTGCAAAAGACCCTGATGTACTTATTAACAGTCAAATACACATAGTTTTAAATGTTTTCATATGATTCACCTACATAATCTCCAATAAATAAAATGTAAATCAACTTCTAAGTCCAAGAACAGTTCTTCAGAATTCTTCGATGAAGAGAAACATTGAAAAACCACAGGCAGAGTCACTTTGCTTGAGTTGCAAGAGTCTTGTTCCAGCTCACCTTCCAAAACAATTTCCTTCAAGTAGAAATCTTCTGACAGTTCCCGCTTAGAATGGCAAATAATCCCTGCCTTTTCATTCATTCACTCATTACCTCTCTAAAAAGAAAATGTGCAGTTATCAGAATTTTAATCCATTAGTGCTCCAAGAGTGTTTTAAATGCAAACCTGTAAGAAGAAAATAAAAACAAATCAAAGTTAATTGTGACTGGCTGTAACAAAATGCTTAAATCAATAGGAGGATAGCTCATCTGCTCATCATTTACGCACATTACCTGGGAGACCAATATCTCCTGCTGGGCCTGATTTTTGATACAGATATGCCTTTACTGAATTTTCCAGACACAGGGTGAGGGAGCCCAGACTGCCTTCTCTGACTGCCCCCTCATTATCCTCTTTGCTCCTAATAACCTATTCACTTATCCTTATTTTTTTCTGTGTTGTATATTCTTCTTTGCAGGGGTGAGTGGTCATGAACACAAGGGACGCCAGGGAGTTATAAAACTATTAAGAAGCACAGGGCCTTCCTGCAAAGCAGGCAGAAGGAAGCACCATATCGGTCTTTGAGTTACAGCCTCTTCTTGACCAGGCTCCTCAATGACTACTGTGACTTTCAAAACCCCCCAAAGTAGAATGCATCTCCTTTCACAAGTCATCCCTTGAAAAAAAATGTTGTTGTTAAGGTATTAGACACAAATTAAGAAAAATAAAATCCTCTAATTTGTAAGTATTGAGTGTGTCCAGGTGAAATACATGGGAAAACAGCAGTGGGCTGTTGGAGCCTCTGGTTTGTGAAAACCATGCACGCTTCTACCTTCTAGTCAATAAAGGCTGATGTTGTGTTAGGATGAAGACAAACTCAGTTCCAACCCTCTGCTGCCTCTCTACAAATGCCCGTCACCATGGCCAGCATCCCCAAAATGAAATGTGAAATGTATCTGCCATTGAAAGTTCATGTGCATCTCTGAACCAAGCACACACACCAAATTTGAATCTGTTTGGACAAGATGATTGTATGGATATATTACCTTATTTTTTTGACAATTATCCAAATGAAAATCTTGCAACCATATGTTGTTGTTGTTATTCATGATTTCCACAGTGGGGGGCGGGGCTCAAAAACTTTTGGAAAAACTAATTTTTCTTATTCTATTTCACAATTAAATGGATGATGTGTCACTGCTATCACCATATATTTACTGGCAATTATCCCCTTTTAGCTGTCTAGCTATGTTTTTTTTTTGACTTGTGTGTGTAGGTTACCTAATAGAAAAGTAAAGAGATGACCACATGTGTACAGCACATCATGCACTAAACCTACATTATATTTATAGCCAACTCACCCAAATAAGCTAAGTGTGTGAAAGTTAGAAATATAGTTCCCAGTTTAAAATGGGAGTATAAATAAACATGGAAAAAAGCCTAGAATACAGTAGGGGAAAACAGTGTAGAGCATAGGATGACTAGAGGAAAACTGTGATGCTGCAGGAAAGGGAAAAGGATGAGACACATCCAATAGCCAGCTTCAACGCTGTCAACTGGCTGTCGGTATGTGTTCCACCTACCACTTCCTCAAAGCATCCTTTCATTATTTTTTTTTAGGAAAGGACATTCATGACCAATAACAATGTTACAATGATAGTAAGCATAGGATTTAAGATACATTTTTTAAACCACCTTTAACAAATATTAAAAAACCACCAAGGGGTTGGGCAAGGGGGGTAGTGGGGAGGTAGATACCTAGCTCAAGGTTTTATTTAGGGATGGTTCCACTTTTTCACTCACTGCCTGCAAATCAGCATTTTTAGTGGACAAAGGACTCAGCAGCGGCCTTATGATTGCTTCTTTTCAAATGGTAATGGCTATCCTAACTCCTCTGCCAGGTTTTTCTTACCAGAGCACAAATTGCAGTTTACAAGGCTCTGAGGGGAAAAAAAAAACCTTAGCTGAATATCTTTTTTTATTCGACAAACTGACATGTAAATTACCCTTTAAGTGCTCCACTCTAGGGCTCTGATCATCTCCTAATTGTCACAGTCAATTGTAGCCAACAGTCTCTTCAATCCCAAGCGCTTTGACAACAAGCGCAAGGATCAAAGCAGAATCAGCTCCCTTCAATATCCTTCTGTTTAGGATGCTACAAAACGCCTGAAAAGGAAAGGTGTAAGGGCATTGCTGTAGAGGAAACTGAGAGTAGCAAGTATTACAATAGTCATTTTCTCCATCTCTAAAATTATGCTATATAAGCTGCCGTGATCTCTAAACACATGTACAGAGCAAACATATAAACCTCCCTGGCAATTAATATGTTCTTAAGATTATACTAATATGTGAGCTTAACAAACAACACTGTCCCCTCAGCTTAGGAAAACTATGACACAGTTATGGGATAGCAATCATTTCATAGCAGCTTAGCATCAAAAACTATTATCAAACATTCTGTATTAGAGCATTAATTCCAAAGCCTAGTTTGTATTACTTACTTTGGCGTCAGGATTCACTGCTCCCCCCAAACAAATAGCCCATTGAAACTTCTAGAGTTTCTTTTAATTAACCCAGAAATGTCCAACTGAAAATATGCCCCCAAATAAATAAGAAATGTAACAGGAAAACTAATTTCAGAAGACTGCTGCTTCCCTTACTAGAGGTAACTCCGTCTTATTGCTTTACTGGGAACAAACTAATTAAAAGTCATTACATGATCTAGAAACATGATTCCTAAATAAGATGTGCTTACTAGGATCATTACTTAACACAATATGACAATTCTTTCTAACTGAGGTAGTTATCGTACATCACTAACTTCTTCAAGAGATTATTTATGCTTTTCTAAATAGATAAAAATCCATTCTATTAAACATAACAATATAAATACTTTAATTTGGAGGAAAGAGAAACTTTACTAATAAATCTGTATAAAACAGTCACTTCAAAAATAACCTGAAAGTTGTCAGAAAAAAATGACAAATGGAAAGAAATCAAAGGTGCATGTGACACTCCCACTACAGCTTGTTTGTCCCCTTGTCCCCAGGTATCACACACAGGCAGTGTGTAAGGTCACACAGTGATTGACAGCCTTCCTATGCTGACGGAAAGAACTGAAAAAAAGAGGCACACACAGCCCAGGTTCCTTTCTCAGCTCGTTCATTCAAATTCCCCTCTCGGGGGTTTCCCATCCTCCCCTCAATTTCACCTTGAATTCTCAGGTTTGATTGAAGAGCTTCACAGAAGGGTCTATTACAGATTGAGGAATGATCCATTTCACATCTGAAGCTCCAAAGAGCTACTTGTGAGGAGTCTTTGAGTGCATTTATCTCACATGTGAAGCTTTCTGCAAAATCAATATGGGTATTTTTCAGTTTGACAAGTCAACATGAAATATCACATAATGATAGAAAAACAGAGTTGTACATTTGAACATACCCAATACAGTTATCTATGACAAAGCTTATAGTTATTACTCATGGATATCCTTGAGTATGCCTAATCTAAATGTGCCCTGATAGCTGGGCTGAAGTGCATGGAAAGAGAAACTGACTGTCACTGTATTTATGGCTCCTCTGTCCTAATTAGCCAGGTTTTGTGGTGCAGGGAGAGAATGGACAGGAATCACAGCCTTTGTTTCCAATCTGAGAGTGATATGAGAAGTGGGAAGAAAATAACCAGAGGTGAAAAAGAGGAAGGAAGCAGACAGAAGAACTCTAAAGAACTTCAAATTTAACTAATGGGCAATAAGTGAACAAAATGGTCACCCAGAGAACAGCAGCCATGTCTCAAATTGCCACAGCCAACACAGCAAGCACTAGCAGAATAATGGACACATTCGCTTCAGTGTCTTATGATCTTTGACTGAATTGCAGGTCCATTTTACCATCTGCAATGGCTTGAGGAAGATAATTTAACTTCTCTAAATCTCTGGAGGGTTTTTTTTTAAATCTTGAAGTGAGATTAATCCGATTTATCTTACAAGGTTTTGTGAAGATTAAACAAGATGATGCATACAGCACCTGGTACATGGAAAATATTCAATTATTGGTAAATATTGATGAAATTATTAGTTTCCTTAACCACAAGGTCCCTAGGGTTCTAATCCAGTGCCATTTCTACTGTTCCCTGGATCTTTTCCACATTCTTTGATGTCCCCAAGTTGTAGATGACAGTTTTTCTCAAAGAGTGTGCCCACCACATTAATTCTGTTGTAGGTCCTGGTAGAGGAGTGTCTTAGAAACACTCTCCCTCCAACCTGGAAGTCTGTCCCCATCAACCAAGAGAGGGAGACAGAATCAGATGGGGTTTTGAGAAAGGAAATGAATCCAGGTCTAGAGACCATATCAGCTGATCAATGCAAGCAATAAATGAGGTAAGAGTTGTAGCACATGGTTTTTATTCATGTGCCAATATTTTATAATTGAAACTGGGATTATCACTATATACTCCTCCATAGAAAGGACCTTAAAAAAATAACTCTCAAGAGTATATTGGCAGCCCAGATTCAGTTAAATAGGTCACTATAACAGCTTATTCTTTTTCCATTATATTTTCCTTTAGCCCATCACTACCTAAGTAATATTAATACCATCTGTATGTTATTATTTGTGCTTGGATCAACTAATTTGGAGATTGCTTAAGACATATTTTTTAATTTAGGTTAACTCTCCCCACCACTAAGAATAAGCCCAGAGTAGGTGAAACACATGAATTTAGAGACATGAAAACATATATTAATATACAAATTAAAAAGCATCATTATAAATGCCGTTGAAGCTTAAAAACTCTTACCCTATGTTTCAAAGTCAAATAACTAAATATAAATGTCTTTGTATTTAATTAATTCAACCAATATGTATCAAGAACTTACATGCAATATTATTCATTTTTAGCTACACTACTGTTCTCCATTATTAAAATTAAGTATAGTTTTCAATCCAAAACCAAATTAAAATATTTCATTAAATGCTGATATAGAATTACAAGAACAAATTGAAACAATTTCCTACTTAAAAAGGGTATTTCCTTGAAATTTTAAATTTATTTGTTTTGGACTCAAAATACATTTTTAGCAAGGAAACAAGTTTATAAATGATAATTAAGTTCCCAGATTGACACATAAAAACCTGTTTAATGTAAAATATACCTGAAACACACTAGAACCAAGCCTTAAGTGACTCTAGGTAGTAAGGTCTACAAATTTAACCCTGTAGAAGTTTAAAAGTATCATCAAACTTTGAGTTTCTGAATTTTGAGACATCAAGCAAGAGGTCTGATAGAAAGATGGACCATCCACATATTCATATCATCACTGCTCTCATCATGTCCACTGAGTCAGCACCATCATCATCATTATTGTGTCATATTTCATCCATCACATTAATGCATGGTAGCCGTGAAGATGATGGTAGCCAATAAGATGGCATCTCATCATCCTCCCTTTTTAAATAAGTGATGGAGAACTGTACCAAAGTGTGAGGCCCTCACTCTCTCTCGCACATAAACCTCTTCCATGGTGTCCATTTCCCAACCAGGACCCTCTGCACTTTTTAAATGCTTTCAAGTTAAGAAAATGAAATTTGTGAGGTATCACTATTCACATTTCAACATCACCTCCTCCTGAACTTTGCCTTGTACTGTGGTCACACCCGACCCTGTAAGCACAGCTTTGAACAGTCTAGAAAAGAGGATAGTTAAGGACCTGTTAATACATCCCTTTGGTGTGCTGGTCCTAATTGAGTCACAATGTTGAGGTAAATATTTTCCTTTGGAATATCTCAATAGATAGTAATTTCACAATATCAGTTATTTACATGTTTCAAAAGTTATCTTCCTTCATTATCAGGGTTTTCTGCCTTATTCCATTTCTGGTTTTGATTTTGATTGTAAACCTTCCTACTAAAAATATTCCTAGACCAAAACAGCTGATTTGGTCTCTAGCCCAGGATTCTTTTCCTACTCAAAACAAAGACAGGAGTGATACCTTCCTTTTAAGGACTGCAGGTGTGCCATTAAGTCCTATAGTTCAACTAAAAATAAAGATAAAAAATAAATAAACCCTCACAATGAACAATCATTCCTGCCAATTGTTCACACTTTGGAGTAAATACATAGTGCCCTACAGTTTGTAACTCACCTAAATGATCTCTGGCACCATCAAACTATAATCACAAAACATATACAAACCCCCCTTCTAAACTGAACTGGGGGGAGGAGGAAATGCAAAGTTACTGTGTAATGGGTACAGAGTTTCGATTTTGCAAGATGAAAAATTTCTGGAGCTCTGTTGCACAACAATGTGAATATTCTTAACACTACAGAACTGCACACTTAAAATGGGTAAGATGGTGAAGTTTATGTTATTCTTTACCACAATTCAAAAATTTTTAAATATAGAAGTAATGTAGTGAAACCGCTTGAAAAAACTAGTACATTAATTCAATAATAAATAAATAATTGTGGATCATCTTCAAGAAACTGAATTAAGGATACCCTAATTTCTAAGTGCTAAGCAGCCAGAATCTGAGATTTCAATCCTAATTTTTTTTCTATGAAAGTACTTCCTGCAAAATCATCTATAAAGTGTTTAAATCAAAATAGGCTAACATTTGACTTAGGAGGGATGACACATGAAAATGCTGGTCAAAACTAAATAAACCAATGAAACTCAGATTATAAAATTTCACTTCTCTTCTGAAAGATTCAAACAGTGAAACACAAGGAAACCACCACTCCCAGGTGCTCTGTTCTGAGTCTGTACCTACCACACATTGTCACCCTTTAGAATCTCAAAATTGCACTTAATTTTCAGTGGACCAAGCAAAAGTTGAGGCTCACTGAGACAAAAATACTGGAACCCAAACCAAACTAGTTTCCAGTGGTTTCTCTGTTTTTGTAACAGTAGTTCCACAGTATCGTAACACTCACTTTCTTCAGGGTTGATATTTTTAAACATTTCATATCTTTTTTTTAAAGTTCCATCACAAAATAAAGATTTTTTCAGGATTCAGGGTCATAATGCTCTGTCTGAACAAGTTGAGCAAATTTACATTTATCCCACACAAAGTGAGAAGGCAGAAGTAGACAAAATAAGACTCGAAATAATGAGGGAAGTTTATGGAAACCACTTAACTTAAAATCCCACCTCATATACACAGAATAAAATTAATCAAAAGCAAAAATAGATGGCTACCTTTTTACAGTAAGATCCCTGAGATAAAGTGACAGGATAAAAGCTAATAAAAATGGTGCGCTGATTTAAAAAACTTATTGGAATTTTTCTCTCAAAATGTACTCTATTTCAATCATTCAGTCATCTACTGGTTTATTTTTAACATTTAATCTTACATTCTTATAGTTTATTAGATTAGGGGTAGCAAATCCTTACAGTCCAGTGTGAATTTGAGGCTTGTAATAATATTAATAGTTTTAATAGTAATACTTACCTATGACTAACATATCTTGCCATTTACATTATCTCCTTAGAACAAACATATGAGGTGAGTACTGATATCCCTCTGAGACATGAGGAAACTGAGGCTTTGAGAGACTAAATAACTGGGCCAAAACCACACACTAAAAAATGCTGTGCTCTTGACCACAATCTCCCCTGCATCTTGATGAGCTGTTATGAGTGCAGCTTCATTTCAGTGTGGATTATTCTTCTACATCATCTGTTACCAACTCTTCCTTTATTTATCTTTTGATAAATGAGTTCCCTCTTGCTTTGGGGTCTCCTATTGCCCAATAGTTCCTGAATAGAAACCAACTCTTGCACACAGACATTTGTTCTGATTGATTCCACGACTGAACCAAATGTGGTCATTGGCTAACATGGCTGTCGAGCAGCAGCAGCAGGTCTCTTGGTTGCACTGCTACCTCTCCAAGTATTCACTGAGTAATCAGGTTACAAACCATTCACTACAGAGAGCAGCATCCATAGAGACATGTATTTGGAAATCTACTTGAGTTCAGGACTATAATCACTAGCAGTTCAGGGTATTCCAGAAGACACTGTTCCCCTTGCAAATACCATAATCAACACCAGTGAAGAACATCAAGACGAGCACAATGAGCCTTTTCATTTCCTCACTTCAGGTCTGGATTCCTTTCCCCAAGACCCTCTATGTCCAGGTGAATATATTCATGAGCAGAGTGAGAGCACACTCTCTCATCTTCCTCAGGGCCAGCCTTAGAATCCAAGAATAGTAAAGCTAGACTCCTAAGGACTCTACAGCCATGCCATAAAATTACATATGAGAAAAAATGTGGTAATAAGAATTAAAATGATTTTTTCATGGTCAAAAGCTAATGATTAAAAAAATACCCTAAACTCCAAGTTGAGTGCATTTTTTACTTATGATAATGTTTTCAATCTTTTGAAAAGACCTACTATGTGTCAAAGAAGATACTAGATATTTTACAAACAATATTTCATATAATCATCACAACCTTCCCCAAAACATAAATATCATTACTCTTCTTATAAATGAAAGTTAAGTAACTTAACTAAATTCACATTTCTATAAAGTAGCAACTGCAGGAATCTATTATTAGTATCTTTTAATACAATGGTCATGTTTTTACAAAGGAAATGAATCTGAAGGAGACTATGACACTAAACAGTGGTGGATTGATGTTGAAATTAGAGTAGGAAAGCCATAAAATTAAGGCCTGGGGATTAAAAAAATAAAATGAAGGTTTTCCATGTACACACTAGTCTTTATTTTTTATTTTTTATACCCTGTTTTTTTCCCAAAGGTTTTATGTTGGTTTATTTAAAAAAGAAACAAACCTGATACAATAAGATGACCTAAATTTAAAACAGGTGAATAAGTCTGAAGGGAAAATACAGTAAAATTAAGAAAGACAAAATTCTTGCAAGAAAGTTTTATGTATTTATCAGAGATAATCTGTAAATTCAAATCTGAGCTACAGATAGGTTACATGAAGAAGGGAACATTGTCCATTACATAAATTTCAGTGTTCTCAAAACAAAGAACAATCCATTTGCTCAGGAAAGATACAATTATTTCTGGTTATGAGATCTTAGAACAATTTGTCTCTATGGGTCTCCTTAAGAAGGCAACGTATGAAACAACCTCAACAGTATGCTCCCAGCACACAGAACAATGCAGTGCATAGCACTGTGTGTTCCACCGCCTTTGTTAGTACAAGGCGCCAGTATGACACTAAGCAGAGTTCAGTCATGGCAATTCTTTGGAAGCAGTGTGCTAGTTGTGTCAGGGAAAGGACAGAAGGAAGAAGAGCATTTTGCAGAATGGGTGGGATGCTGAACCAATGGCAGATCCTGCATAAACTCAACACTATTGCTAACTCCTTTAACACCTACAGCACCCAACCCGTCTCCACCTGGGAGACATCTAGCCCTCTTCCACTCACTCCATCTGATCCTAAAAGGATTAATGCTTTCTAACCTCTTCTAGTACAGGAGAACAGACCAAAACTGGTGGCCTCTGCACCAGACCCTCATCTAAGTTGTCCAGAGGAGAATGAGTGAAGTGGGCAAGAGAAACATGTTGACAGTGGTGTGCTCATAGGTTGAGTCAGGTCATTGATCAGAGAGAGGCCCACCATTTGGAAGATTTGCAGAGAGCCCAGTTGCCATTGGCAAATGTCCATTAGGAGCCATTACTCCCATTCATTATTCACTCATTCATTGAGTTAACAAATACTTATTGGTAATTATTACATCATCTTTCCCCAAGGAAACCTAGGTAACAAGACACACAGAGCCCTTTCTTAATGAAGCTTGTGGGTTAGCTTGTACCTGAAGATGCTCTTAACCAGGACAACTCAAGGAAAGGGCAAGGAGCTCAAAAACTAATAATTAAAACTCTATGTTCTGCTTCTTTTCATAAAAGGCTGTGGGAAAGTTCATCTGGGAATCTGTAGAGCAGCCCTTCTTTGGGAATTAACTAAAAACTGTGGTCTTGTAATTCATTTCATTATTCTAGGCCTTCAGTTGTCTTATCTATCAGATGCTTTATAATGTTGTTTGAAAGAAAAAGGGAGTAAGTTGTGAAAGCTAAAACAGAGAACATGCGCGCATTGATAAAATGAACTTGAAAGCAATTATCACAAAAATACACCTGTCTGTCAGGGTTAGAAAGTTGTGTTAAGAATACAGGACAATGAAGTAAAAAACCAGAGCAATTTACTCTATCTAAATACTAGTTAGTTTAATTAAAGACATCCCATTGTTTATGTGTTGAAGGACTCACTGAGTTACAAATACAGCTCTTCTAGAATGTTAAAAACATAATTAGGAGAAGCCTGAAATGGGAGCACCTGTGCACTCTTCTCTGTTGATGCGCAAACAGTGTGGTCATGTAAGAAATAAAACATACTTTAAAATAATCAGTTCACATTATTGAGCAAAGTTGAGAGCATGCTAAGAAATAACTCTATTCCAGAGAGAGCAGCACATTCACTTACAGCTCTTCTAACTGAAACTAGAGTTGTCATCTCCCTTCCCCACTCACGAGTTACACTGAAGGGGAGTAGTCAGCTGGAAAACAATGAATACTTGTCTTGACTGTACAGATTAAACCAACTTTAAGAACTTAATATAAAAGCACACATCACAAGATGCACCGCACAGCATTATTTACATGAGGTCAAATTCCCACCTTTTTCTCATCCAGATTGGCTAACGCTTACTAGGGATTGGATCTATCACTTTCAAAGTTATCTGTCTACATGCCATAAAAGATTTCCCTGAAAGTAAAGGGCTTGTTGGATACTCCACTTTATAAAGAAATATTGCTAGGTATCTGTATGTAATGTTCTCTTCACACCCTTTAAAATATGCCTAACCTCTTACTTTTTCCTACTCAGTCTCCCAGACTTGAGGCTATTTAAATGCTCTGCAGGACCCATGCACCATTACTTCCGGAGACCAATTATACGAAACAGATTAAAATGCACCCATATCCCACATTAATCATTTTGCTGTAAAAACTTTGAAAGGATTTTTATAATTTTGTTTCTGAAATATTAGGCCTCAAGTAATATGCTGAATTTATAATCGACTATGATTTCCAAGTGTTCACCAAGCATGTAGAGAAATGCTTGAAGAGTGAAAATGATGAAACTAGAACTGTTTTCAAATGCAATGACATTGTTATGATACTCTTTCTGACAATGAATGAAGCTGACGGTGTATTTTGCTTATATTTACTAATCTGGATTTTATACTACTTATAATTTGCAAACAATATAATTTGATCACACCCTCTAGGCCCATGAAACTTGGAAACTCAAGTGCCTTCACTTCGTAAGAGGTGTTCCTGCCCACATCAGCCCCACATATCATTTTCCAAAGACCTGGCACAGAAGTCTCTGGAGACTGAACCACCAAAAGTCCAACCCAAGGGTTGGGCTCTGCACAATAGTGCCAGGTCTTTTCTGGTTAGAATCTGACACTGGCTGGTCTTACAATAAGCAGTCCACATGGAGATGGAAGGGATACCTTCTCTGAGTGCTCAGAAACCCTACAATGTCTGGTGGCTACACTTGGCTCCTTGTTTAAAGCTTTTTTTTTACATCTTCAAGCAAAATCCTCTTTTGAGGTCCAACTGGACATTAGAAGTAATAATACATAACTGACCACATTCCCTCTCACCCACCTAAAAAGTTATTCAGTGGAAAAATCCTCCAGAAATATTAAATAGACAAAGCGCATACCTCTTTCCATCTCATACTCAATCCTCAAGGCTTCTAGAAGGCAACGGTTGCAGCTGATCTCCCAGGCTCCTCCCACTACCGTCCTCCGTAGTAAAGTGTGCTAGGGCCAAAAGTCTCCCAGCCCACTACTCCCAATGTGATAGCCCCATGTTCTTTATGCTGTATGACTTAAAAAAAAACATGATATGAAGAAAAATTGGAAATTGTGTAGGTAAATATGACTATTTAATTTAAAATTCCAGGGAGATTTTTTCAACATTTTTCATTCTGATTTTCCTATAGATGTTCCATTAAACTTTAAAGTGAATACCTATGAGTGAAATCATATGGTATTTGTCTTCCTCTCATATGTGGAATCTAATGAACAAACTGAACTAACAAGCAAAATAGAGATAGACTCATAGATGGAGAGCAGGCTGACAACTTTAGGGTGGGTGGGTGGGTTGGGGGTGGAGGGATTGAGCAAAAAGAAAAAGGGACTCATGGACACAGACAACAGGGTGGTGATTGTTGGTGGGGTGGAGGTGAGAATAAGGAAGGGAAATAGTAATGGAAAAAATGCAATAAAAAAATTTTAAATGGAATAAAATGAGTACCTTACATTGGGACCAAATGCTTTGCCATTTATAAGCAACTTCCTAATCTGTTCTTTCTCTTCATTCACTTAATAATAGTTGAGCACCTTTTCTGTGCCCTGAGTCCTACTGAGGGCACTGTGCTGGTGAGTGAAGTAGATGACAGAGTCCCAGGGAATAAAAAAGGAAATAGTTGCAACCCATTATGGTGACTTACGTGAGTGCTTCTGCATAGCTAAACCCGTTTCACTAAAATTCAATCCCTTTTCTCCTTGTTCTGCCCATGGAGTAGGTTAACAGCAGCCAATCACCACCCTCTCCAACATAGCCTTCCTGATACTTAACACAGTCAAATGTCTTTTTTGTTGTTGTTCAAAATAAACATATTTTTCTGCAAAGAAAAGATTATGTTTGATGTGCACAACAAGCTGATAGAACTCCTTTGTTGTGTCACATTTCATTGATGTAAAAATACAGAATGTGACTTTCGGTCACCTTAAAAGCATACAGAAAAAAATAGTCCCATGTGATCAACCAGTTTCTTAGACATTAATCTATGTACTAATCCTGATAGTGCCATTCTAAGAAAGTGTACTATAATAGAACAAAAATTTTGCATCCTTGCACTAGATGACAAAAAAATAACTAATAGTCCTCTATCACTTCTGAATAATGTCACAGTATGCAGCCCCCCAAAAATCAAAACACACTGTCACTGAACCACATTATTATCCCTTAAAGGACTATAAAATATGTACACCATTCATTCATTGACATTGAACTTGTGCCAAAACTATTAAGAGCACATATTAATAGATATCCCAAACATGTAGGCATGACTACATAATAAAACACAAAAAGAAATTGGCATTCAATATTAATTTGTCTTTTATAAATGATTAAGTAAAGCATATGCAGGAAATAAAAGGGCAATAAATACCTTTTTATCACAAACTGAGAGATTTTTTCTTACTCTGAGCTTGCACACAACCAGTTTAGAAATATACATATTTGAGTATGGTCAACATCGTATCACTGCCAGATCACACACTAAACAGATAACCACTGTTATTATAAAAGCGACTTCCTTGACCTCATATTTTGGTCTGGCTAGGAATTCCTGTGTTTTCCCAGATCGGCTGTTGCACAGTGCCAACCTAGTGCTGTGCTCGTCAATCCGTACCAGTCAGTGTAAGTGACTGGTGCCTTACAGAGCTCACTCTAAAACACACTTACATGCACACGAATAGCGTAAGTTCAAGAAACATGATCACAGTTGTTCTTGCAGGGCTTTTTAAAATCTGAAGTCTATGTGTGTTTTTCTATTATAGCTAAGGTACAGTGTGTGTTATTTGGCAGCTGAATTTGACATGAAAATATAAAAGGTTTGGGCAACCACATATTTGGAAATAGAAATCTTTCCTGAAAACATGGCTTTGGTTTTTAAACACAGCTAAATTTCTGGAAACTTCAATTTGTTAAAGACAGCCAAGACTTCAATCATATTTAACATATTCCTGGGGTTTACATATAGTGTTTCAAAGTAATAAACAACATCTTGTTTGGAGTAGCATGAAGAAAATGAGGCAAGCACTTCTTTAGAGTAAAAGCTCCACTTTTAAAAATAGTTTGGAGACTCATTCTTCTGTTGGTAAAATCACAAAACACTATTCAGCAAACAAAACATGATGAGCTCAATTCAAGTTGGTAAACATTTTTAGCTGGCTTCATTTGTAGCAAGAATTTTAATGTAACCATATCTTCAAGAATGCATCCTTTATAATGGAAACTCAAGGGGCACAATTTTTTTAATTGTTAATAAGTACAGTAGTGTCACATTTGCACTTGAAAATCAGAAGAGATGTGATGACAACAGTAAATTGATTGTTGGAACAATTTTAAAAATCACATTAGAGTGTGCTAACATGCATCTGCATTTGCTCACGAGCACTCTCACTGCAGTGACCAGAAAGCCCCCAGGCCTGATTCAGTAGCAGAAAATAGACTCCTTCTATAAGGTAGGGTCTATATATACTTTACCCCCAGCATATAAAACTTGCAATAAAGCTGTAAATTCTTCACATGCTTTTGCCTCATTGATCTAAACATAATGGTGATGGCTAGAAACCCTTAAGTCACTTAGTGAGAATAACAAGCGCTTTCAACAAGCAGGACATGATGCGTCAAAATAATGCCATTCAAAGAGAGAAAGGCATGGGGATCATTTTCTACACTCTATATAAGAAATCAGGTCAAATTTCACTTAACCATTTTTTTTCTCTATATTCAGTGAACAGAAACTCAGGAACTCAGAAAGTAGAACATTTGTTATAGGAACAATTACAAATTCACAGCCAGATAATTTCTAGAAAACTAAGAAACATACAAATATCTTGCTCTGTGGTCAATATTCTTTTAATTTGCCTGCATTTTATTTCTAATATTTTAGATAATAAATATTTTCTTTCTAGTGGTTGAAAGGTAAAACATGGAATTTATCTAAAAGTTTAAGAATTGGTGACATGTTATGCCCCATTCCCACAACCTGTAATCAAAACGATTATTGAAGGAGACCTCAAAAGTACAAAGATTTTAAATGAGTTTTCCTGGGACAGCATTTTTACTTGACTGTGGGCAATTAGCACAATGTCTATAAATGTTAATATAGCAAATGCTAATTTGGATGGATGAACATTCATTCCTTTAGGTAAAACATTGACTGCTCAAGGTATCTTCTTTTAAAAATAAAAGTATTCCTGGAAGGAGAAGCACATACATTAAACTGATAATGACCTTCAAAATCTGACCATCTCTCACCATCTCTACTGCTACTACTCTGGTCCAAGCTACAGTCATCTCTCGTTTGGATTAGTCAAAAGCCTACTCATGGTCTCTCTGCATCCATCATTGCTTCCCTAGGGCACATTCTCAACACAAGAGCAAGTGATCTTGTTAAAACTAAATCAAATGCTGTCCCCCCACCCCCAATCTAACCCGGACTCATTACAATGGCCCACAAGAACCATTGTCAGATTTGGTAAATAAAAATATAAAAACCCAGTTAAATGAATAATTCTTAGTACAAGTAAGTTTCATACAATATTTGGGACATATGTATACCTTAAAAATTATTTGTTGTTTATCTGAAATTAAAGCTCAACTGGGCCTCTATATATTATCTGGCAACCTTACCTACAAGTTTTTACCTGGTCAGACACTTGCGCACTCGTGTGCACACAAGCATGTGTTCATACACACACCTACCTGAGTCCCCCTGCCCTATTATCCCCCCTTTCACTGGGCTCCAGTCCAATGGCATTGACTCTGGTCTCCAAATGTACCAGGCATATGTCTGCCCAGGAGCTTCATGCTGGTGATTTCCTCTTTCAGGACAGTTCTCTCAGATACTGCTGCCACTTGCTCCCTCACTTTCTTCAGGACTGGGTACACCTTCTTACTGAGACTTTTCCTAGATGCCCTATCTAAAATGTCAATCCCTTCCCACTTCCTATCCTCCTTCCCCACTTCAGTTTTTTTCCAGCACACTTAGCATTACTTAGTGTATTCTACATTTCACTTATTCATTTGATATGTCTTCTCAAGTGTAAGCTCCTTGAGAAAAGACATGATTGTCTAGTTTGCTCTCTGTTGTATCACTAATGCTAGAATGGGCTATGGCACAGATGAGGCCCCATAAATCATTATCAAATTAATGAGTAATCATTAATAGCAGTGGTAGTCATATTACTACTGCTATTAATTTATTTTTTAATTGTATTTGTTTATTTTAGAGAGATGGGAAGGGAGGGAGAAAGAGAGGGAGAAAAGTACCAATGTGCGACAGATACATCCATTGGTTGCCTCTGACATGCCCTCACCTGGGAACCTGCCCCACAACCCAGGATGTGCCCTGACTGGGAACCAGACCAGTGACCTTTCAGTTCACAGGCCAGTGCTCAACCTATGGAGTCACACCAGCCAGGGCATTGCTATTAACTTTAAGTTGATGTAGTCTGCAAAAGACTTACATAGACATTTCTCAAAGGAGATATACAAATGACCAAAAGGCACATAAAACATACTTAAAATAACATATTAGGAGAATGCAAATCAAAACCACAATGAGATAGCACTACACACTGATTAGGATAGATACTATCAAAAAAGAGAGAATAAGTGTTGCGAAGGATGTGGGGAAGTTGAACACTGTGCACTGTTGGTGGGAATATGAAATGGTGCAGTCACTATTGAAAACAGTATGTCAGTTCCTCAAAGTATTAAAAATAGAATTACCATATGATCCAGCAATTCCACTTCTGGGTATATACCCAAAAGAATTGAAAGCAGGGTCTCGAAGAGATATTTGTATACTCATAAACATAGCAGTATTATTCATAATAGTCAAATGATGGAAGAAACCCAAATGTAAATGGATGAGTGAATAATAAACAGAATTTGGTATATACTTACAATGGAATATTATTCAGTCCTAAAAAGGGAAGAAATTCGGACACAGGCTGTAATGTAGATGAACCTTGAGGACATTATGCTAAGCAAAACAGGCCAGTCACAAAACGACATATACTGTCAGATTCCACTGCTATGAGGTGCTCTGAGTAGTCAAATTCATAGAGACAGAAAGAAGATTGGTGGTTCCCAGGGCCGGTGGTAGGGAGAATGGGAAGTTTAGTTTAATGAGTATAGAGTTTCAGTTTTGCAAGAAAAAAGACTTCCGTATTGGTTGCACAACAATGTGAATGTACTTAACTCTATACTTTAAAATGTTTAAGGGGGAAAAATTTATTTGTATTTTAGCACAAATAAATATTTTTTAAAAGTCGAAATGAAAAACAAACAAACAAAGCCTGTGTAGTCTAAAGATCAGGGTAAGAGTGTTATGTCATTTTATCACTAAATCTTGACAGTAACAAAGGCCATGAGTGATATTATGCCCATATCACAGATGGGACAGCTGAGACCAAAAAACCTCAGAACTTAGATTACAATGCTAGTAAGTGGAGGGTTGAGTGAGAAATGACTCCAAATCTGTGCTCTGTCTAGTAGTACACTCTGCCTCTCATAGTAACATTAATGTCTTATTACAAATGCCTGTATCATTTACTCTAGGGACCCTAAACAGCAACCATTGTCACCATTCAACCGTTCACATATGTGTTTGCCTTCCATCCATTTACACAGCATTCATGAGGCACTGGGATACTAAGATTAAGACCCTAGCTTGCACGGTTGACAGTCCAGCAATCAGAAACAAGCATTTAACAAAGCCACAGGATTGTAACTGGAAATACTACAGATTTATAGCTGTTAGATGGAGCCCAAAAGAAGAAAGGAGAAAGGACTAACTAAGGAAAGGGTGAATGCAAGCTCTGCCTTCTACACAGTTTCATCGAAGACCAACTCCGAGTGATGCAAAGGAGCCGAAGTGCTCCTGTAACTTCTGCGAAGATTATCACCTTTCCTTTAGCCTTACCACCCTCACCTCCCTCACTCATTCATAATTAAAACATCCCCGTGTTTTACTACAGAGTGGAAGCTTGAATGAGCCTACATTAAATGTCTGTTTTTAAAAGAAGTTTGTGATGTAAAAGAAGAAAGGATCTATAAGAACCTCCAACCATCCACTCAGAGAAAAATTACTAGGAAATATTAAAGATTTAACTACATCTCTCTTCCTGCAGTCTAACAATGGATATCAGGAGAAAAGAGTAAATTCAATGTTTTAAAATTATTTTCCTGACCAATTTGCAGATTTTAGACTCTGACTCTCAAAATCCTTATTTTAAAAAAAAGAGAGAAAAAAATGAAACTACTTTACAGTATTTTGCAGAGGAATTAATTTTTATATGTTCCCTATGCAAGCAGAAAGTGATAAGATGTGGTAATTTGGTAATAAACCTCAAGATAAGATTTTAAAAATTAAAAAGAAAATGTCTACAGAGTAACATCTAGATACGCCTAGAACTTTGAAAACACACATACCAAGGAGTGTGAGACCTTGGAGGGACAGATGAGTCTTTCACTTCTTATTTCATATGATTTTATGAATACATGATGTACTTTTTTGGCATTTCTCAAATAAAAAAAAAACCAAAGTTACCATTAAGTGATTATATATGCATATTGAAGTATGAAAGAAGGAAGTCCACTGTCAATCACTGTGTTGATTTACATAACAGACACCTTTATCCATCATTAACAGGAAGTACTATAGCACAGTGGTTAAAAGTAGGGGTTTTTATGTCAGGCAGATTTTGGTTTAAATTTCAGCCTCATTCTCACTGGTTATGAGACTGAAAAAATATGATTTACTCACTCAAAATCTGCGTTTCCATCTGTGAAATGGGGATAATAATACCAATCTCTCATATTTGTTGTTATGCTTTTAGAAGTCATTATGACTGGTACATCCTAAGCCCTCAGTTAAATACAATCATTAGGAGATTACAGTTAACAAAACAGACCAGGTGACTCTATGATGTTAGCATTAAATTAACTGAATATAGACATAAAAGATCAAGAAAAACAAACTGACTGTAAGGAAAGTGTGGATTTGTTAATAAGGCAGCTTAAATCCTCAGGTATTGATTAGGATAATAATGATGCTAACTTTGTATCCTGTTTCTAAAGACTCCAGGTGTTTGCTTGCTCTTCTAGTTTCCTAAATAGTCAACAATCTCAAGAGATTGTTCTTGAGGTACAACCATGTATGATCAAAAATAACAGATGATAGTGAAAGCATCTTGTTTAGCAAACGTTCTCAGGACTGAAAAGTCAAGGTACAAATGTTGCTATTTAAGGTAACACAAACTGCCAAAAGGAACACTGATTGAATTTCTAAAATGTAAAGTGCTTAACAGAGGAATCAGGAGTTATTTTTTAAAGAATTAGAGGAGATTCAACTGAAATGTATCACAGTTAACTACTAAACCAAAGCAAAAAACAATGTGATACAATAAAAGTATTTAAACAAACCTTAAAAGCAAGCTGCTTGGACAGTTAGAGGAAATCTTTGTAATTTTATGTAATAAAATCATATAAAATAAACAAAAATAACAAGGTTAGGCTAGAAAGAAAATGGCAGGCAATGAACCTGAAATTTACAAAATATTTCAAATGATCCTAAATATCATCCCATGAATGTTAAACTTAGCATCCTCATTAAAGAATAATTTTTGAAAAGTCAGTGTTGGGTAGGAACAGCAATTTAACAATGGAGAAGCATAGATCTGTCTTGCTGTCTCAGCAAATATTGTCATAGAACAATTTTGCTTTCCAACTTTGTAAAAAGAGCATTTGAGCAGTGTACACATACCAGAAGAAATAATTGTGGGCAGAGAAATAAAGTTGGCACACTGGCCTTTCATTCCTCTCCTACTGTTACAGGAACCTAATCATATCTGGAACACACATGCATAGCTGGACCAAGATACAGAGAGTAGGAAGCCATCTTTGCGATGAAGTGTGGGGGCTTCTGCCTCCTCCAAGAAACCTGCCCTCACCAACCAACCGTAGAACATTTTGTCTTAGAGATAAATGAATCCAAGGCACGATTTCCAGAGTGCCACTTACGCTGCCCAGGAGGACACAGAACACTCTGGATATGCAGATTCTCCTGACCCTGATTTTCTCCTCCTTGCCCATTAGCACAGATTAGCTTACTGTTCACATTGCCCCCTAGACACCAGGCAGAGAGAGCAAGCGGACTGAAACAGAAACAAGCTTTTGATGAGAACGGGAAGTGGATTAGGGGTAGGGCACGGCAGAGCAACAGCGTGAGGCATCAGGCCAGGAAAAACAGGCTCTGATGGACACACGGCGTCCATATTTTCCAAACCAAAACTCATGACACATAGCTTGACAAGTATGATTGTACTTATGGGAACAACCGGACAGAATATTTACAATCCAGGGTTGCCCTGGAAAATCTAGGGTATATAAACACCACATCCATAAAAGCATTGAAAGTGGAAAGGCTAACATAACCTACTTTCGAATTCTGCAAGTGCTGGCCAGCACATGTGAAAACAAGTTTGCTAAGTCACCCTAGTCTCTATTTATTTCAATCACAAATGCATTACATATTTTTGACACATTTAGGATCTCTATTCCAAAGACTTGCCATAAGAATAGCAGGTGATATCTGAATGAAATAGATTGTTACAGCTGAGTAGAAAAGCGTGCATCACATCAAATCAAACTGTTTGCCAACCTTGCCCAGCTTGCCTGCCCAAGCCTTGCCAGAGTACCAAACTCACCCCAAACTTCAATGCAACATAAGACAGTAAATATTCTCAGAAAGCCTGTGCACTTTTGGACATAACTTCCCGATTAGGCTCCACAAACTTTCATAAAGAAAGAAAATTAAGCAATTCAAATTTGTGCCACTTTTTTCTTCCCTTACATCCATTTAATTACTTGCATGTGAGAGTCATTGTTTCTTATATGACCCCCCCAAAAAAATACTTTAGTGAAAGCTTCTTGTAGAAAGAAAAACAAAGATCAGTAACCTAATATCCCCAAGCAACCCTAGAACAACAAACCAGGGAGGGGAAAAAGTGAAAAAATGCTCTGAATGGGAAAAAGATCTTCATTTGTTTATTCTTTCAATAGTGAATAAAAGTTATAAATTTGCCAATAACTATAAATCGATAGTGTGCCTAACTTTTAGAGAATATATATGGAGACCTGGTAAGAAATTAGAAGAATCTTTTGTATGATGTCAGGGGGGTTTTAAGGACTAGAAATATATCAGATATGATATATCAAATTTGTTATGGCACCATGGAAATCCAAAGTGGGAAAATATCTGGGGGATTATCTAAAAAAGGGAAAGTTCCTCTCTTTCATATAAGGAAACTGAGGTACAGCAGCATATCAAGGTTACCTGGCTAGCTATAACTGAGTCAAGGAAAAACCCCATCTCCTGCAGTGTTTACAGATGAGCTTACTCATGTGTAAAATGAGGGGACAGAATTCTGAGGTCAATGCCAGCCATGACATCCTGCAATGCTGTATTGATTGATTGCTTTGTAATCTACTTATTTGTATTTTGGCTCTTAAATAAAGGTAAAGCTGCCAGGTTTGACATATTTCTAGCTCTTAGAAAGCTGACCTGATAGTAAAGCCCTTCCAAAACATTTGTAGAGACGATGTTCATAACAGTTTGCCGAATTTAATAAGGTGACACAGTTTGCAGCCTGGTGCAGTTACGAGCAGCCAACCTGTATGGATGCATGCAAGGAAGGTTTTGTTTTGTTTTTTATTTTCATGATGTCACTGATAAGGAAGACGTATGCCAAGTGCTAATACAGGATTCTATTCAAAAAAAAAAAGAAACCTTGAAAAAAAGGGCATAAAGAGCAATGAATGAAAATTATGACACAAGAAGAGTAAGTGAAACATCAAAACAGGATATTAAGAATGAGAAAATACATTCATTAAAATCATTTGAAGTTTAAAGCCATCCAATGTCTCCCCTTTTTCACTTATACCTGCTCCCAAAACATGGCCACACAGAGGTTTCCCAATATTTAGTAGCCTAGTAAAAATCCTGGAAAGATACTCTGAAATCAGAATATATAAGTCAGCATAAAATTAGAGTGTATTTTTAAATATTCTATACTGATTATAATGTTTCTTATTTATCTTTACTATGGATTCTTACCAATATTTCATATAACTCTAAGGTAGAATTTGTATGATAAAAGGAAAAATTGACTATGTGGCATAAATATTGAATGAATGGCAAATCTTTAAAAACAGGAGTAGTCAAATTTTTACTATCTAAAAAATGTTTCAATCAGATGTAGTACACTTGACATATACAAAGCCTGTCTGGAAAAAATCCAACCATTGTTAATATAACAAGAATGGTTTGCATAATGTTGATGTACCTTATTTTGCCACGTATACTGCTCACTTCTTTGCCCAAATCTTTGAGGGAAAAATAAGGCTGGGTATTACACATGGCTAGAAATACTTTGTATCTGTTCTTGCGTTTTGTAATTATTTGTTACATAAAAATTAGTTGTACCATAATATGTCCAAATATAAATGCCAAAATTCCTTCATAATACAAAAAACAAGTATCTAAATATAAATAAATAGATAAATAAATAAATAATTGAATTAAAAATTAAAATAAAGCCTTTTTCCCCTGAAAGCTTGGCCCAAAAACATGGGTGCACATCATACATGACAAAATTTGGTAATCCGACAGGCAAGGAGAGTAGACTGGAATGCATATGTGTGAACAGTGACAACTTCACTGTACTAGTTCAGTGGGCATGGTAGATGTCTTTGAGACAGCATGTGTACTGTGTGGCCGTCCCACTCAAAATGACTAAGCAGGTACAACAATGAATCTGTATCAAATTTTCTATTAAGCTTGAACATCTGTTTCTGGAAACTTTTTGGACAATTCAGAGGCCACAGCTATGGGCAACTGGAGATTGGCAGCTTCATCATAACAATGGGCCCACTCATGCATCACATCTTGTGTAGAGGTTTTGGTGAAACACCAAATCACCCAGGGGACTCAGCCCTGCTACAGCTCAGATTTGACGCCCTGTGACTTCTGGCTTTTCCCTAAAATAAAATCACCTTTAAAAAAGAAGAGATTTCAGACCATCAATGAGATTCAGGAAAATATGCAACAGGGCAGCTGATGGCTATTGGGAGTGAGGTCCCAAGGTGCCTACTTTGAAGGGGACTGAGATGTCATTGTCCTATGGACAATGTTTCTTGTATCTTCTTCAATAGATGTCCCTATTTTAAATATTGCATGGCTGCATACTTTCTGGTCAGGACTTGTATATCCAAAAGGAAAACAGGTCTTCAAACAAAAGCTTATACACAAATGTTCAGAGCACCATTATTCACAATCACCAACAGCAAAAACAACCTAAGTTTGCATCAATAAAAGAATGAATAAATAAAAGGTGGTATATTCCTATAATGGAATACTATTCAGCCACAGTGAGGAATGAAGTACTGGTACATGCTACAATGTAAATGAACTTTGAAAACATCACGTTAAGTGAAAGAAGCAAGTTACAAAAGACCATGTATTATGTGATTTCATGTATATAAAATGTCCAGAATTGGCAAATCTACAGAGACAGAAAGTCAATTAGTGGTTGATTAGAGCTGAAGGAGATGGAAAAGTGGGAGGAGAGACGTGATAGCTAAAGGTAACCAAGTTTCTCTTTGTGGTGATGAAAATATTCTAAAATAGAATCTAGTGATACTTGCACATATCTGTGAATATACCACAAACCATTACATTATAGGCTTTACATGGGCCATATGGTATATGAATTATATCTCAATAAAGATATTTTTTAAAGAGAGAGGAGCTAAAAACAAAAATATTAGAAGCACACAAACAATGTCCAGTATAACTGTTGGTTACCACTCCAGGGTGGGGATGAAGAAAAAACAAAAAAGAAGCAAACAAGGTAAGGCAGACAAGGTAAGGGAGGAAAATTTGTTCAGGCCCAAGGCAATAAACGTCATCAACACCCCCTGAAACACTGAGGCATGAAGGGGCAGCTGGGCCATGGGGACAATGGCAGGAGGACAATGCCACAAAGTTTGGAATAGTTGGCCCAGAATGTAACAGTGACCTGGCCCAGAACGTAGCAGTGGAGACTCTGTCACTCACTGGGTCTGTGTGCAAGCAGGCCTGGGATCTTCTTTTCCTGTAAAACGGAAACAAAGATAATGCTCATTTCACAAGATATTTCTTGAGGATTTAAAGAAGCAAGATGAGTAAAGCATATAGGCAGAGCCTAGCAAACAGTGCACACTTGGGAGAGTTTAAAATGAGAAATTTGCAGTTATCAACAAACTGTTATAGCAGATGATAAAGGTTTCAAGCTTTTTGAACTTGAGTAATTTATACACATTACAACTAATTTAACTTCCTCTGATCCATCAAGAAATACACATAGATTTTTAAAAACCTCTAGAGAATTATGGTAAATGTCTCCTAGACTAATGATACTTTTCTGGCCTCAGTGGCTCAAGCTTAGCCATTTTTTTTTAAAAAAAAAGCTCTTATTATGAGGCTATTCTAATTAAATATACCAAATTTATTCTAGGTATACATGATCTAATATTGGCAGAGCTAATTCAACCAAGAACATTCTGGCCATTAAATAATAAATTCTCAGAAGCCAAAATTTCCATTTACACCTGTAAATAGAAAATTCAATTTAATGCAAATTGTTAAATAATAAGACCAGTGGGCAATGAACCATACTAAACACATCTTATGAAATGGATCAGTCATGCAGCATGGTGACCAGGAATGAAATGTGTGACATGTTCTATAGCTAAACACTACGTGTTTACACACACACACACACACAGAGTGCACTACTGCAGAGACACAGGGTGCACATAAAAAAACGTAGAAATGAGTGAGTGGCTGATTACATTCCTCTGTGTTTAAAATCTCTGGGTCACCTTCCATGAGATCATCTAACCACGAAGAATGCTATTTAATACAATGCCTGGCACAGCCATTGTAGAAAGAGAAATCCTGGGAAGGGTTTTTTTGAAGCTAAATATCATTAACGAGTTGGCTCAGGCATGCTCTTCATTGAGACCTCCTCCTTGAGAAAGTGCAAAAGTCACACTCCACAAATTTAAAATGAGCAAAATACAGAATTCCTCTAATTGCGAAGCACAAAGATTAAAATAACTCACTGTACATCATTTCTTCCTTCCACAATCTGGAAAACGGGGTATGGTTTAGGCTTCTGAGATGTCGGACGTCATTCAAGGTACTAGATTCAGGAGATGATTTACAGCCTGTCTGCAGAGCAAGCGACTTGGGGAAGAAAGGTTTAGAAGAAAATACTAGGTTTTATTTTTCCAGCTCTTTTTTTGTTTGTTTGTTTTAAAGAAACCATCATCTGTACAACCTAGGAAACAATTTAAAAGAAAAAATCCCACGGATCATCTTCCACCACAGCCACCAAGGGGCTGACACCAGAACGCAGGCTGTTGGAACAGGAGAGCAGGCTCCGGAATGCTAACGTAACACTTCGCCTTTCGAGTCCCGCGTCCGAACAGTAGGCAGACCAAAAAACCAAGCCAGTGAGTGTCAGGGGCTAGTTACTCTCATTCCTCTTATATGTATTTGTGCAGCACCTGTTTGTAGAAGCTGAGGGGGTTCACAGCAAGGGGGGCCTTCAGGACTAAAACCAGGAAATGCCAGGGTTGGCCAGGGCAGGCTGTTCATCCTACGTGTTTGTCAAGAAAAAACTGAAATCGATGTATAATCTGTACACACGTATATTAAATAAATACACATATATATTGAAATAATGCTTAATGGCATTCAAAAATGGAAATGTAAAATATTCAACCAAATTATACACTAATTATTCATTAATTCTCCTCAGCAAAAACTCATTATTTCCAGTTTCATAAGCTCCAATCAAATCTTGATTCAAGTTTTCAAGTGCATTTTCCAATCAGAAGTTCCTATAGTCAACCTATAACTTCACTCCAAGGCCATTGGTCTTCAGCCATTTGAAGAGTTTTGAGGAAAAGTGTTTAGTGTAAAGTCATTTCTACACTGATTCAGAGAACTAACTTAATGTTTTTAATAATTCAAGTCAAATTTATGTTATCCTGAAATACTGGTATAATTAAGAAAATAAAAATATTATCTGGAATATGACTTTAAACCAACCAAAATAAAACATCAGATCCTTTTTATTACCAAGTTGAGCTTAGCATTTTCTTCTTGCTAAGAATTTTGTTAGTGAGACTAATATAACAAGTTTTTATATTTACTCACCCTAATCACTCCCCACCTATATCTCTACATCTTCAAGAAAGACTAAAACATAGATTAGCAAAAGAAGTTTTTTCTTTCTAAATTTATTATAGCTGTGCTTGTTTTCTCAATTGATTTTTTCCAAATTTCCAGTGCAGTTTGCTACACATATTTTATTATTGAACATTTCATGTGATTAGTCAAGAAGCAGTGAAAGGTAAGGCAACTTCATCCAAAGATCCACCAGCATATGGAAAATACTGCAAATTACCAAATAAGTCCATTGAGTGAAACATAAAGTAAAAATTAGTTTAAGAGACAGCTGGACATGTTTATGTAGGCAGAAGGGGTGGAAGATATGCTGACAACACAAAGAGGTGTGTTGCAATAAACTTGAAGGAGACAGGCCATTGGGCCAACTATCCCTTTTCTATCCAGGAACTCCTTATGTTCTCATTAGTGTCTCACATCTGGACAGCTGTGTTATTAAAATTTGGCTCTAGATTTGAGTCAATGAAAAAGTTTGGTATCTCACTTTCATTCTTCTTTATACATATTAAATACACACACAGGCACACACACAAGTTTCAACTTTTGTTCACAGAAGCATTTCACATGCAGACATCAGATTTTGGTGACTCATGGCCAAACAGAGGGAAGGGCTTTGTGAACAAGCTTGTTCTCCTCATGCCCACCTCTGTCTGATGTGAGTCCATGTTCATGGCACCTCACTTTCAGAATACAACATTCTAAACAGTGCTTTCAATGGCCACCTTCAATACTGAGTTAGGCCTTTGGTTTCTATAGCTGAGTTATTTAGGAAGAGGAAATGTTTTAACGGTCAAAGGAAAAGGGCAGTTCTCTTCATTCTTTTATCTTCCCTCATCTCTTAAAATATGCAGTTAGAAAAGATTTTGTAGACGACTGGTTAGAAGCCAAGAGTTTCACTGACCCTTTTACTCGTTGCCATTTCCCATTTCTTGCCTCAGGAACTGGTCGAGCTGTGGAATGCATTCACATTTTGGTTTATGCAATGTGGGCATAACCTTCGTCTGAACACAACTACCAAACACCTGCATTTGCACTTGACGATTACCAGGCACTTGGATCCCTACTGTCTCATTTGCTCTAAATCGTGATCCCGTTAGGTTGGTGCTATTATTTCACATTTACAGATGTAGAAACTAAGGCCCAAAGAAGTTAAGTGACTTGACCAAAATCACTTGCCCAAGTGCTTAAGTGGTAGAGTTAACACCTGTGCTGCCAAGCTCAACCTTTAAAAAAAAAAAAAACACCTGGGAACATAGGTTTAAGAATAAACTTACATTCAAAGAGAAAATAAAGTCCCATGTGATTAACTTTAAAAATTAAGTTGATCAAAAACATAAATAAACGATTAGCTCATAATCTATTGGGTCCTTTCAAAAGACCTAACTAACCCACTACATGATAACAAATGTCTGTGTGTGCTACTTAGTTATCCCAAGAGTAAAGACACTTAAACAAAATTCATGCATTCACTAATTAAACACTTCTTTCTAGTTCTGTTATTTTTGTTTTGGTTTGGTTTTGGTTTAAAAAGATTATAACCATTAAAGTCAATAAATAAATCAAAATATTAAAAGTACTTGTTTATATTTCTTTTAATTTCAAGCATCACAGCTTTTGCAGGGAAAAAAACAAGCCTTACCTATATTTTAATAAACTGACAATTACTGAAAATATTATTTCCCAACAAAAGTCAAATTTACACTCAAAACTATTAATTGTTCTTGCTGCACACAGAAGCCTTATTCAATATTTGGGTGTAAGAGGTAGTATTGGAGTATGAACAAACATACTATGGAGAGGAGAGCAGTGGTGGCAGGAAGAGGGTGTTTCGGAAAGAGACACTGCTGCACTGCACCTGTCACCTGGAAAGCTCAGGCACCAAAAACTCCCTAAGGAGTGGCCCCAGACCCTAGCCCCTCTGATGCATTCAGCATTTCTGCTGTCGTGACCATTGTGCACTTTGGTTCTCTGCTGGAATAAGTGCCCTGGCCTGACTCCCCAGTTTGAGCTGCTCCCCTGATGCTCTGCCTAGCCCTTGTCAGTGTCCCCTGTTGTGGGTGTAGAGCCTATCCATGAGACCCAGTAGCTGATTGGGGTCCTATTATAGACAAGGCAGAACCCCCAGGAAGTAAGAGACACTGCTGCACAGCTGGCTGGAAGGTCCACCAGAATGAACCCTGGATACTGACTGAGATCAGCCTCTCAAGCTTTGTGCACCAGGACATTGAGCTGTTGTCCTATTGTTTTAGGATCTTGGGGCTCCCACCCTGAAGCTCTGACACTAGGCTTTCTCCCCTCTCCCTTCCAGCCTAGTCTGAGGTCCCAACCTGCCTTTTGCCCAGCCTGGGAGGGTTATAACCCATCACAGGTGATTTAAACTAATTTCAATGCTATTTGATGGATTGTAAAGAGCTGACCCTTTGTGCATTAGGAAGATCTACTCTCGCCTTCACTTTATTTTGTAGCTATCATTTGGCTAGATGGGCCTGCCTCTTCTACTCCCAATAGCATTCATCACAGTCTGTCTTCCCCGCCAGCCTACAAGGATTAGGTCTGTCTTTATCTCTGCTGTATCCTTATTATCTTTATGGTGCTCAGCACACAGTAGGGAATTAACAAGCAGTGGTTAAGTGAATGAATATGTGATACATGTGTGTAATTGCCAAGCAATTCATTAGCTTAGGAAGTGAAAGGTCCTCACATATTTGAATTTATTAATTGGCTGATAACATTGATGCATTAGCCAGCACATTTTAACCTTAACATATTCATGCAGAGAAGCATAATTTGAAAAACTGCTTAACCAATTTCTGGGGGTAGGTAGGAGGAAGATCACAAGTATCTTTGCATTCAGGTATTGCTTCCCAGTTATGTATAATTTATTTTGTAGCACTGACCTCTCAACAGTGAAGTAAAGCACAAATATATTAAATAATATGTCTTATCTATCATTTTAACTTTCATGAAAATTTTTCTCTCTTCAAAAGAATATCTATTATTTTGATTTATGAAATGCTGAATAAAGAAAAGTTAAAGATAGTCTCCTACTAGAAGTAGCATTTCATTTGACAACAGAACTATTAAAAAGTATACATTTTGTTGGGACTTACATTTATGAAAAAAATTCTGGAAAATTGGTGATAACATATATTTACATAGTCTTGCTATATTTAGTTAACACTAAGCACCCCTATGTTCATTGCAGCATTATTTACAATCACCAAGATATGGACCAGCCCAAGTGTCCATCAGTAGATGAGCAGATAAAACAACTATGGGACATTCACACAATGGGATACCGCTCAGCCATAAAAAAGAAGAAAATTTTACCCTTTGCAGCACTGTGAATGGCCCTGGTGAACATTATGCTAAGTGAAATAAGCCAGCCAGAGAAACACAAATGCCCTATTATTTCAGTTACATATGGAATCTAAAGAACAAACTCAACTAACAAGCAAAAAGAGGCAGACTCACAGATGGAGAGCAGGATGATAGCTAGTAAGGGGATGAGGGATGGAGCAAAAAGGAAAAAGCACTCAAGGACATGGACAACAGTGTGTGGATTGCTGGGGGCAGGAGGGATAAAGGGACTAAATGGTAATGAAAATATACAATAAAGTTGACCCACAAAAAAACCTTAAGAATTTTATGACTTTTCGGCAAAAGAAACAAAATTTTAAACGTCTTGTCTTTGCGTGGTCCATACATTTTTATCCAAAATAAACCAAATTAATTTTCCTATTTAGCTCCCAAACTACTCTCTTGGACAAGTATGTTTATGGTTTTGTGTCTTTGTGGACTTAACCACAAATGACAAACTAGTTATGGACAAAAAAGAAAAAAAAAATCCTTCAGGTTGCTCTCCCAAAACCAAGGCATCCTTTTAAGTGTGCCTACATACATGTTCTCTCTGAATAAGGGGCTGTGTCAGGACTAACCTGAGTCACTGGACACTGAATTCAATTTCCGCCTTCATGGCGGTCCCATGCGACTCCGAACCAGCCCTTTCAAGTCCTAGCTCCTCATCTGTCAGATAAGGATAACAATATCTGTACTTTAGCAGCTTCACAAATACGTTTGCATATCTTAAACATACTTAGGACTTCACAAATAAGTAGGATTATTTTGTTTTACTCCATCAAAATCTTAATTCCCTGCTTTTCCAAACTGGGCATAATAATATCTCCAACCTTGAAAGTTTATTATAGGGATCAACTGAGGTAATGCATGTGTGAAAGCTTTGAAATGTGGAAATGTTTTGCATGTGAAAGGTATTTCATTTTAATACTTTTGCAAATGCACATCTAGACTCAGTGCAAGGTATTCAAAACTTTCAATAAGACATTTCCAAGTTCTGTGTACCCTATTAATATGAAGCATGGGAAGCCTGTAGCTTTCCTGTGTCTAAATATGTTGTCAGTGGAGCATGCACACACTTAAAGCTCATTGTCCAGTGATGGAAGTCAGTTTGCACCATGACATTCATATTTGGTTCCAAAACAACTTGTATGTGCTACATCCTTATTAGGATTTCTATCAGTGCTTTTGTCTCAGTGCTTGGGCTCCTAAAACAAAATGCCATAAACTGGGTGCCTTACACAGCAGACATTTATATCTCATAGTTCTGAAAGCATAGGTGGATTTGCTTCCTGCTGAGAACTGGCTTCCCAGCTGGTGGACAGCCATCACCTTGCTGTGACCTCACCGGGCCTTTGGCTGGTGCATGCACGTGGCGACCGCAGGATCTCTCTGTGTTACTCTTTTCATAAGGACACTAATGTCATCTTGCCCCCCTACCTCACGACTCCATCTAAACATAAGTACCTCCCAGAGGTCCCACCATCTCCCTGAGGGTGAAGGACACAACAGTCAGCTCATGTAGAGTATAGAGATGTAAATGATAGTCTCCCTGGCTTCACAGAGGCCTTGTTCTAGTTGAGAGAAGACCTATAAAGAAGTGATTACAGTGCAGAGTGTTAAGTACTATGAGGACAGAAGAGCCACCTTGGACTTCCAGAAGGAGACGACACATGAGCAGAATTAAAGAATAAACAGAAAAGTCAGACAAATGAAGGCAGTAGGAAAGAATATTCCTGATAGGGCAAGTAGCATAGGCAAAAGCTCTACCATTGGAGACAGCATGGTTTTTTCAGGGGGGAAACAAACAATAGTATAAAAGTGTAATGTGCCACTGGAAGAGCAGTGGGTCAGGAGGACAAAGGAGAAACATGGGCCCTCAGTGAGCTTCCCATTCTTTGCCGAAGAACATATGGTTTATCTCATTGGCACTGTGCTTCTCACACTGGGTACTCCAACCCTGGGGACAGTCAGAATTAAAATGGCCCGTCTTCATTCTGAATTTTATCCAAAACTATGGGAAAAGAACAAAGTTTAAGTTGAAGTATTATTATTACAAAACAATATTTATAACTATTAAAACACCCATCCTTAAGGTTGCCTAACTTTGAAAAGTGCAGCCAGTGTGCAATGCAGGAATTGCTAATGGCTTTTGTGCTCAACAGGAACAGTCAGGTTTATGTTTCACAACACATCAGTTGCTCACTCCAGTGATGGTGTGGAGAATAGATACAAGGGAAAAAAACTTGAAAAAATGGAAAAGTCAGTTAGAAGGTGGTACCATCTTCCAGGAAGAAGATGAAGGAGGGCAGCTGAAATAGGGTAGGGGTGTGTAAGTGTGGAGGATTTGAGGAATTGGAGCATATCTGAAGAACCTGGGAGGTAGATCATTAGCACTTGCTGAGCGATTGAATATGGAGATTAAACAAAAGAAAAGAGTCAAAGGTCAACCCAGGGTTTAGTCTTGGAAGCCTGAATGGACAATGGTGCCCATTCAGCAAGCTGGAGAATATGGAAGAAAGATAGAAGTTCAAAGAAGATTATGCCTCCAGCTTTGAGTATACACATAGCTACATGCCCACTGAACTCCAGGTGAAGATGCCCAGAAGTTATCCCAATAGTCTCTGATTCTCCTTGTCAAAAACCACAAGCATTTGCAAGGCAATCAGAGTTAGTGGAACATTTTGTTTTATCTTCTTTCCAACTTTCAGTAGCCATCTCTAGAGTTCATAGATTAACTACACTTGGTTCCTTCATTGTTTTCTCTGACACCTGTGACACCTGTGACATAGTAACTGCCTAGGCATGGTTTTCTGAAAGAGGCACCAACTTCTTCAAGTTCTGTATAGTTCCCCAGGTTTCTAACCTGCTTCATAACAACAGCACATGTCACTAACATGACAGACTGCTTGTAAAGAAGTTACCTGGAGGGAAATTTATGATCATATCATCCACCAATCCCTTGGCATCCTGAGTCCTTACTTCTGAACTTTATTTCACTTCCAGCCACTTCTTCATCATTTCCTATCTAGCTCTCGTCCTCCCAGTTGTAATAAAACAGATACTGGTCTCAGGTGGGAAATAAGCGTCAGAAACAGATGAACTCGTAAGACAAAAATCTTATGTCCCTATCCTCCTGTTTTCATGCAAATGTCCCTAGTAATTAAATCAGGAAGAGAAAATGTAGCAAAAACATAGCCAAATGGTTTCAAAGTTTCAAAAGAAGCTGTAAATATGGTCCTTTTTAGAAGATCAGGTTCTAACTAGAGTATGAGAAAGGGTAACAGTTGTCCTGATGAAGCAGTTTTTAAATTCTTCTCAGTGATTTGAGGAGAGATAACCAATGTATGTTGAAGAAGCTGGCAAGATTTTTAAATAGTTCGGACGCTATGGGAAGCATTTTTTTTCCTTAAAGGAATGTACTTAGTAGTGTTGGCAAGATTTTATTTCAATGTGGCTGTGCTTATGTGAGGAAGTTATTTTGAATTACCCTAGTATAAATATGTATGACTTTATTTGTATTGAAAATTTCCTTTGCAAGTGAGTGGCGGAGGAACTGTTGTAACTCTATTGGCTTGTAAGTAATTTAGGTATTTTCATTTTGGAAATAAAATATTATACCCAGAATTCAAAAATAATATCAGAATCTTGTTTGTGACCACAGGTGATTTTTGCATCTACATTAATAATGCCTTTTAACTCCCTTTTTTCCCCATGTGGAACAAATGACATCTGTTGCCTTAAGTCTGGTAGCATGATTCATGCATGCATGCTTTCATTCATTCAGGACACATTATTCAGCACCTCCCATGCACCAAACTCCATGCTAGGCACTGGGTGTACAGCAATAGTATTGAATTGTCCAACTTCATCACGTATTTAGGTAAACATTGTTTCTTCCAGGCAATCTTCTGCACCAAGAGGTAATTTCAAATCCTAAGATCATATTTACTATTTAAAAGCTAAGATTGTTAAAGACTATGGACAAGGCTATCTTTGAAAGACAGTATTTTTCCTCTGAATAGAGGGCATCAAAGGAAAGGTAAGAAGAGGCGAGGGCCTGAAGCTGAGAGAAGAAGAGAGAGGGAAGGGTGTTGGAGAAAGCGATGTAAATAGGGCTCACGCTTTTTATATACTTTTGAACAACCATTGAATACTTTTCTACATGAAAATTAATTTGCTGGCAGGAAAATTATCTAGCCCATTGAAAGAGAAACAAAACAAAATTTCCCATCTTCTTTGTTTTCTCTCTTTGGGTGGTTTATGGTGTTAGGAAGGTGAGGGCATCATTTATCCTAAATTACAACTTCACACTTGCCTTCAGAAGCAAACTATATTTTTCCTAGTCCACTTCATTTTCTCCTTATGATTTCTTTTCTGGAGAAAATCTCTTATTAAATTTTAATATACTTACTTAAAAATAAACCCTAAAAAGATTCATTAGAGTCATTTAAATGTAATGACAAATAGATATACAGAATTCTGCATTTGCTCCTTTTTCTCTTTCTTTTTCTTTTTCTTTTTTTTTTTTGGTGGGGGGGCATACATAAACTGACACAAAAAAGAGGAATAAAACAGTTTGTGTTAAATAATGTAATGGAAACATATATGAGAAAAAGGAGGTTGTGCCAGTTTAAGTGTCTATGGTCCTTCCTGCCACCCACATCTATCCTCACTCTTCTCTCAAGCCATTACAAGTGTGAAATAGATCAGTTTACATGTCCTTACAGCTTTTTGATGAATGGCAAATTCCATAAACAACAACAAATATTTACTACATAATAGGCACTATTCCAGGGGATTAAGAAAAACACATTGCTTTTCTTTGTCAAATAAATTACTATTTAGTGATCTTAATTGAAGTAATGATTAAAAACTTCCAAGTGATGGCTATAGTATCATAAAAAGCATTATTTTGCCCCAAATTCAGAGTCCAGTGTGATTCTAAATGACATTCACAAGCATACAAGTTCTGCCCAAAAAGTATCCAGCCATGTAATAGGAAAAATAGGTTCATTTATTGAAGAAGATAAAAGATACAAGACATATTGTACACAGGACAATGATGCCTCAGTCCCCCTTCAAAGTAGGCATGTTGGGACCTCACACAGTTCACCCAATTGCTATTAGCTGCCCCATCATATTTTCCTGAATCTCACTGATGGTCTGAAATCTCTTCCCTTCCAAAGGTGATTTTAGATTTGGGAAAAGCCAGAAGTCACAGGGCACCCAATCTGTACTGTAGGGGGATTGAGTCACCTGGGTGACTTAATGTCTCATCAAAAATCTCTGCACAAGACGTTATGCATGAGCAAGCATGTTGTCGTGATGAAGCTGCCAATCACCAGTTGCCCATAGCTGCAGCCCTCTGAATCATCCAGATAATTGCTGTGGAGGAACGTTCAAGCTTAACACAAAATTTGATGTAGATTCGTTGTCCTGGTCACTCAGTCATTTTGAATGTGATGGCCACACCATGCAAATGCTCACTCAAGGGTGTCTACCACCCCCACTGACTAGTAAAGTGAAGTCATCATTGTTCACACATGCTCATTCCAGTCCACTCTTTTTGGCTGCCAGGTTACAGTGATGTCACACAAACCATTCCTGTTATATTAACAATACTGGACTTTTTCTGGACAGACTTTGTGTTTCACCTAACCCTAAACATTTTCTTTAACCACACAAAAATCCTCCTCAATAGAAGCAAAAATTCAATAGAGATCATCCTTACTGAATACAACAAACTGATAAATATTTTTTCAGTATCTCCCATAAATGCTAAGTGATAATAGATAATAATATAACTCAGGACCATGATGATTTCTCCAAACTAAAATTCCAAATATTTATTAGATAGATCTATTAAGCTTTGAAAAAAATGGGGTTTTAATTCTCCTTCTCCTCTTAAAAGGCCAAGTATTTTCTAACCATCTTGTCTAGAAGGATGGTGCTAGCCATGTGCCAAGAATAATAGGTAAACCAGCTTCCCTCAACCCAGAAAATTTACCCCTTTGCCACAGGAGCCATACTTATGGTTCCACAATGGCCAAGGAAAAACCTAATAGGAACAGATTTTTTTTGCATGTGTAGCAAAGTCAGTTCCAGAGAGACAAAAAGAAGCCTGGTTTGCACTGTAGCAGAACCATTGGAACAATATGCTCCCTGTGTCCACAGCCCAGTCCTCCCCTGACACCCTCCTTTCTAGGGCATAGGGTAGAAAAGTCACACACACAGTAGATCATGCCAAGGCCTGCTGACCCAACCCTATTCCCAAATTTGTAAGCAGGAGGGCGAAGCAATGTCTTTACTACATACATATGCTTACATTTCTTTTCCTAAGTCCAAGCTTCAGCATTCAAGTGGGGAGTTAGAAGAAGATAATGCAGGCAAACTTTGTAAGTGCTAGTCCATCCCTTCTCCTCCAGCCCCAATTTTTTCAAGCCTCTGTCACTTTTATAATATTTATTTTTAGAGAGAGGAGCAGGGAGGGAGAGAAACAGTGTGTGAGAGAAACATAGATTAGTTGTCTCTTGCATGCCCCCAGTTGGGGACCTGGCCCACAACCCAAGCATGTGTCCTGACTGGGAATCCAACCAGCAACCTTTTGGTTAGCAGGCCGTTGCTCCATTCTCTGAACCACAGTGGATCTTTGACACTGCTTGACCATGGTAAGCTGGCTACAAGAGTGCTTCCTCCTATGCCAAATTATGTAGAGAGAATTAGGTGGAAAAAGATTTTTTCCTAACCCTTGTAAATGGAAGTGTGAAATACATAATCAAGTTGTAAAGTACATTTACTCATCTCAGGGGTTAGTATCATGATGCTTAATATCATGAACACCCTACCTTTTCTACTACAAACTGAGAAATTCCATATTACTTTTCCAACATTGATGTCAGCATTAACTTTTGATATTGTAAGAACCAGTTAAATAACTCTTAATAAAATCATAAAATAATTAAATAAATAATAAGAAAATAATTAAAAATAATAAACATCACCTAAAGTACCTGTTACATCCACTCTGGTTTTCTATAATTTAATTTCAGATATTTTAGGTTAATTCATGGGAAGGGATTCCTATTTATTGATATGCCTACCTAATACCAGACATCTTACATATATTGTTGTATTTTTTCACCACAACCAGCTTAAATCTAAAAATCCTTTTGCTCAGGCCTGACCAGTGTAGCTCAGTTAGTTGGATGTCATCCTGCAAAGTGAGAGGTCACTGGTTGGGTTCCGGGTCAAGGCACATGCCCAGGTTGCCTTTCATAGGAGAGGCAACTGATAGATGTTTCTCTCTCACATTAATGTTTCTCTCCCTTTCTTTCTCCCTCCCATTTCCTCTCTTTAAATAAATAAATACTCTCCTGCTCATTTTTAAATTGAAGTTCACAAGGGTTTAATATTTTGTCTTCAACACACAATCAGTACTCATAAAACAGGGAGTCAAATCCAGTTCATCTAATGCTGAAACCTCTATCTTTGCCACCATAGTATGCTATCATCGAGAAGAAGGTATAGAAGCTAGTTTCAAGTATACCGATGTCCTGTCCCAGTCAACAACTGGTCAAAGAAACTGTACAAAAAATATAAAAACTAGTCTCAGGTGTGCCCATATCATGAGCTTGCCCTCATCTCTGACTTGTCCTGTGCTTGGGCCCAACACGTGGCTGGGGAAAATTAGCAGGGACCTGCCTATGGAGCTTTTTCTTAGCAGAGGGTCCTGGAGAGAAAACAGAACTAGAAAACACACTCTATCTGGGAAGCCAGAGGCAAAAAAGCCAGAAAAAGCAGTCAACCTGAGCCAATATTATAACTAAAAAAAAATGAGCCTACATGTTAGGTCCAAAAGGCAAACTAAGCCACACATGGAAAAACAAGGACTAAGTAAATCATCCAGGACAGGTGGGTGTGGGTTGCCATGAAGTGTGCAAAGTGGGTGGGCACAAGAGGTTCAGAAGGATGTGTGTGAAAGGAGAGAGGATGTTGGATGTCACATGTACATGGTATTGGCCACGAAAGTGGACCTGGCACATGAAAGGCCACAGAAGAATCAGCCACTTGAATAGTAGGGAAAATTATTGATTCTTTCTAGGGCACAACTAAAACTATGAGGCCTAGAGCAGCAGGGTTTGGGTTTTTTTTTTTCTTAGCTATTAGTATTTTGTAGTTGTGAATATCATGGAAAGGATAATTTTTAACTGTGAAGTTTTTATATTTAAGTACCTGAAACAACTCCGAAAGAAGTCTCAGTGCAAAATTAAGACTGAGCAGAGTACAAAGTTTAAAATTTGAACCCTTTAACAAAATAAGGACTATCAAAGAAGACCACAAGGTAGCATGAAGTTATTCCCAGGTCTCTAGACAATCTGTATCACAGGTGGCAAACACAAGGCCCATGGGCCAAATCCGGCCCTCTAACCTTGTTTTATCCAGCCCAGCACCTTGTTTCTACCTGGCGGCAGCGCCAAGCTCTCACTTAACTGTTAAGGAGTAGTTACATTTATACAGTCCTAAAACTACATTTGGCCCTTTGAAGGCAACCTCGAGGCTGATATGGCCCCCAGTGAAAATGAGTTTGACACCCCTGCTGCACGTGCAATTTCTGATCCCATTTCCCTTTAAAAAGGTACAGGTCACTCCATGCCCATAGGCTGTCCAAATGGCCATTTTGACGACCAAGGAGCCTGGAATGGATCCTTTTAAAAAGAAAACAAGTAAGGTTGTCAGTGTTTTGAGGAGTCTTAAGGAAAACAACAGAAATCCATCTGTATTGAGATTGAACATCTCAGTAGTTTTTTCCCTTAGCATTTGCATTGAAGCTTTTGCATCCCTCCCCCCAAAAATCTGGATTTGTAGATGTTTAAGAGACTCAACACTTTCATTTTCCATTTAATAAATTGATTTTCTTCCCCACTATAGGTACTTGGAATTAGCTCAGACCCGAGGATAACTACAATTCCAAAGGGGAATGTTCAGTTCATTGTGAACGGTTTAACAGCAAATAGTGCTTTGACAGCCAAATTCCTGGTCTCCAAATTTATAAATTTGCCCTTTTTTTCCTGTCACAAGTCTTACTCAAGACCACTTCTGAGCTTTTGCACATTTAACCGTTACTCTCAAAGATAATGTGTTACTAAAGAACATGAGAAGCTTTAAGTTCATACAGTTGTACTAAAAGAACTCTGATATTTATAACCAAACTATGAACATATTGAATATAATAAATTAAATGCTGAACTAAGTGAAGAAATAAATACTGTACTTATTTTCATGTCTGTGTCTATGCATCCTTCAAACAGGTCTAAAGAGTCATAAACCAGCTATAAAGGCTATGATGCTTTTTATTTTATTTCTTCACTTAATGATGCAGCACTCATTCCTCAAAAGAAAAATTATGAATAATACTAGAAGCTAAATAGTTGTTTTTGGCAGTCAAAAATAATTATACTGCCTTTAATTGATCTATATGTTCCATATTATTTTTTCAAACTCTCATTGTAATAATAAAGCTACACTACATTATAATGTGGTTTCATGTATTACTTCATTTAATTCTCTATAAAATCCTAAGGAATAGCTAATATTAGTATGCCCACGTTGTACATGAGGCAACAAGCTCAGAGAAAATTGCCGATGATCACAGAGGTAGTAATCTACAGGGCTAGTATTCAAAATAGATACTTTGGGCTTCAACAGACCCTGGGGTATAATAATATCAGGGATATGTTTGCTTAATAATTTTTAAATAACTAAATCAGCCCACATATCAATAAGTTAAAAATTTTAAAATTTTATTAAGTACGAGGTCTGAAATCTGTCTTTTGCCTCAGGTTTTGGGGTTTTTTTTGCTTTTTGTTTGTTTGTTTTACTTTCTGACATGTATAAATTGATATAACCAAAAAGTTCAGTGACCAAATTCCAGTAAGAAAATATGTTGCCTAATTCACACACATCTCTGTATTTAGAGGAGAGTGACTTGATTTTACAATAAGGTATTGTTTTTCTTAATTAATTGTTGTTCTGTCACTTGTTTGCATGTGATTTCTACGTGTAAGTGGTTTATAAATTAAGTTTTATGGGTATCTAGAAAGAACAGTTCAAATCAATAAATAAACTTGTACAAGTGTTGAAGAGAAAGCTTACATTTAAATGTTACTTTGTTTCTTCATCCTAAGAGAATGAACTTTTTTTCAAAAACAGTTAAAATCAAGCATTAGATATGCAAATATGTGTTCAGATCAGAGATAGCAAAATTATTCAAATGATTAATTATTCATCATAAAATGCCAATTAATAATTATGAAGAATAAAAGGGATCTTTTGAATGCAACTTTATTTTTCTTGGCCTGAAAAGGGCTTCATATACACGTTCAACTGATTTCTAGCAAATTTTAAAAATTCAACAAAATAAACAAATTGTAAACAAGTGCAAACTCTGAATTTTATAAAGAGAACAAATGTGCACAAAATGAATTAAAGACAAACAAAACACAAAACAAAAAATATAGTCAAATTAATGGCATAGGCAGCCTGTGCTCACTAACTTGCTAAGTAATGAGGCAACCTGGCCATGGCAACAACCGAACAACTCAAGTTGTGTGTCTGCTTAGCACGGACAGAATGCATGACATAGTGTTTCACTCTGAGTAGGCTGATCTCTGTTAGGGGTGGGGAGGTGCTTTAGGAAATACTTTACACCCTCCAGATAGTCATTAAAGGAAAAAGCACATTTTAAGTTCCTTTAAAGTAACTATTGTAATCTCTAAAGTCTGTTAAGCACTGCTAAAATATCACTATTAATGAGAAATTTTCTCACATTGTCTTGATTCTTAAAATTTTCTCTATTCCAAGTATTATTCATTTTTGGGAAGACTATTTTTTTAAAAGTCAGTTTGAACTGATATGATAATTCAGAATAAGAAGCAATTATGATACTGAGCTATTGATTTACACATTTATTTTATTTTATTTTATTTTACTTTTTACTGACACCTGGTGAACTTGTTCTCTGATGACCCAGGGAGTTAATTTTAGTCAGGGTGTCCCTGACCTCCTGCTGGTAGATTAAAAACATATTTAACATTGTGTTTTCAAAACGAAATGATAAATCTGGACACATAAAGGAGGCAGAAAAAGAGAGCGAGGAAGAAGAGAGGCTGTTAAGAAACACAAGAGATTGCAAAAGGGAGAGATCAAATAGAAAGAAAAGAGAATGTAGGAAATGCAATTGGGAAAGAATTTAAAGAAAATCGGGATAAGGGGCAGGAAGGGCTGAGAAGGAGAGCAAGAGGGAGATAGGGAAGGAAGGATTTTTGGTTTTCAATTCCCTGGCGAGACTGCTGGCGTCCGCGCCCTAAACGCCACAGCCTTCCAACTGGAGGCTAAAGCCACCTCCTCGGGCCTGCGTCGCATCCAACTCAGTCCAAGTTTTCTGGTGACTCCTACAGGGCCCCTTCCCGTCACCACCATCTCCCCCCACCCCCCCAAACACACACACCCCTCCTCCATTTAGTGAGAGTGACAGTCGCGTGGAGGAGGCTTTTCCAGGCACAGCCTTTCTCATGGTAATCAGCCCCCTGCATCACCTCCCCACGGCGGCCGCTCCCGCAACGTGCGCAGCGCTGGGACCCCGGGGACCGGAAACAGGGCGGCGGGCGGGGAGCTGGCGAGCGAGCCAGGTCAGCTGACCGGGCGGCGGGGCGGGGGTCGCGGGGTTCCCGGGCGGGAACAGGTCTGGCGAGCGGGCGGGCCGCCGGGGGCCGACCCCTTCCCCCGTCCCCCCCTCCCCACGTGCTCCTCCGCCCGCGCAGCGGGGGCCTTACCCAGAGATCAAATGGAGGGACCGAAGCTGGGGGCGCAGGGGACTGAGCGCGCGGAGCATTTGGGGCCACAAGCAGACCTGTTTTGCGTCCATAAATTAAGACGCCTATTTGAGTCTTGAAGTTTGCTGGTTCCTGTCAGTGGAGGAGACGTTGGCTGGCAAAAGCACTGAAGCCGAGAGTCAGCCTTAACTTGAAAAAATTAAAATAAAATAAAATTAAATTAAATTAAATGAACACTTCAGCTGGCTGCCCTGCTGGGGCCAGGTGACGTGCGAGATTCCACAGCCCGCGGCCTCGCAGCAGGGATGTTAGGGACGGCCTGAGGTTGTCCGGTCCTGTTTTGATTTTGTTTGAAAGGGCTTCTCAGAGAGATGCTCCTGATCCCCCCCCCCAACACCCCCACCCCCACCGCCCCATGCTAGGCTTAACTCCGAATGGATTGGATTGCGAGTTTGCACGTGAGAAAACCGTTTGGCTTGGCTTGGACCCCTGCCGCCCCCAACCCCCTCCACCACTCCCAATCCAGGGGACCCCTTATCACCCTTTGCTTGCAACTAAGAAGTTGCTCATCTCCTGCGTAACAACATAGGGTCAAAATAATTCCTACGGATGAAAGATCAATTCTGTTTCAAAACGAGAATAAATTCCTTTTCAAAAAATTTTCTCCACATTGTACAAAATAAACAGAATTTGCTTAAAAAAAATAGCTGTGGCCAAATTCGAGTTACTTCTACAGCCTGTGTGTCCAAGGGCAGAAACATTGTATCTCTTCTGGCATCTGGGCCCAGGAGCCGAGCTGGGGGCAAGGGTGAGGTGGGTAGCGGCTGAGAAAGTTTAGGAAACTGACAGACTGAGAGGTGAATGGGGGGACAGGCACCAGGTCCTGGCTGGAGGGAATAGGAAAACAAAAGTGCATCTTCTCACCCTGCCTGGCTGGAGGGAATCCTGAGGAGGCAGTTTATTTTACTCAAAGAAATCCTAAAGAATTATTTTTCTCCCTCCATGTCGATTGCAATATTATTTCACATTTGCATATATCTGTTGTTTTAATCCCCTTGGTCTCTGCTAATCTCGGAATGGATTATTAATGGAAAAGAAAGACGAGGAAGAAGCTATTCATTTGCAGGACTTATTTTGCTGTGTGAGGAGAGGAAAGCTGGCAGCCCCCAGCCCTCTTTCGACTTTTCCCTGCGTCCCGCGCTCCTGCATCTCGCAGACTCCACTATCCCCATTGTCCCCACTGGCCTTCGGACTAAGGGAGCGTTCGGGACAAATGTGTATTCCGGCTTTCTCCGATCCCACCGCCTCTGCGTTGGGGGGAATTCTGTAGGTCAAATAGGGAGGAAAGTGCCAGAGGCGTGCCAAGCATGGGGCGGGGGGGGGGGGCGGGGGGAGCAACCTAACGGCGTACCCACCCCTCCTGGGGACACTTCCTGCGCCATCATCCAAATATCCACCTTGATGGGAACCCCAGAGATTACTGTTTTACCCCTGGTTAAATACTTGCATGTCGGAACTCCCAGTGCTAAGTGTTGGGGCTGCCTGCTGCCCCTTGAATAATTACTGAGCCCAGAATAATCAAATGATTAGGTGTTTTTAGTGGAAATACTTGAGTCTTTTTTTGTAAGTCAGAGCCTAGGTAGCCTGACATTAATATACTGTACATAATAAAGACAAGATATGGTAGCCGTTCGATTGGATTCTTAGACCTGAAGTTTTACTGTGGAGTGTGTGTGTCTGGGCGAGTCTCCAGTGGCTACCTGGGCTCCTAGGGTGGGGTCCTGCCCTGAGCACTCCATGCAATGGGCTCCTGCTTCCCCCGGAATTGGAGAGAGAAGACTGGAAATCAAACTTCTAAAGAAAGCTGAATTCCAGTTCTCATTTTTTTTAAAGGGAGGGGGTGGTAAGATAAAAAAGATATTAATAATAGAGGTAAATCTCAGAACAGGGACTTAATAAGTCATATATGTATATATGGCTTATAAATACAATTTTTTTAAAATGTTAAACAAAATTGAGAATGTGCCTGACCCATGTTGGAAATCTTTAATTTCTTTCTGATTACTAGTTTTTGGACTGACAAACTTCACTGGTCCTCTTCTATAGGTAATTTATCTGTAATGAGGTGGGCAGAGGATTGATTTGCCCAGCTATTCTCATTGTAATAAATACTCAACTTAGGAAAGAGTAAGTCTGTAACCAACTATGAGAACCGACTTTCTTGCATCCTAAAGTAAGAATTGGCTGTACTCATGCTGGTGGCTATTCCCCTCCCCCAAAAAATAAACATATAAAATACAAAGACATGCACCTCTGGGAGTGTGGATGTGGCAACCCATGTGGCTTTTTCCTCCTCTGAGTGCAATTGCCAAGTGACTCTTACATTCAAAGTCTTGCTTTAGGCACACATTCAAAGCACAGTTCAGAGCAGTTTATCTTAATATAAGTAAAAGTCTAGTGTTGGTTCAGGGTATTATTTGTTTCAGATTTCATCAGACTGAAAACAGGGTGTAACATATTAACAATATTAAAGCAGAAAAAATGGCATGAGGCTATTCTTTCGTCCTCTTGACACCTCTACATTTACCTTTGCAAAGAAGCCCTAAGGTTGTGGGACTGAAAGTTTATTTGTACTCTGAGATTCGCAAGCACTTTCACTCTTTAAAAAAAAAAAACAAAAAACCTCACAATTCTTTAAGAAATTGAGCCTGAACCATTGGAGGCTAAGAGATTTCTTCCTTTTCCGATAAATGCCTGTGCTCAGCATCCTCAAATTTGGCTGTCTTTATTTACTTCTATATTAGTTCCAATTATGTGCAGTGTAAACCAGCTTTTTGATTAACAAAACAGCAGAGCATTGGTTAAGAACACTTAAACTTCAAAAAAAAAAATTCCCTTGGGAAGTGGGCTCTGAATTGGTTAATAATGTGCAGTACTTGCTAAATTGCTGACTTCCAGATGTGGAAAATATCTTTCTTGTTTAGGACCTATGTAACCTGATTGGATTACGACAGAAGCGTCACATTGGAAGCTTTTGAGTGATTATTTAATTAACCATACAGTAGAAAGCTGTATTCTCCAGGAAATCCCTTCCATATTTACATAACCAATCCCTTCAGAGCAAAGGTGGAGTCTTTTCTTTTTAATTTTACTTTAATTGCAATATCAAAAATATATATACTCCCAAACTTAGACCCCATGCTGTTTAATATTATGCTCTTCCTTCCCTGCTAAGTTCCTCTATGGCCTTTCTCCTTTTCCTCCTGCCTCACCACACACACTCCCTCACTTTGTAGTAAGGTCTCCTTGAGATGTAGAGGGATTCAGATATGGTCAACCCAGCGCTCTCTGTTAATTTACTTAGAAACTCCATTTAAAAAATTCCAAGCTACTTTTTAGTTTGAGGATGTAATCCAGAAATTCATCACACACACAACAACAACACACACACCCTAAGATGCAGCTCACAGGCAGCATTCTCTTTTCCTGGTTCTGGCTTCTAAAAAGAAGAGAGAGAAAGGGCAAAGAATTTAGTTCCAGAAGCTGTGCTGAGAAATCCACACAACTTAATGTGCATCTCAAATCTGGTCATTAGAGATATCTGTATATGAAGAGGCAATCTGAATTGAGGACCCGGGATCTTTCCCTTTAACTTTCGCCCCTTGGAGTTCTCCAGTTCTGTGAATGGTGTGCACCGTTTTCCGCCCAGTACGCTGTAGGATTTAGTGATGAGGATAATGATGCCAAAGGCTTGACTGGGGGAGGGGGGAACAGGGTGGGGGGGGCGTGGAGAAGGGAGGGAGGAAGGCGAGAGGGAGGGAGAGAGGAAGGGAGGGAGGTGGAATTTCATTTCTTCCACTAAAGCCTTTGCGGAGACTTCAAGGTATAATCTATCCCAGATCCTTTCCCAGAGAGAAACTTGGCGATCACGTTTTCACATGATGCTCACGCTCAGGGCGCTTCAATTATCCCTCCCCACAAAGATAGGTGGCGCGTGTTTCAGGGTCTCTCTCTCTCCTACAGAAAAGAAAAAGAAAAAAATGTCATTAGAAGAGGCGTAACACGTCAGTCCGTCCCCAGGTTGTGTTTCCTGGAGTGGCTAAAAGAGATCAGTTCTAACCTGCTCCGCAGGAATAACGGTCCTGCCTCCCGACACTCTTGGCGAGGTTTTGTACAGTTTGCTCCGGGAGCTGTTTCTTCGCTTCCACCTTTTTCTCCCCCACACTTCGCGGCTTCTTCATGCTTTTTCTTCTCACCATTTCTGGCCAAAACTACAAACAAGACTTCTCAGGTAGGTTTTTTTCCCCTTTTCTTTTTACTCCTTTTTGGTAGGATCACCCCCCTCCTTTTATTCTTTTTCTCTTTTCAAGTGAGAATGTGAGTCCGAAGTGAGAAGGAGTGTCTGTGGGTAGGAATTTCAGGTGGGTTTAGCTCCTTTATGGCAAGCTTCTTCCAAGAGTGACTTCTTCGATTTCTCTCCCACTCCTGTTCGCTCGCTCTCTCTCTCTCTCGCTCTCTCTCTCTGCTTCCTTTTCTCTCTTTTTTTTCCTCCCCCAAATAATTTGCCCTGTACCTGTCCATCCAGGTAACCCAAGGTGCCTTTTGCTACCCAAGCTATGAAAAGTTTTCCTGAGAACTATATAATTGGAATAAAAACTCTCCAAGGGGAGAGATCCTGTTCTATTTTCACATCTAGTTCCAATTCATTGTATTCAGCAATTACAACTTGGCAAATACCTGTTAATAATTATAAAACTTGATCGATACAAACCTACCAAATTCGGGGCAAGTCTTTCTCTTAGATATGGCAGTCCATCCTCCTCTCCCACCGGAGAAGGCTGTTTTCTAAGCAGAAAGTGTCTGTTTTTTGTCTGCTTAGCGAGTTTCATTTCTTTATTTCATTCTTTGTGTGTGTATGTATGTGAAGTAACACCTCACTTCTGCGATGATAAATAAAGAAGTGAAAGTCCTCATGGAACTTGAGTCGTTTACTAAAGTTGGGGGGGCTGGGGGTCACTACAGCTGGGATGAAAACTGCTGTCAGGATATCAGGGATTTAAATTAAGAATAACTTTTGAAATTGTATTTTAAATGGCATAGTAATATAGATGGACTTAACAGGAGCCACATACACACACTCATCCCATTCCATACTTTGGCACTGAAAAGTCGAGAGAGAAAGAGAGAGAGAGAGAGAGAGAGAGAGCAGGGGTTCCCAGGAACAGTGGTGAACCCTACTAACATGAATGTGTTTATCTCCCACATATATATATATATATATATATATATATATATATATATATATATACATTTTTTACATGCTCCCCCTATAATGAGGAAGGAAAGATTACTAACTCCAGAGTTAGAAATAGCAGGCAAAGATAAAGTTTACGGCATAAATGCCCTGTCTCTTCCTCACACACATATGCTCATAAAACTAGCAGTTTACTTTATTAAACATGTATTTATATGCAATCATGTGTAAGTCTCAGCAGGAACACAGACAGGCCAGCTGTTTCATCCCAGACACTTGTGTGACCATTTCTGTATTTCAGGATTTTTTCCAACAATTTCAAATTAATAGGAGAGACAAGAAATGACAAAATGTGTCAAACTTAAATGAAAACTCTCCCACTATGCCTAGGTTAAATTCAAGGTGCTTTCTAAATAATTCACTTCCTCTTCTCTCTGCTCCCCCCACCCCCCACCCCTCTCAGCAAACGTGTGGAAACTGATACTCACTTTCCAGGTTTTCCGCAAAGCTTCCAGCCCGGGAGACAATAGGTACGGGGCGTGGGGACTGAGTGTGCTCGGCAGAGAAAGGGTTAATGGCCCTGTGTTACAGTTTGCATCTGTTACATCTTTTATAGCCCCCTGTTTAAACTAATCCTCGAGGCACAGCATCTTCCCAACCTCCACGGAGTTTCGGGATTCTCCTCTCCTGCCTGCCTCCGAGGTCCCCCTTCTCCAAGTTTTGACAGTTTCAGCTGAAAAAATGAAGCGTCTCTCTCGAATTTTAGGTACAAAAGTTTCGAAGCCAGAAAGGATATGATCATTTAGTAGAGCTTAAAAGTATTGCTGTAGCGGTTGGACTTTCTCTTTCCTTTCTTAAGGGGAAAATTTTTTTTTCTACTGGAACTATTTAAGGGAACCAGTGTGGGGGAGAATGTGTGTGAGTGAAGTTGGGGGGGGGATACTTAAGTCAATATTGTCAAAGTGGTGGAGGTGGTGGGGAGGGAGGGACAGTGTCCGAAGAGGCTTATAATTATATTTTTTGCTCTGGCGTGAAACGGGAAATCTTAATTTGGGGGCGGGGGGGGGGGTGTGGGGAGGAAGAAACCGTGCCTCGATCAACTCCAAAAGGGGAGGGGAAGGGGCGCGGGGTGAGTGGGTTTCCTATAATTACTATTATCAATTTGCCCAAGTGTGCTTCCTCCGCGGGCTGTTTCTCGTTGTTTGTTTGTTTGTTTGTTTGTTTGTTTCCTCTGGGGAATGGGGTGGGGTGAGACGAGATAAGAGCGAAAGAAAGCGTCACCTCACCCCAGGTTCCCGAGCCTAGCTGAGGACTTTTCAGAGGAAAAGGTCCGCCTAGCCCTGAGTCAAGCCACCTTACTGTACCGCCGTGTGCATTCCCTCATTCGGTCAGGAGTTATGACTCATTTTGAAGATGTAATTCTTGTCTCTCTGATCCCCTCGCGGGTGCGACACACCAAACAGTAACAAACACAAAGCGCCTCGGGGCCAAGGCTGGGGTAGGGGGGCGGGGAGGGGGCCGCCGAAGTTTCGCTTTGGCGTTGGGGGGCGCGGATGGGTGCTCGCCCGGGCCCTGGCCCGGCTCCCCTGGGCGGCCCGCGCGCGTTTCAATGGGCGCGGGCGATGCCCACATTGTCGCTGTGTTTGGTTGCTAGATCGAGCCTGCGTGCTGCCGAAGCAGGGCGCCGAGTCCATGCGAACTGCCATCTGATCCGCTCTTATCAATGAAGCAGCCGATCATGGCGGATGGCCCCCGGTGCAAGAGGCGCAAACAAGCCAATCCCAGGAGGAAAAACGGTAAGAACCGGCCCGAACCAAACTTTTCCGGGCCACTCCGCGGATCCAGACCCAGGGAGAAGGGAGGGGAAAGGGAAAAGGAACCGAGACGGCGGCGCCCAGGGCTCGCGGGCGAGCCTCCCTCCGCGGCCGGCGCCGGAGCCCAGCGCGCGCGGTGCCCGGACCCGGGGAGTTGGGGAAGTGCCGGGCAAAGTGAGCGTCGGGCGCCGGCGGGCTGCGAGCGCTGGGGTCCGGACGGGGCCCCGCTCCCCCAGCCCCGCCGCCCCCTAGCGCCCCCGCCACCGCACTCCCTCCACCTCCGCCTCCCGCTCCGCTAGCTCCTGGCCCGCCGGGTCGGCGGCCGGGCTGCGGGAGCGTCCGGCTAGGGCAGGGCGGGGGGGGGGGGGGGCCCAGGCGCCAGCTCGTGCGGAGTCCCGGGGCGGGGGCGAGGGCTGGGGTGGCGGAGGGACGACGAGGGAGAGACTGGGGTCCAGGGGTTGTGCCTCCACAAGGCTTAAAGTTTCTTGTCGGAGTCGCCCGGCTCCCTCTCCGTTCGCCAAGTAACGGTCCGCGGGCAGCGGGGCCCGGTTGGGCGCGCCCGGACTCTGGGGTGGGAGGGACTCGGCCGGCCCCGCGCGGGGTCTGGCGGGGTCCCGGCGGGCTTGGGGGCGGGTGGCACTTCTCCAGCGGGCGCTGGCCCCTTGCCGGGGGCTGGCGGAGTCGAAGAGCGTAGGGAGACTTTTCAGGGCAGTTTTTACGTGGTCAGGAGCCCGCTCTCCAGGCTGAGTCAGGAAGGAGGAAGAAGATGGGGGGAGGAGGTGTGAGAGGGACACGCTGATGGGAGATGGGATATTACAACGGTGACAGCCTCCTAGGTCCACCTTGGAGAGAGGCAGAGAAGGAGGGGTAGAGAGAGAGAGTAGGAGGGAGGGGGGAGAGAGCGAGAGAGAGAGACCCCCTAGGTATTTTCCCCAAACAAAATCGTGGGAATAAAAGAGAAAAGTGATTGGCAAGAGCGCAGAAGGAACCTGGGGGAGGGGAGAGGGCTGGGGACCAGAGAGGGTACCGGGGGAGCTGAGGAGGAAACTCAGCTTAAAAAGAAAAACCAGCCCCCCAAAACAAGCGAACCAGCGCCAGCTCAGCCTGGGAAATGAAAGTTCTCGCTCCCATTGCTGTACACCGGATCACCCTGCCCGGGACCGCGTCCACTCCCCGGAGCCGGACCCGGGGACGAGGCGCCGGCCGGCCTCCGGCCTCCCGCAAGCCCAGCCCGCTCCTTGCAGGGACCGCCCGGGCCCACTTGGAGCAACTTTCCTCTAGAGAAGACCATTGTGCGCGCCCACAGCTACCCCTGTGCTGCGCGGCGCGGGGAGGGGGCGGCTGGGGGCGCAGTGTGGGGTGCTGGAGGGAAAAAAACACAAAGACAGAGAATTTTGATTAGAGACAAATGAGGCTTCACCTTGTCTCTCTGTTGCTTCCTCTCTCTCCCTCTCTCTCTCTCTCTCTAGTGTTTGTGTGTGTGTGTGTGTGTGTGTGTGTGTGTGTGTGTGTCATTTGCCTGTTGTGGTGGAGGTGTCGAGCCATATGGGGGAGTGATAGAGGAATTTAGTCAGAAACTCTTCGTTATGTTATCCTGCCTTTTCCCTTTGTGCTGCCTTTGATCTATTTGCTTGGCTTAGTGTTACAAAAAACAAGTACAATAATATATTCCGCGCAGCTTCCCCAAGATCCAGTTCAGGCTGCCTCTTTTTAAGTCTCTCTCTCTCTCTCTCTCTCTCTCTCTCTCTCTCTCTCTCTCTCTCTCCTTCCCAACCCCCCTCCACCCCCTCTCTCTCAATTTAATTTTTTCTTAACTCTAGTGTCTGGCATTATTTAAGCTGGTCCTTAAACTGGAGCACTCCCCTTACCCATCACTGGGTAATTTAACAGACAGTAAAATTATACCTAGTGTCCCCTCTCCTCTCTCGTGTTTCCTCTGTACCTTTTATTAAATGTTGGTCATTGATTTTCTAAAATCAATGTCTGTTGTGAGGCTACCCCCTCAACAAGTATCTAAAGCACGTTGCTGATCAACTGGATAACAAAAGCTTTGTGTCAAGGAGGCTTTTTTCCCCTTATGTTAAACAGTCGTGTGTGTGTGTGTGTGTGTGTGTGTGTGTGTGTGTGTGAAAAGAGAATGAGATTTAAAGCAAGTTTCCCAGAAGTGTTTGTTGTTGTTGTTGATTTTTTTGCAAAAGAGACTATTTAAAATGTTTGTTTCTTCTTGCTCTCTTCCTTCCACCCCCTTCGGGATTTTGCCACCATTGACCAGCCTGGCCCCAGCAGTGAGGTCAGGCCAGATCTCAGGTCTGGGGAAATGCAGGGCTGAGGCTTCCTAGGAACCTTTAGAGAGGAGGGGGTGGCTCTCAGAGAGGGAGGCCTGTTGGGGACGTCACAGGTGGAGGGGAGCACCAGGCAAGGGGCTCACCCATGGATTATGCAGCCATTTCCCCTCTGTCCAGCCACTAACCTGGGAGAAGCCTCAACGCTCCGAAAGAGAAAGTTGAATTGCACATTTCACGGCATTTAGCTCAGCCTCTGCACACTTACCAGCAGGCCTGTCCATCTCTTACAGCTTCGCAAAGTTTGACTATTATCTGCCTCTTTTTCCAAATAATCTGCGGCAAAACATGCTGTGAATTGGTTACTTGTCAGTGTTTTTCTTTGGATTTAATCTGGCTGAGCAATGTCCTGGTTTTGAAAAGCAGGTAGAAGAGTTTTCCCCCCTTTTTTCATTTTCTTTTTCATCAAGCATGTATCCAATGCCTTTCCCTTTGGGAATTGCCTGGATTTATCTGAACTGAGTGGATTTTTCTTCTTTCCTGGATTCATGGAAAAGATGTCACTTTTGAGCTTGTGTCTTTGCTGATAACATTAAATATGATGATGCTTATCAAAATCATATAGAAATTCCTGGAAAGAAATAATGGCAATACTAATCATAGAAGTAGAAGCTGCAAGGAAAAAAGAAAAAAAAAGATGGTCATCCAGGAAACTAGAATGGCAGTTTATATCATTTTAATGAAGTCAACAGTGTATATATAGACTAAGGTGACAAGGAGATAAAATGTGTAAAGCTGTGTGTGTGCGCACACACGCGCAAAAGGCCGGTCAAGAACCGTAGGTTAGAACTCAAGGCTTTATAAGATTATTAAAAAGCAAAGGAGAAGGAGGCAGTTCGAGGAAAACTAATGTACAAAGAGAGAAACAGGAATCTAAAATCCAGCCTTAGAAATTCTCAGGCTAAAAGGATGCCTGGCAGAGACAGTGCCAGGGCCAAGTTAATCCATAGCGGACAGTCTCCTTTGCCCCACATAGAAAGGGTGAAATCTCTTCCCAGAAAATAAGATGTGCAGGAGGAAAGGGGGAGAGGGGTGAGGGGGAGGGAGGCAAAAAGCAAGTCCTCACAGACAAGAATGTGTGTCCGTTTCAAGAAAGTTCAGTCAGATGATCTTCAGTCGCCTGACTCACTTTGTAACACTTTCACTGAAGCTGGAGAGGAGGGGAAAACCCACCCCCCTTTCCATTCCCCTGATATACCCCACTATCTCCACACAGCCTTGGAGTCAGAGATGCGCTCTAGGAGCTCCAGATGCCCGGCTGCTGCCGCCACTGGCACAGCCCGGTTGTAACTTGCAAAGTTTGTTGCTTTAGCCCATGAAGCAGGCATGGGCTCCTGGGGATGCCACGGCTTCCCTCCTACCTCCTGCGGAGCCTGGGAAGACCGGCCTGCCTCCTCAGCCCACCACCTTCCAGCATCAGACTCTGAAAAATTGCACATACCCCTGCACGTAGTAACAAAATCAAATCCAGAAACTGCTTGTTTCAGAAAAGAGAAGGAGGTTATCTTTTACACAAAAACTGGATTCAGAGCAAAGGGAACAAGAAGATGGAAGAAAGAAAAGTTAAATTTGATTGTTCTTCAAAGTTTCAGCTAAAGGTTTGGGAATTGTATGAGGAGTGGGGGAGATTTTTACAAATGCCTTTGGTCTCTGGTTTTCAGTGATAAAGAAAGGGTATAAAGTTGGATGTTTTGAGGGCACTGGATTTTAGAGGAGGAACAATCGGTAAGCAGAAATGAATATTCTTGTTTAAGAGAAGTCCTCACTTTTTACCACTTCCTTGAAGGGAGTGGAGGAGCTGGTGGTGATGCTTAGAGGCCAGGGAGGACGCTGGGGTTGCTCCCTTTTCAGAGATGCTTAATTGAAAAGGAAAAGAAATGCAGTCAAGCCCTTCAACAGGATGTGGCTCCTCTCTGAGAGGTGAAGTTGGGATGGGTCAGCCTCCACTTCAAAGCCCCTCAGTGCACACTGAGGCAGGGAAGTTTCCTTCGGATTATAGTCGGTTCAGACTTGGTTATCTTTGCAAGTGTGAAAGTCTTCTGCTACTAGCTTTCTTCCTGAAGTTGATGAGCTTAATAGGAAGCCTGTGTTGCTGGCACTGAAAGCACTCAGAGGCAGTTTGTGTGGCAGGTACCAACCAGTTATAAGGGCGCTCCAAAGATACCCATCTCCATCCTTTTCTGTCTGTGAAGATCTGCAAGTTTTGTCACGCTGCACACACACGAGGCTGGGGGCTATGTATATAGACTGATCTATTTGTTTTATTTTGGTTTGGGAAAACCAAGTCAATTGGGAAAGAAACACGCCTCCCTTCGCAGCAGAGCCACTATCCTGCTGGCATCATGGCTTGACGCTCCCCCAGGGGTAAGGGTCAGCTAAGGATTTGAACCTTTACATTGTTTCTGTGTTGCCAAATAAAAATAAATTCACATATTTCAGCCTTTATTTTCAAATACGAATAAAGCCAAGATTAAAAGTCCCCCACTAAGCTGCTATGTCATATGTTTCAGATGCTTCCTTTCTTGCCAGCTTAATTAGCTCAAAGTAAAGAAAATTCCAAGAGGTTATCAAAGACCCTAATACTGCATTAAGAATATTTCCTGGGAAAAAAAATGTATATGCCCTGAAGGTAGGAAAGCAGGGTGTTGCTAGCTCTCTAGCACAGCCGCGTTTATTCCAAGATGTGGGAGATTCTTTTCCTTACAACAGTTTTTGTCATCTGCATTCTTCCAAGGCTTTTAAGGTGCATTTTCTTCTGTGTGAAAGGGAACTCTTTGTCCTTTTCCTCTCCAGCACCCTGGCTTCCCAAGGTAGACACTATTTTGTGCCTGTCACAGAGAGAAGGAGTGCAGGTTTGCAATGCTCACAGACAATTGATTGTCTGCCCTAATGTGTTTCATTTACATGTTTATAACGTCAATGGTGCTGGGGTGTCCACTGTACCATTCATTCCCGCATTCCCACAAGGGGGCAATTGTCTGAATGGCCAAGTCAGACACCTTTTTGATTGCTCTTTGGTTGTCTTTTTAGAGCAAAGAGATAAAGGAGGAAAATCTGTGATGCAGAAACACTAGTTGAAAATATACAGAATTAAATGTCACCACAAAAGCAGATGTTAACATAGCCCCAATATGCTTTTTAGCCAAGATGTGAAGGTTGAAAAAAAAATAATTCAGAGCAGAGGGAAGGATGATTTAAAACCAATAAATATAGCCCCACTCCCCCTCCCTCTTTCTTTTCTTTCTTTAGCAATCAGAAGATGAAATGTGATTTTCCTTTTCATTTTTAAACCTTGAAACATCTAGGCACCTCCTCATTATTTGTGTGTTTGCTGTGATTTGTGAATTTGGTATATATTTACATAGCTCTGTTTATGCCAATAGCATCAGCTTACCACTTGGAAAATCTATTGAATGACTATTTGGGCTGTGGGGAGTGTAAACTTTTAAAAAGTAAGAGCCAAGTATTTCTTCATCAAGCATTTTTTTAAAAGGAAAGCAATAATACTCAGTAGACTCTATGGAAGTCTCTGCCTTAATAGCTATGTGCCAAATACTTTTATCCTGGGTGACAGTTGTGTCAGAGTGAAAGCTCTCAGGAAAAGTGTAACTAGTAGCTACAAAGTAAATAAAGAATTTTGTTTGAAGGTGTTCTGTACTGTTCTTATACTTTGTGTGTGTTGTCTTGTGTTTCCTCTGAGGGAGGCGAGAAGAAAAGGCAGCCCTGCCTGTGTTTTTTGGCTTTTCTCTTCAATCAGTTCTCCCTTCCATAGTATGCTTGTATGTAATGCACATGAACACACCTGCTTTTAAAAAAAAGGTTTCACAGTTCAGATGGTGCCTTGCTGGTTCATTTAGGGAATACACTTATTAGAAGTTGGTCTGATTTTGCGTGTGGTCCACAAAGAGAGAAAATACTAATTCTTGTGTCATCTGGTGGGAGGTAAACAGGGGGTGATGGTGGTGGTGTAAAACTTTTATAATTTTGTAGTAAATTAGGAAGAAAAAAACCGTCAGTCTGTGAAAAGATTTTTGCCTCTCCCGAGAAGACACACACAGTAGCTGCACCGTTAGCTGAACCCCTGACACGGCGGTCTTTTGAATGCCTTAGGTATGATTTCACTTTCGCTCACATCAATGCTGACCTGAATGCCTTTCATATCTGATCCGCTGTGTCTCTCCCAGTAAACATCCCCTGAGGGGAGAACAAAGAAAGGAGCTCTTCTTCTTCTTAATCACAATTCAGCCCTTTCACCGCCGGCAGGCTCCATTTGCATTCTGCCACAGAAAGCCAAGATGAAAAGAGAGAGAGAGGGAGAGAGAGAGAGAAAGAGAGAGAGAGGAAAGAGTGGAGAAGGGAGGCATAGGGTAGTGGCTGAGTAAAATAACTTAGGTGTTTGTGGCTGTTTGTTGGGCTTTCCCTAGTTACCAGCCTTATATAGTTGATGCTCAACCAGGCCCTGTCCCTCCTGACAGGCATATAGTGTTACAAGATGGCATGTCTGTACTATTCATGGCCACCCGCTCAACACTTGAGGTAAAAAGTGTCAGGGAGGGATCAGATTCTCCCCCAGAAGCCTGTTAGACTTGGGGTTAGGTGTGTGGGCTTCCTATTCTTGAGTGCTGCCTACTGTTTGGCTTTAGTCTGATTGTTTACCATCAGACAGGGGAGGTGAGGGCACGATGGGCGTGGGGGGACTGTAAGCTGGAGGCTGCTCAGAAAGAGAGAAGGGATAAAGTCTCCGGAGGCCCTGGTCTGGTTTCAGTGATGGGTGTCTGGCCCAAAGAAAAAGGGAGAAGTGCCCGAACATACTGATAAATCTTCAGGAAAACTGGAAAAGACTTTCCCATTTTTTCCCTGACTTTTTATGATAATTCATATTTTCAAATGAAAGGGGAAAAAAGCCAAGAAAGAAACTCTCAAATGAGCCAAAAAGGAAAAAAAAAATCTCTGAAAAGAATTTTAGGGGGAAAAGTTGTTCTATTTTAAAAAGCTTTGAGGGCTGTAAAGTGCCACGTTTTTCACACCTTCTCCATACTTTTTTTTCAGATTTTTTTAGTATGTTTAACATTTGTGAGATGACAGCCTTTTTGTATCTCAAACTGGATGCTGCAAGATTTATAGGAAGGGGTTGGTGGTATTCACGTTCTATTGAGAGAGAAGGTTTATGCCTAAAGGGCTCCTTCTTCCTGGGAACTGTTTAAACCCTCGCAGGCGGACCTGTCAGGTTTCACTGTGTTATTTGCCTCCATTTTCAACATGCAAAAGTAACATGCAGTTAATGGTATTGCAATGAGACCACAGCAAGAGCAGGAACCTCTCGTGACAACTTTTCAGCTACATTATCTTGCTCTTAAACTGTCTTGTCTTTTTTTCTCTCTCTTTCTGAAACCACTTTGAAGATACCAACAGTTTTTCTTCAACAGTTAGATTAAGCATGCAACACACACACACACACACACACACACACACACACACACACACACACAACTTTGGAAGGGCAGTCACTTCAAACAGCAGACTGAAGAATTGGAAATATGGCTTTTCGGATAACTATTGTGACAGATTTCACTTAGAGGAGCAAAACTAGTGGAGATATTAGAAGTTGTATAGAGCATGTGACACAGATTCCTGATTTTTTTTTCCCAGAAGATTTACAGAATTTACAGAAAGAGATTATCCCTACACCTTCCACCCCTCCTATCCACCCCCATGACCCAAGCAATGAAGGATTTAGGCAGATTTACTTCGGTAAACACCTTTGGACACTTTGAGGGGAAAGTGGGAGTCTGTTTGCAAAAGAAGGCTTTTGTTAAGTGAGGTACTGGGGATAATGCTTTACCAGGCAGCTGTGATATTAACCTACCCAGCAATGCGGGAACACTCTTTAACTCTTTGAGTGCCTGGCCCTTGCGCTCAGCAGATAAAATCCTAGCTCTCCAAAGACACTTAGAATTCTGGCTCTAACAGTTTATTATTCAGACAAGTCTTGTAGACATGAAAACTGTTCAAGCTTTTAAAACAATGTGGTTTAATTAGATGAAGTGGACTTACATTGCTCATAAGCCCTCCAAATGGTGGTTTATAATTGGCAAGGAAAAAAAAAAAAGAAAGGAATCAGGCAGCACATTAAAAATTCCAGGAAATATCTTTAGAAAAGCTATTTTCATTTCCAGCTTTTAAAATATTAGACTATGGTAGCTAGAGGGAATGAAGCAGCTGGGGCCTCTCTCCTTCCTGTAAAAGACACCAGAAGTTTGTGATGAAGGGGCTTCAACTCGAAAAGCTGCAAGAGGCCCATTTGGACAGTGACATTATCGCAGCGCTCACATCTTGTCAAGGGGAAGTGTTGCCTATCTTTTGGAGCTTGGGAAGTCATGTGAACCTCAGAATCAGGACCTCAGGCTGGCTCTTACCAACTTGAGACTTTTCAAAGCAAGTGGGGAAACATTTACAAGAGGAAGGAGTTAATAGTTATTTTTTTTATTTTATGTTGTTTATTTATTTATTTTTTTTTGCTGGGCACCAGAATAATGTTACAGGTGTTGCAATTGGGCTTAAATAAGATTGCCTTATTTAGTTTTGAAAAAGAGTGTAGGTGTCAACGTTGGAGCAGCCACAGATGTGTGAGAAAGTAAAGGGTATGAGACATGACAGAATTAAAGGTGTTTGCTATGTTGTTACACCGTGTGTCAGGCGGCAAGCTCCCTTTGTCACAGCCTCCTGGTGATTTGACAGCGCAGATCTACTTCCCTTCTAGGTGAAACAGCATTTTTTAACTGGAGTTATAAATATGGCACATCCTTCGTGTTCTGCACTGCCTCCCAGACCCACGAATCCTATTTGAAAGCATCTTGCCCTGAGACACAATGAACAAACGCAGCACACAGGGGCTGTGTGTGCGGGGGCCGGGCACCGCCAGCATCACAGTAGCTGGCATTGACTGTTGTTTGGCAAGAAGGTCCTCTGCCAAATCATCCAATAATTAAGTTTTATGTTATTTGTATGAACGACCAAGCATGCAGTATTTCTTTTCAAATCAAAGGGAGGCTTAAAATTACTTTTTGAACACTTTCGACCATGGTCAGGTCACAGTTTGGGGGCTGAATTAAAATGATCTCATTCATGATCTAATTGAGGTTGGCAAAACCTTAGCAGTAGCAGGAGTACATAAATATAAATCAAAGACCAAAATTTAGCAAATCATATCATTTGCTAGAAATCTGCTCATGAATTATTCTCCGATTGCCAACCCCGAAGTTAAACTTTGTCTCCCCTCAGCAACAGTAACTGCGCATATTTTTTCAAGCTCCTGAGAGAAAAAGAGAGAAGGAAGATGATCAATTTCTCATCAGATATTGTGTGTTTGTGGCCCAAGAAACTACAATAGCTAGTACAGCCATGTACATTACAGTGGTTGCTGCAGTCTTGGTTCGGAATTAATATCGGCTTCTGAAAACCAGACTTTGGCAGAGCAAGCAGCTGGGACACATAAGGGATGGAAGGGAAGCAAACATTTCAAGAAGGAGCTGATTGAACTTTGCTTTCATTTTTCAATTGAATGTAATCATCATCATGATCCATGATTTTTTTTTTTTACAGATTTAGTTCGATTGCCAAGCTGAGGGGATATTTGAAGTAGTCATTAGAATTAAAAGACAATACAGAAATGTTCGTGTACATATTTAAGTTACCCTTCTTTTTTTAAGAAATTACTATAAAGTTAAGACTGTAGATCCTATAATATGCAAGATTAAATGTTATGTTCTATTGTAAGCAATTTATTTTGAGTTCTTCATTTTTTTTGATTGCTGTGTGTAATTTCCACTTAAACCCACACACCCTCCACTTTAAACTGGAGGAGACCTAATTCTGAACTTGAATGTTTTGAAGTTAAAATTTTAAATCCCACTTAAATTAAGGTAATTCTTTCAAGCAAAGAGTAAGTATAGAACTGGTCAGTTTAGCTCACTATTTATCACGAGATCAAATACATGAAGGTGTATTTTTGAATGACCATGAAATGGTGGAAACATTTTAAAACTTTCTCAGGTAATAGAGGTAAATGACCGCATTATTTTGCGAACAGGTAATTGCCATCAATTATTTCCCATGACAAAAAGGCAAAATGTGTTCTACATAAAAATGTGTAATGAACTCCTCTAACAGTTACATTGTTGCAATGACAATACAGTGACTTTTGTTCTTTATATACAGTTTCATATTTCATTTCATAATCAACTCTAGGAAGGAAAGGTACTGCTGACAAGGTGATAGACACTCCCTCCAAAATAAATAATCAATAATAGATCAACAATTTAATATAATCATGCTATTTATGAGATGAGATGTGTTCTCTCTCAAACGGATGATTAAATTTCAAAGATCTAGTGCCCAAGTTATCTACAAATGTAGTAGATAGCTTTCACTGTTTCTTAGTTCAAATTGTATTTCTATTGTCTTAGATATCTGAGTTCACTGTAATCAAGGAAACTCTGCAATGTGCTTATTCTTGGAAGTACCTAAGTTTCTATTTTAGACACAAAGCACATTGCTGGAAGTGTTTCACATCATGAGATTTCTCAGTTTTAAGAAGTGAGGTTTACATATAAACTGTTTTCATAATAAATAGACCCATTAAGAAGGAAAAATCTCTAAGCAAAACGGTTGTCCTCTAAAGATTTTCCATCACCTTTGCTCTGCTGATGGGAACTTGAGCACTAGCTGCAGGCCATGGGCCCACGTACACAGGTGTCCCCTAGGACTCTAACCGCTGCTGTTTCTCCCAAACTTTCACTGCACTCATGCAGTTCGTGCATGGAATACATTTTAACAAAAATAGTAGAGGTGGCCAGATAATACAGACTCCAGTTTCCTAGGATTCACTGTAAGGGAAAAAAAGTGTTCCCTGTGCCATGTGACTCTCACAAAACTTACTCACACGGATTACCCTACACTTTAAGTGTAGTATTTTGGATAAATTACAAGTTTTATGTTTTGAAACTAGTTCCCCTTATTTATGTTCAATATTACCAACCTTAACACAGATTATGCCAAAGTGATTGCAAATTATTATGGTTTTTAAAACAACCTTCAGGAGTCCTGAATAAAGGTGATATTTCGAAGCAGTGTTTATAATAGTTAAAAAAGTGTAGGGAGAGGATTAAACTATACTGAACACTTAGAAATGTGTGCAGTTTTATACTTGTGTAGATAAAGGGTGAGGTAGCCTTGCCCTGTGAAACCAAGACCACAAATGATATGTGTCAGTAGGTTCTTTGATAGGGCT